>NC_041064.1:4145256-4472965 GCF_900634775.1 Gouania willdenowi
CAAGAGAGAGGCGAGACATTCCCGTTTCATTTCCCTCGTCAGCAGAGTGAAATTATCATCAACAATGTCCTTTTCACCTCAGGGAGAAGGAAAAAAAATCAGAAGAAGAGGTGGAGAGGGCAGAGAAAGCAGGACAGCGACACAGCACAACATCTGCCTTCTAATTACTAATCACCTCATTATCATTATAATGAGGAAGTGACGGCCTTCCCAGAAACCTGAACAACAAACCTGAATGGTTCTTTTAATCTAATAAGAGCATTTACAAAGACAAATCGGAAAGGGTGTTCTGCTAATCCAATTGGATCAAAGCTGGCTCCTGAAATACTGAATGTAGTCGTTAACAGAGGGAGACGTTCGATGGGACGAACGACGTCTGCAGTCAAAGCTCAGATGGTTTATACTGAGTACTGAAAGTCATCAGGGCCTGACTGATGAAATATGTGAGAAAAACCATTAACATTTTAGTCCTAAAATAGAATATTTATTAAAATAATCAGAGAGTGAATGTTTTGGGCGAACTTGGCTCAGGTGGAAGAGTGGTCGTCGTTTCCTGCAGCTTGCGGTCTTTGTCACGGTGTGGTCAGCACAGAGCAATAAGAAATCATACAAGTTGTGCCACTTTATCCGTCGTAGAGATTAAAGGGCGTGTCCGAGTATGGCGCAATTACAAGACGTCACTCAGCGGATAAAACTGAGGAATGAGGGACTGTTTCTGAGTGGACTATCTTTTCAAAAGCACCATCATTTTCTCCCAATAATAGATTAGTCCAACGCATGCCAACGCATGACAAAATTCCAATGGATGAAATCCCATCCAACCCTTTATTAAATAAGTGGACAAAATCCCAGTTTTTATTATTGTCTAACGATGAAATGTTGTCCAAATAACTAAATCCTAACCCTTTATTAGATAATTGGACAAAAACTCATGATTTTTAACCGTTGTACCAAAACCATACCCATTACTAGAAATAATCAAATATGTCATTATTTTAAATACATTCGTGAGTCACTGTTTGAATGTGCGAACAGTACAGTAGGTAGATTAATTTATCAACCTGTAAGTTTATAAGACTGACCTTTCTTTTACAAAACAATCAGACTTGAAGA
This sequence comes from Gouania willdenowi, assembly GCF_900634775.1. Taxonomy (NCBI): domain Eukaryota; kingdom Metazoa; phylum Chordata; class Actinopteri; order Blenniiformes; family Gobiesocidae; genus Gouania; species Gouania willdenowi. The sequence continues at coordinate 4,146,370 of NC_041064.1, forward strand.
CTTTCTTTAAGATATGAGGGAAGATTGTCAAAATTAACGCACAATGTTTTGTTGACCTACTGAGATACTTCTACAGAGCTACGCTAGGCTACGCTACAGGACTGAGCTACTCAAGGACAAATATGAAAACCTCTCAGTGATATTTTGTGATTATTTGTGTAAGTGGATATTATAGTTTATTATTTAACCTTTGTTCATGTAACAAGTTTAAAACTCTCAAAGTGGTGAGCTTGCACTTTAATATATTATATAGGTCTGGTCTGGGTTTTGTTATATTCTGTAAGTGGATGTAGGAAAGATTTTAGTTTTTTTGTTTGCTAAACATGAAAACTGAGTTCTTTCAAAGCTGAAAGAAAGTTATTAAAATGGTCTTTGAATTTAAATGTACTTTCTGTGTAATAATTTTACATTAATTCCATGATTTTCCATAAATAGTCTTGTAATAGATTAATCGCAATTAATTACAGAAAATTGTGCAATTATTATGATTTTTTTAATCGATTGACAGCCTCCAAAAACACCAACAAAGTGACTTCACCAACACATTTATGGTGTTTTTACAACTGAAAGTTGTGGCTGAGGTTTTTTAGTGGGGCCAAAACAGAAAGATGTGAATGCGGCTGAAAACAAAAGTTGGGAAAAGTACCGTTACCTTTACCCTCGGAGTCCTAATGGATTATTTAAAAACACAAATGTATATATTGTGAGAGAAAACAATCCTCTCTCAGTGAATGTGTGCAGTGGCCACGGAAAGAATGTGTGAATGTGTTGGTAATGATGCACACATGGTCAGGGCACAACCTGCTAATGTTGACCATACACACGCTGTGATAGCCATCCAACGACCTTAACACACGCCAAAGAGAAACAAACACACCCCGGGACACACAAACACTCACTTTTTCTCTTAGCCTTGATTGAGAGAGTGTGAGTGTGTGTGTGTGTGTGTGTGTGTGTGTATGTTTCATTCAGAAAGATGTTTTTAGCCTTTAGACTGATGGATGATTACAATAAAATAAAAAAAATATATAATAAATAAGTGAAAAATATGTTATTGGTAAAATTACCAAGGATGGAGACATTGGGATTAATTGGTAACGGTTACAGCTGAACAACTTTTACTTTTATGTGACAGCACTTGTACATAAATAGAGAGATAATCTTATATCACACATATATATATATATATATATGTGTGTGTGTGTGCTGTCACAGGCCAATCCCATTCCACTAATTACCTCCCTGCACTATCTAAGGAGTGTTTGCTCACATTGTGGCTACTAGGAATGTCCCGATACAACTTTTTCACTTCCAACACGATACCGATATTGCAGCCTTGAGTATTGGTCGAAACCAATATCGATATAATGCGATATCAGCGCGGATCATACATACTTTTATTACTTATTTTGTAGTGTGGACTGTTAGAAAAGCTTGATCAAGTGATGTTACTCAAACAGAGAACAATAGTCAACAACAGTAGGGATGAGAAAGAGAAAAACTGACCCATTTATTATTAACTAATTGGTAACATTGATTTCAACCTCAAACATATTTACAGTATTCTACAAATGAATAAATATAATATGATATATATCGGATGTTTTAGATGCGGTCCAATATTAATTTCTGGCTGATGTCGGACCGATATCCAAAATCAATATCGGATCGGGACGCGCCTATTGGCTACTGTTGCATTGTCTTCTATGTCCTAGTGTTCATGTCCACAGGTTCTGTTTTGATCTTTGTATTCCAAAGTTCTTCATGGTTTGGTTCTTTGTGTTCTTTAGTTATTTTTGCGTGATATTGTCCTCCATGTTTTTTTTTTACCGCCGTTTCTTTATTTGTTTCTATTTATATAACTGATGACATCTGGCAAAAAGGAGATTTAGCGTTTATAGCGGAGGTTTTAGCTCTCTGAGTGCTCTTGTTTTTACACCTTTTTGAGTCTTAGTATCTGGGACTCTATTTCATGGTATTTTTAGTTTGTACTTGAGTTCATGTTCTACTTAGTTAGAATTCTGAGTTCTCTACATATGGACTTAGTTTAACTGTATTCTGACTCACCGCTCACATAAACCATCCTGTAAAATGAGTTTTTAATCAGCCCAAAGATAAACATGTTGGAGCTTTGGTTTTGGTGATTACCCACATAGTTGTCCACTCTATATCTGTTAGATCAGTTGTTCTTAAGCTTGTTTGGCTCTCGTAGCCCCATTCTCTTATTTCTGATTCCTCTTTGCTAACACACATTTTAAAGAATCAAACTTTGTAAATAAGTAGAAAGAAACAGTATTTAGTGCCCCTGGTGTGGGAACTAAGACTGACCTTTGTATTTTCAGTTCAACAACAACATCATTTCCATAATCATTATGATGATGATAATATGAAACCAAAAATAACCAAAACATTGTGGTAGATAGATAAAATACTGTTTCACAGCAAAAGATCAATAAAATATAATCAACCTCATGTGTTACTCTTATTTAGTGAATAGATTTTGCGCCGCACAGTTGTGTTTTCCTGGATTCCATTGAACACACCACTGGTGGAAAAGGTTTTAGTCATCACCTCTACCAGCTGCTTCCACTTCCCTCAGAGCTGTGAGGATCATTTTGTGAGACTCGTCAGTGATGAGTGTATGAAACGTTTAAACACAGCCAATCTTTTCTGTTTTCCTCATTCTCCGACAATGATTTTTTGTTGTCACTGTTTGGTAAAAACTGGTTAACACTGGCCTGTTGAGGTCTCTGACTAAAGGACTATGGTTTAAGGACTAATTGGTTTTTGGTTTGTTTTGTTTTTTCCCATTTTTCCCTTCTTAAAAAAAAAAAAAAACACTTTTTTTTTTTGTTTTCCTTTTTATACTCTTTGTTCTCATTTTCCATTTTTTGTCTTTTCTTTTTTCTTTTTTTTTCTAGTTCCCCTGTTATTCGTTCTCTTCCTTCCACGTTTTTTTTTTATTATTTTTTATTCAAAATTTTCCATCCTTTTTTTCATTTTTTGTCTTCTTTTCTTTTTTAATTTTTTCTCTCCATTTCCCACATTTTCTCCCAATTTTCATTTGTTTTTTTTTGTTTATTTTTTCCCATTTTTTTTTAATTCTTTCTCTCATTTTATTTTTTATTTTTATTCTATTTTTTTCCTTTTTTCCAGTTCCCTTGTTTTTTCTCTTTTTTCTTTCTCTTGTTTTTTAGTTTTATTTTTACATTTTTCCCATCCTTTTTCTCCTTTTTCCTTTATTTTGAAAAAAAAGATTTTTCCTTTTCTTTTTATCCTTTTTTCACCAATTTTTTTCTCCATTTCCCCCCATTTTCTCCCTTTTCTCCCTTTTTTCTCTCTTTTTTTTAAAATTTCATTTCTTTATCCTTTTTACCAACTTTTTCCTCTTAATGTAATTTTTATTCTTCTTTTTTCTTTTACTTTTCCTTCACATTTTTTCTGTTCTTTTTCTCTCTCTTTACTTTTTTTTTAAAAAAAGGAAGAAAAAAAGAGAAAAAAAAAACCAACTAATTTGTTGAATGGTATTAAATTACGACTATTCAGCAGATTAATAATCTGAAACTACTGAAATAAAATCCACACAAGCCTCACCTGTGGATGCAGTCTGTCCTGCAGTCCTAAACACTGTCCACGTTGGACAAACATCATTCATTATTATAGAAGCTGTGAATTATTTCACCCACAGAGAAAAGAAACTACTGCAGATTCGTCGCTACAACAAGATGTTTAGTAAAGCCTTAAGAATTTAGGCTGGGAATCAATTTCTTCTGTGTGGTCATGTTTTATTTTAGAGCCCCTAAAATACGATCACACACACACACACACACACACAGTAAACTAAACTGGGTTCAGACTTGCAGTATCTGATTAGGAGCCTCTGGCTACTTCTCACCTCCCTTGAACACACACGCACACGCACACGCACACGCACACGCACACACACACCGCCCACCCACACAGGTACACACACACACACGCACGCACACATGCAGACACTGGATACACACCGACTGCGAAGCTATTTCTGGGCCGGCAGCAAAATAATATGTTTTCATAAGGTCAACAGCCTGGATGTGCTCTTCAAACCTCATCTGTTTTTTTTTTTTGCTTTGTTTGTTTGTTTTTTTCCTGCTTTGTAGAATATCTCAGGTGTTACTGTGTGCAGCAGCTAAAAGCAGCAGCAGCAGCGGCTGAAAGCAGCAGCAGCAGCGGAGGCGGCGGCGGCAGTAGCTAAAAGCAGCAGCAGCGGCGGCAGCGGCAGTAGCTAAAAGCAGCAGCAGCGGCAGTAGCTAAAAGCAGCAGCAGCAGCGGCAGTAGCTAAAAGCAGCAGCAGCGGCAGTAGCTAAAAGCAGCAGCAGCTGCGGCAGCGGCAGTAGCTAAAAGCAGCAGCAGCGGCGGCAGCGGCAGTAGCTAAAAGCAGCAGCAGCGGCGGCGGCAGTAGCTAAAAGCAGCAGCAGCTAAAAGCAGCAGCAGCAGCAGCAGCAGCAGCAGCAGCAGCAGTAGCTAAAAGCAGCAGCAGCAGCGGCTAAAAGCAGCAGCGGCGGCAGCTAAAAGCAGCAGCAGCAGCGGCGGCAGCGGCAGTAGCTAAAAGCAGCAGCAGCGGCGGCGGCAGTAGCTAAAAGCAGCAGCAGCTAAAAGCAGCAGCAGCAGCAGCAGCAGCAGCAGCAGCAGTAGCTAAAAGCAGCAGCAGCAGCGGCTAAAAGCAGCAGCGGCGGCAGCTAAAAGCAGCAGCAGCAGCGGCGGCTAAAAGCAGTAGCTAAAAGCAGCAGCTAAAAGCAGCAGCAGTAGTGCACACAAATACAGACACAATCAGGTAAATAATGACACGATAAACATAAGCTAACTATTGGATGAATCAGTCACACACATTATTTCCTTCAAATAAACACAACAGCTGGTAAAATAAAAACCACAGCATCATCAAAGTCTGAATAAAAATAAAAAGCTATAAATCAAACTAGAATTGATCTGAGAGTTGGTTTAACATTAGTTTTAGTCTTAATTTATTATTCAGGCTTACAAATACTTTTTGTATTGTTTAAGAAAGAGCTAATTTATTTTTATTATTCTACAAAAAGTCAATGTTATTTTCTGTACAGCAAAGATAGCATGTAGTCAGGTTCTAAGGAGTATTGTGCCATTGGTATTCATTAGTTAAGGAGAACAGTGGGAATTTATTATATTATGTTTAAAGGTTTTGTTTTATTTTTCATTTAAAAAATAAATAAACATTAAAATAGAAATTAAAAAACAATCAGGGCATTATGAGATTAAAGTTGAAATATTTCAAGATTAAAGTCGTAATATTTTATATTAAATTAAGACTTTATTCTCATAAAATTACGACTTTAATCTCGAAATAACAACTTTAATCTCAAAATATTGCAAATTTAATCTTGTAATGCTCAGATTTATTTTTATTTTAATGTGTCCCTAGTACGCTGTCATACTAATCTAGTAGATTAGCTCTAAATTTATTTGACTAAAATCATTATTTTGGTTTGAGCAATTTAAAATCTGACTGATGTGAAACACTACAATAAAATGGAAAATCTTTGGGTGTTTTCAACATAAATAGTGCAACATTGAACTGTATTTTCACTGTAGATCTGATGCCTTACAGTGATGTGTTGAACGTGTTCATTGGTCACTTCTATCAAACATGATGAGAACACTACTTTTATGGATCACAGAGTGCGTCTGAAAGTGGAAACAGACCCAGGATGGATGCTCTGTGGAGTGGAGTGAGTGTGTCCACTTTCCCACCAGCAGACCTCCAAACTATCAGCACTGTTCTCACTTCCATCTGCCAAAGTCGTCACACACACACACACACACTCTCTCCCTCTCCGTCCCCACTGACACACTCACACACACACAGAGGTGTGAACCAGTCACCCCCCAGCGTTTGAACAGGGGTGGGAACCTGGCTGTAAACTTTCTAACGTCTGCGTTCCCACTTATCCGACCCGTTCCGTTCCGTCTCCCCCACTCAGTCACACACAGACAAACATTTGTTGGTCTGCTGAGGTGTGCTCACTGACAAGGAGAGGAAAAAGAGGCGCAAAAAGCTTTTTTACTGTCATTGATTGAGGCTAAATTCTCAGGTTTAGGACAAAAAAGATGACGCTCTCAAAAAATTCTGACATTTTTAACAATTGTTCCGTGATTATTCAATAGGCACACTGTAATTTTTTGTTTTATGGGATCAATACTTTTTCAGATATGGACAATTTAGTGAAGGGGTTAAAAGTGACCAAAAATGGTAGAAAAGGTGGTGGTGAATTGAGATTTTAAAAACCAGAGAAATTGGTTAAAAGTTGCAAATTAGAGTGTTCCAAAACGGCCAGAAAAAGTGGTAAAAAGGGTTCAAAGTGTCAATATTGGAACAATTAGTTTAAACTGGCAAAAATAAGCATGAAATATGGTGATAGTAGGTTAAATGTTACAGTAATGAGTAAACACATGCAACACTAAGTGGGAAAAATGCCGAAAATGTCTTGTAAGTTGAAAAAAATGTGCAGAAAAGTCATTGACATTTGATGGAGAAGTGGCAAAAATATGGCAAGAAAAAGTGATGAAAAAAAGAGAAAAAATTGCAAAAATGGGCTCAAATTGTTGATAAAAAATTCTTAGTTTCTTGAAGGCATCTGGCGACCCCCTCTCAGTGTTTTGTGACCCCAAGTGAAGTCCTGGCCCCACGCTTGAGAACCCCTGACATAGGAAACTAAAATGTGGTATATTAGTAATACAACTCCACCTATATCAGAATATATAAAAATATCTGCTATACATCATATCTGGTGACATATCAGCCCCTCAAAACAGTGAAAGTGTGTGTGTGAGATTTTTGTTATTCTACAAAAAGTACATTTTATTTTCTAAACAAGAAAAAAACAAATATTAACGCTATAAAGAAGTGTTTTCAACCTTGGGGTTAGGACCCCATATGGGGTCGCCTAAAATTTCTAGTAATTAAAAAAAAGAAAAAAAAAAATGGGTAAAAAAGCGGATTACTTTTTTTTTTTTTTTGATTTATTTTTATTTTTCAAATACACATCACACACAATAAATATCAAATAACTGTATCCAATATATTTAAATTTTCTAGTTAAAATAAAATGCAGCATAAAAATATCTGAGGTGACTTTGATAAACATTATCAAAAAAAAAAAGAGAAAAAAATGTCTGGCGTCGCTGGAATATTGTTTTTTTTACGTTAACAATTGGTAAAAATTTCAGAATTTCTTTTAGACTAAAGTGTGTAGGACGTCCTGAAAATGTGTTGAAATGATATGGAATTAAACCCAGCATTAAAACAGGAATAAGATGATTAACACTCTCAAAAATTCCCCCAAAACAAGCTCTAACAGACGTGAAAAACCAACTTAGATGAGTCGTGAAATAGAGTGGACAACAGCATTATTATATATGTCTATAACATCTGACGAACAGAGCAGTTCCAGGAAAGAAGGTTCAACTGTCAAAGTTTTTGAAGACTTAAGTCCTTAGAGTGATGGTGGTCATTCACAGAGACACAAACGGGAAGAAAGAACAGAACATAGAGATTGTATAATAGAGTGAGGAGTGTCGTGTTTACCGTGGTAAGGAGGCGTACTGACGCTCCACCTCCTCGTGTCGTGGTATCAGCCGATGGTCTGTGGCTCTGACTGGAATCTGAGACAAAGGAAAAGTAGACGAAGGGAAGTTCATCATATGATGATTATTACTTTAGTGTAAATAGTGTGATTTAGCTGTGGTGAGTAGAAGCTGACTACAGGATACAATGGCTGTGATGTAAATATCACACTAACGTACTACTCATACTAAGTCTGACGTCTAAAGTATGGAAAGATTGAGTACATGAGAAATACCAGGATGTATACTATATGTGGACATTTTTTAAGTATGCACGGTGGGCACACTAGTCGTACTCAACCATCCCATGATGCATTGTGAGTGGAATGTAAAATGGTCCTGGGACTGGTCTGAGATCGGTTATGAGCATGTGCACTAGCGGAAAATGAATTTATGTTACTTACTAGGGATGTAACGATTCACTCAACTCCCGATACGATTTGATTCACGATACTGGGTTCACGATACGATTCTCTCACGATTTATTTTACAAAATGGGACTGTAGACAAATGATGATTGAAAAACATTCCCTAGAAAATACTGTACTATTTTCCTTTTATTTTTCATTGTCAAAAGAATCCCTTGATAAACTATTCAAAACAATGCAATTTAACTAAATGAATGAAATAAATAAAGGAATAACACAAATGAAGAAGAAGCCTATTAATTTAAATTCTGGTTCTATAGTAAACAATGCAAAACTGCATAAAAGTTCTTTTTCTTTTTAAAAGTGCCACTGAAAATGTATTTTGTGCCTTAACAATTGGATTTTTAAAAAAACATTTTACTGTATTTACGTCAGATATTTGTTTGAACCAGCAGAGGGCGCTGGTAACCCAGTGGCCGGTTGCCATGCAGATATTCTGTGCAGTGAAGAGATGCTATGCTAGCAGACAGAGCTAATAGAAAAACGTGACTTTTACAGATATTCACGTAATATTACAGATATTTTTCGGTGCTAAACGGGTAAGGAATCATTTATCAACATATTTAAGAGTAGAAGGTGGCCAGAAAGAAAGTAGTAGTAGATTCCGCCCGCCGCCTCAGCATTTGGTAAATAAGGGCTTTTATTTTGAAGTTAACAGGACGTTTTGTCAGTAGCACAATGGAGGGTCTCTGAAAATCTCCGAAATGTTGGCATGAAATGTGTCTATGTGAGTTTTATGGAAGTATGCTTTAGTCAGTTGTTTGTTGTGTATAAAACAGAGGTACGCAACTTCCACACAGCGAGGGCCACAAAAATGTGTTTGTTAGAACGAAGGGCCACATTATGTACATTCATGTCAGCATTTAGAACAATACATGTTTTTTGGAGTAATTTTTGTGTATTTCTGTTGTCGTTTTGTTTATTTGTTAGTACTGTGGGTTCGCAGAGTCATTTTCTGTGTGGTTTGTCTTGTCTTTTTGTGTACTTTTGTTGTCCTTTTTTGTAGCTCTACATTTTTGGAGTCATTATGTGTATTACTGTTGTCGTTATGTTCATTTTTACAGTAGTTTTGTATGTTTTTCATTTCATTCTGTGTATGTTTGTTGTTTTCTCACTTGTTGTGATTCCATTTTGCTCATTTCTGTTGTCCTTTTGTGTACTTTTCCTGTAAAATGTTTTTTGGGGTCATATTGTGTATTTATGTGGTCGTTTTGCTTGTTTGTTAGTATTGTGGGCTTGCAGAGTCATCCTTTTCTGTTTTTTGGGTACTTTTGTTTTCATTTTCTGTAATTTTGCATGTTATTTTGAGTCATTTTGTGTATTTTTGTTGTCGTTTTGTGTTATTTAGCATGATGTTGTGCATTACTATTGTTGTTTTGTTCATTTTTGTAGTAGTTTTGTGTGTTTTTGTAGTATTTTCTGCATTTTTTCACCTCTTTTACTGTAATTTCCTGCAATTTTGTAATTCTTATGTATCCTTGCTTTTGTTTGTGTATTTTTCTGTCATTTTGTATGTTTAATTTGGGGGCTGCGTAAAATTAGACAGAGGGCTGTATGTGGCCCTCGTGCCACCAGTTGCCTATGTCTGGTATAGACATAGGCATAACTCACAACCTTTTCCTAAATGTCCTAAATCTAAGAACTTAGATGTATACACAAGACAAATATTATGACATCAGAATATAAAATTACTAACTATCTTAACAGTTTCTAAAAAAAACTGTCCCCTTTGAAGATACCTCGAACAGAGTCAAAAAAACAGAACAAGGACAATAACTTCGGAAAAAGAAATTGCGCACTTCTCATTTTCGAACTCCATCAAGGTATTGATACCCTGAAGCCAAACACCAGTTTTAGTTATCGTATCTTAAACAGTTTGTGAAAAAAGCTGTCCTATTTAACTCGGACGCCCTTCCGCTTTGTGGCAGAGGATAATAATGAAAGATACAAGTACGCCTTCAATCAGGGAAACGTCAAACTCATTTTCACCCGAGGTCCAAACATGTAACAGTTTTTACGTGGGGGAAAAACTGCAATTGTAACGTTTTCATGCCCAAGTTTGCACTTCCACATATAACTGATTTATACAGTATATATCCAAATAAATAAATAACAGATAACAGTGCTGCATCCTCAAAAATTATTGATTTTTTGTGAACAATCCTTGTGTAATTTCATTAAATTTTGTGGGATTGGTTTAAAGAAATGTCAGGATTTTAGAAAAGAGGAATGTTTTTATGACTACTTTGATTACATCGAACAAATTCAAACCCCTGCAAATATTGTGCAGTTTCACTGAAATTGTGAATTTGAAGGGACTGAGATATCGAGATCTGAATTATTTGGTAATTTAAGCAACAATTACTAGTTTTGTTTTGTTTGTTTTTTTACTTTTTTCTGTGGGCCGATTTGGATGCTTTGAAGGGCCGGATTTGGCCCACGGGCCTTAAGTTTTGACACGTCTGCCTTAAACAGAAAAAATAAATAAACAAGTGAAACAAACAACTGCAATTAACTTATTAAGATCAACAAAAAGCCAAGAATCAGAAATTCTAACCTTTATCTGTTTACCCAATTATTCTCATCACTAGTTTGCACTATTCACATTAGACTAAACGTATTACTTGTCTTTATGTAAATGTTACATCTATTAGAAGAAACAACACTTTAATCAAACTATAATCAGGTTGTTTATCCCATTGAGTGACGACCCTGTAAATAACAGATTTGTGTCGTACACAACACATGTCGTAGTTAAAGGCTTTTCCAACCAACACTAACTTAGAATACAGGAAAAAAAAAAGCAGCATAAAGGACAAAGGCGCCAGTGTGCGTTTCACATTAAAGGAGAGAAAAATCAGCAGGTTTCAGACTAAAATAGATCATTCTTTTCTCCTCAAGGAGTTAAAAACTACAGATTATAGAGTGCTGCGTTTTCTTTTCTTCATTCCGGGAAATGAAGCCAGAAGGCATAGAAAACAGATTTGCTGGCCCTGCTTCCTTTTGAACACCTGTCTTTATAGCTTCAATATCTCAGGTAGAGAGACAGCAGGATATTAAGAGAGAATGGAGAGGAGGAGCAGGAGAATGAAAAGGCATTAGGTGAAGAAGAAGAAGAAGACGGAGACGAAGAAGAAGAAGAAGAAGACGAAGAAGAAGAAGAAGAAGACGGAGAAGACGAAGAAAAAAGCAGGAGCTAAATGAGTTAAAGTGAGTGAGGTGGTGAGGGATAATATGGAGTCATTGAGGAGTGGGCTGGGAGGTGAATTATAAAACAGGGGAGGGGGAGAAAGGGTGAGGGAGGTGAAAGGGACATTAATGATGCCATTTAGACCAATGTTGAGGAGGGAACCAGAGATTAGGGAGCGAGGTGAAAGATGAGAGAGAGAGTGAGTGAGGACACGACGTCATGACACAGGAATAATAAATGTGATTATTACACGCACGCACACACACACACACACACACACACACACACACACACACACACACACACACACACACACACACTCTTGATACAAAGGTCGCTCGTTCGAATCCCAGCCGCCAACTCATTTTTTCCCCATTAGGTTGTAACAACAATGTTTGTTGAACTTGAACCTCTCCAGCAGTTAGCAGACCTCGTATAGAAGAAAAGATCTTTAATATTTTGTATATGAGTTACAGGACAGCTGGATGGAGTCAGACATGAGGTTAATGAGCACAACCACCACCTGATAGAGACCCTTCCTCTCCCCGTGCAGCATTATCCCCCAGACCCAAAAGTAAAGGCTCAAATCCTTACTGATGATCACATTGAGCAGGTTTTTTATGTATATAGAAATAATCCAAATGAGAACACAGTTACGTTTCCTTTGCTTTTTATGAACAAACAGGTAAGTTAACATTGAGTAAAAAATGTACAGTCAATATATAAAACACATTTTTTCCCTGCTCTTGAAATAGTTAAAACAAAGTGCTGAACATATCAATACATAAAAATATAATAAAAACAAATGTGCAGTGACCCTCCCTCTAACCCTACGTCACTTCCTTCAATATAGGACAGTTTTGTGGTATTTTTAATTGTTAATCAAAAAAAAAATGAATAAAAAAAACAGATTAAAACATAATACACAACATTCACAATCAAAAACCAAACAGAAAATAAGATAAACACCAAAATAAATCAGAATTCACTCAAAGCATAAGATTTCAACCTTTTAAATAGTGCACGAACTGCCGTAAAATAGGCCGACTGGATGGAGACGTGCTCCGAACCGCAGACACATTGCGTACCTGCATCGCACTGTGAAGGATAATAAGGAGAAAAAGCAGCGGAGCAGCTATTTGAAGGTTTAAAATAGATGCGCTGGAGAGCGTACTGGAACGCTGAAAGTACGTTATTGGTGCTTGGAGAAGTGCCAGGACGCTTAGTTGATATTTTTAGAAGTCCCGGAACTCCGTACCAGTGCGTACCAGCCCACTTAAACCACTGCACACATGCACTAAGAGCACCTGTGGACATGCATTAATGGAGAGATGTCAGAGTGGGGCTACATTTACTGTGGAGGGAGCACACCAGAGCAGTGTTCGGGTTCCATGTCTTGCTCAAGGGCAGTGCTCGAGAAGTGCCCTGGCACCACTCACCGTTTTTTGGTCCACATCGGGACTTCAACCGGCGACTCTCCGGTTCCCTTCATACCTTACACACACACACATTGATGTGTGCACACAGTCATACACTGTCTTTATCATTACCTTAGGAAGTTTTGTTTCTTTGCTAGCAGGAGTCTCCGTTTAAACACGCTGCACTCTGATTGGCTGAGGGCTGGTGTACAGGTAATGGTCTAGTAGTGAAAACTATTTCACGGCGTGATGAGCAGAGAAGAGGAAGGAGGAGAAGAGGAAGACTGATACAGGGAGGAGAGGGAGGACACACTTTGTCTTACACACACGCACGCACGCACGCACGCACGCACGCACGCACACACACACACACACACACACACACACACACACACACACACACACACACACACACACACACACACACACACACACACACACACACACACACACACACACACACACACACACACACACACACACACACACACACACACCTGTGCATTCATGTCCACATTGAAAGTCTTCATTGGAAGGATTTAGACGAACACAGAGAGTTTTTTGGAGGCTTGAAGTCTAAATGATTCCACTTAGTTCAAAAAGGAAATGTACTTTTTCTTTATTTGGAGTTTTCTTCACCTTCTCTTTCATCTTCTACTGCAAGACTCGCTTCATTTTCATTTCCCACCTTTCCCCACCATTAACCAGCTTTCCTTAGGTGGAGGAAAGTGAAATTGAATGTTTGTTCGTATCCCTTTTCTCATTATTCTGTCCCACCTCTATCTGTCAATCTATCCATCTATCTATCTATGCTATAACTATCTATCCATCCATTCATTTATCTATCTACGGTATCTATCTATAGTATCTATGTATCAATCTATCTATCTATCTATCCTTTCATTAATCTATCTATCTATAGTATCTATCTATAGTATCTATGTATCAATCTATCTATCTACAGTGTCTATCTATAGTATCTATCTATGTATCTATATCTATCTATAGTATCTATGTATCAATCTATCTATCTATCCTTTCATTAATCTATCTATCTATAGTATCTATCTATGTATCTATATCTATCTACAGTATCTATCTATCTACCGATAGTATCCAACTACAGTATCTATCTATCTATCTATCTATCTACATGTATCTATCTATCTATCTATAGTATCTATCTACAGTATCTATCTACAGTATCTATCTATAGTATCCATCTATGTATCTATATCTATCTATAGTATCTATCTATGTATCTATATCTATCTACAGTATCTATCTATCTATAGTATGTATCTATCTATATTATGTATCTATCTATGGTATTTATCCATCTATTCATCTATCTATCTACATGTATCTATCTATCTATCTATCTATCTATAGTATCTATCTACAGTATCTATCTATGTATCTATATCTATCTACAGTATCTATCTATCTACCCATCCATTCATTAATCTATCTACAGTATTTATCTATGGCATTTATCTATCCATCTATCTATATACATGTATCTATCTACATGTATCTATATATCTATCTATCTATCTATTTAGTATCAATCTATCTAGTATCTATCTATCTATCTATCTATCTATCTATCAATCATCTAGTACCTATCTATCTATTTAGTATCTATCTATCTAGTATCTATCTATCTAGTATCTATCTATCTATCATCTAGTACCTATCTATCTATTTAGTATCTATCAATCTATCTATCTAGTATCTATCATCTAGTATCTATTTATCTAGTATCTATCTATCTAGTATCTATCTGGTATCTATCTAGGGACATGCAGACCTAGAAGTCCAGTCACAGATCATTCCTATACTGACATCATTGCTTCTTCTCCTAAAGTGAACCAGAGGTGAGTTCTATCTAAAGGTGATCTATAGAACTAGAGGTGTAGACAGGTAACTTGTCTTTGTAGAGCAGTGATGAGGAGAGAAAAAAACCTGCTTGTCACAAATTCTCAGGACGTCCTACGCACTTTGTTCCATGATTATTCAATAAACACTCTTAGAATATATAAAATATCTGCTATACATCCTACTGTACGTATCTGGTGGACATGTTAAAAAGTGTGTTAGGGTTTGGGTCTGGAACATGTTTGGACCTTCAGTAAACATATGACTCAGCTAAAAAATATAAAAAAACATTTATTTTGAAAAACAGAATACTATAAATGTACTTCCTACGATATTAGAAGCTGAAAATGGAAGAAAAATAAGGACGCGCAAAAACACACATACCCCCCTCAATAAATTGGCCATATGTAAAAAAAAAATGAATGAATCAAACTAAAAATGTACAGTGTGTTTATTGAATAATCATGGAACAATTGGAAAACATTTCTGAATTTTTTGTCACCTAAGTGCGTCTCCCAGTAAGTCCACTGTGGATCCTTCACCTGTGTTGCTCAATGTCTGTAATAATAAATATTAAATAACTATAAGAAAACATGGAGAAAACCACAACAAAAACCTAAATCAAAAGGAAAATCTGAGAAATTGGGCCAAACGTGTCTGGATAAAATGTGCAAAAATGGTATAAACTCGTGAAAAAAAATGTGCACAGTTTTTTTGGTAATACATTAAACACATTATGTTCTAAACATTTCCAGTTACCTTTTAATTAATCAATACTGAAAGGATTGATGTCTTTCCACGCCCTCCTCCAGCAACCATAATGAGGAAATCAATTAATTAGCAAACACTGAAGGGAATTTAAGGAAATTAAATTGTTCGACTCAGCCAGTAACTTCCTGTCCATCCCAACACACTCCTATCTCTCTATTGAGCTTTATGTGTGTGTGTGTGTGTGTGTGTGTGTGTGTGTACGCGAGCCTGTGTGTGGATGCCAAACTAAACTTTGTATTAAAAAACTAATGACAGAAAGTGTTTTATCATCGTACATATTTATACATTTAATAATTTTGATTTATTTATGTATTGATTAAAGTAATATTATAGTTATTATTAAACTATTGATCCAGTGTTTTTAAACTAAAATGGCGTCACCTGAAATGTGTAGTAATTGATACAATTATACTGATTAAAATTATATATATATATATATATATATATATATATATATATATATACAGGTAAAAGCCAGTGAATTAGAATATTTAGAAAAACTTGATTTATTTCAGTAATTGCATTCAAAAGGTGTAACTTGTACATTATATTTATTCATTGCACACAGACTGATGCATTCAAATGTTTATTTCATTTAATTTTGATGATTTGAAGTGGCAACAAATGAAAATCCAAAATTCCGTGTGTCACAAAATTAGAATATTACTTAAGGCTGATACAAAAAAGGGATTTTTAGAAATGTTGGCCAACTGAAAAGTATGAAAATGAAAAATATGAGCATGTACAATACTCAATACTTGGTTGGAGCTCCTTTTGCCTCAATTACTGCGTTAATGCGGCGTGGCATGGAGTCCATGAGTTTCTGGCACTGCTCGGGTGTTATGAGAGCCCAGGTTGCCCTGATAGTGGCCTTCAACTCTTCTGCGTTTTTGGGTCTGGCATTCTGCATCTTCCTTTTCACAATACCCCACAGATTTTCTATGGGGCTAAGGTCAGGGGAGTTGGCTGGCCAATTTAGAACAGAAATACCATGGTCCGTAAACCAGGCACGGGTAGATTTTGCGCTGTGTGCAGGCGCCAAGTCCTGTTGGAACTTGAAATCCCCATCTCCATAGAGCAGGTCAGCAGCAGGAAGCATGAAGTGCTCTAAAACTTGCTGGTATACGGCTGCGTTGACCCTGGATCTCAGGAAACAGAGTGGACCGACACCAGCAGATGACATGGCACCCCAAACCATCACTGATGGTGGAAACTTTACACTAGACTTCAGGCAACGTGGATCCTGTGCCTCTCCTGTCCTCCTCCAGACTCTGGGACCTCGATTTCCAAAGGAAATGCAAAATTTGCTTTCGTCAGAAAACATGACTTTGGACCACTCAGCAGCAGTCCAGCTCTTTTTTTCCTTAGCCCAGGTGAGACGCTTTTCGCGCTGTTTCTTGGTCAACAGTGGCTTGACACGAGGTATGCGGCAGTTGAAACCCATGTCTTTCAAGCGTCTCTTGGTGGTGGATCTTGAAGCACTGACTCCAGCAGCTGTCCACTCCTTGTGAATCTCCCCCACATTCTTGAATGGGTTTTTTTTCACAATCCTGACCAGGGCGCGGTGATCCCTATTGCTTGTACACTTTTTCTGACCACAGTTGTTCCTTCCCTTTGCCTCTCCATTAATGTGTTTGGACACAGAGCTCTGAGAACAGCCAGCCTCTTCAGCAATAACCTTTTGTGTCTTTCCCTCCTTGTGCAATGTGTCGATGGTCGCCTTTTGGACAGCTGAGTATTGTACATGCTCATATTTTTCATTTTCATACTTTTCAGTTGGCCAACATTTCTAAAAATCCCTTTTTTGTATCAGCCTTAAGTAATATTCTAATTTTGTGACACACGGAATTTTGGATTTTCATTTGTTGCCACTTCAAATCATCAAAATTAAATGAAATAAACATTTGAATGCATCAGTCTGTGTGCAATGAATAAATATAATGTACAAGTTACACCTTTTGAATGCAATTACTGAAATAAATCAAGTTTTTCTAAATATTCTAATTCACTGGCTTTTACCTGTATATATATATATATATAATGTACTTTTACTTTCTCAAATATAGATCTAGTTAAAATAAAGTATTAATTCTAGTTACTCTGTATTTGTAACAGTTAAACCAAAAACAGAAATTAGTGATATAATAAAAATAACTTTATTAATCTATTTATTTATTTATTGAATCATCTATTTATTTATTTTCCTGTTCGGCTTTGCATCGCTAATAAAAACAATTATTGTTTGATGATAAACTATTAGTTTGTATTTTGTGCTTCCAATACCATTAGCATGCATTAATTATACATTATGTTAATGAGCTATTACAATCCAACATAGGAAAAGTGATTTCCTTCCTGCATACGTCTTTGTTTCCTCTCAAACATTTACAGTCGCAGCATTCCCATCTTTTTATTATTGCTTTATTTTATTCCGTGCATCCCTCCCTCCCTCCCTCCCTCACACCATTTATCCCTCCTTTCACTCTGCAGAAAAAGCCGTAATTGCAGCTGCTGGCAAAAAGCCATCCATTTTGTGCGGCTAATTACTCGGGCCTCTTAACAAAGTAGCAGTGGAGGGAGAAATAGTGGAGGGAGCGACGCACTCATAGGAAGGAGCTGCTAACCTCACCTCAGCAAACACAAACACACGCTCCACACTCTTCATCATTCTGCTAATGAGTGTGTGTTGACCACAAAGGAAATGACCAGTGTAACCAACAGAGGGAGAGGTTAGCATGATGGCTAACAGCCCTGGGAAAGCACATTATGGGCTAAAGATAAAAGAGACACTTTAATGTCCTTTGGGATCAATGCGGAGCAGAAAGTACTAAATATGTATTATTCATCACTGTTTTATTTGGGTTTATTCTAATATCAGCACAGATATAAATATTCATCATAAACCGACTGAATGTATATGTTGTTATTTTATTTTATTTTTGATGCATTTGAATCGCAGTGTGGATATGATTTTCATCAGTAAAAACAGACAGAAACACAGAGTAAATGTAAAGCACGTCAGTGACTCCATCACTCGCTCGTACCTGCAGGCAGCGCTCAGGGAAAACGTACTAAACATGTTAAAAGGTGAGTTTCTTTAAATATTCACTCACTTCTGTCCCTATTTACTGCTTTCTGTCTGAGTTTGAGTTGTTCTTGTTTTTTTTTTACCTTGTTTGTATGTTCAGTTTCCATGCAAACGGTTAAAATGCTACCGGTGTGTGTGTGTGTGTGTGTGTGTGTGTGTAAACGCGCCCTGAACTGTATAAATGTCGCTTTAACACTTGTTCATAGGACCTAAACATTAAATAACCAAACCAAAAAAGTTCACATCAATTCTAAACAAAGCTTAAAGCTGAGGTATGTACATTTTTTTTGGCAACATTTGGTAAAAAATCCGTAATCGCCTTTAGAATATTATAATCCAAAGTGTTCAGAGAGGATTCTGTTCCTTTTCTTGACCCTGTATTCAAGCTTTAGAAATCCAGGAGCATGACGCTCTTTTACAGCCAATCAGAGATCTTTTTTACAAAACCAAGTGGTCTATGAGCTGTTTAGGGGCTTTATTATTGGCTGCTCGACTGAAGTCGATGCGCGTTCATGTCCATATCAGTAGTAAAGTGCAATGGTAGGAGTTTCGGCGGGAAAAGTTCCCCATTGTGTTGTTCGGCACAACGGTTACACAACAAAGCAAGCGGGAAAAGAAAGAACAATGTGGAAAAAAGAATAATGGGACGTTCACACCAAAACATCAAAAGCTTCAGGTTTACACAATATATGGTGGATGAGCTTCTAGGAGCGTCGAGAGATCCCGCGTCTCCTGTGTGCCGCGTTTTGAAGCTTTACGCGCAGCATTTTGAGATTTCAAGCTTTTGACGTGTGTCTGTTGTCTCCAATGCGGCCGACGCTAGAGTTGGGATTGTTGAACTTTTGGGGGAGATCGCGGCGCATCAACCAATCAGGAGCTGGATGGACAGGCTCTTCTGCTGGAATAGAGCGCCTGTAGTTGGTGTTCTGGTAGGAGATGCAAGAGCCGATGTGGGTCAGCAGGTCGTCAAACTGGGTACGGGAGAGATGGAAGTAGCGCTGAAAGCGACTCTCGTCCGAGCACAGCTCTGGTGAATCCCGAAACGGCGCTGAGGCGCAAATAAAGAACGCCCCTCCCCTAAATGGGCTCAACGCGCTCTCTTACCAGTTCGTTTGGACGTGCGTCCAGAGCGTCTTCACTGAGCACCAGCATCCAACTGGGAGTGTGAGGCACGATTTTGACGCCCAAAATACGTTAAAATGCTCTCGGATTCGTTTGCTCTGATAATCCTTCTCGTTTGGGTCGGTGTGAACACGCAAATGAAGTCTAGAGCGGATCAAACAGGAGAATATTAGAACAATTGTCTTTAAAACCACCAAAAGCACAACACCTTGTTGCTGCTCTACTGTTGAATGTTGGTAAAGAACAAATGGAAACAAAGGAATAAGTTAGTGATCATCTACAGCTGTGGCTTTGACCCATAGATGATAGACTCTTCTTCTGGTTTCAGTCAGTGTAAAGAGCTCCACAGTCGTGTGCGTTCACAAGGATGCCGGTGGGTACCAAACAGGGAGGGGAGGGGGGAGCGTGGTTGTTTCCATTCCAGTCTCACTATTCCACATACTGCAGCTTTAAGTGTTTAACACTCCTGACAAGTATGATTATTTGTTTACATCAGCGACGAACAAGCAGCCATCTTTATTCTGTGACCCAGTGAAATGTCAGCAAAGCAGCAGAATAAAAGCGTAAGAATTAAAGCCGGAGCACATCTAAATGTCAGCGCCGCGTTGAGCCGATGGTACAATTACGAGCACGGAAGGTCAATTTTCCCCAAAGCACGCAGCTTATATCATCTCCCATGAATCCAGCTGTTAATGCTGCTTAATGCAAAGCACAGTCAGTGAGTTTAGAGGAGACGTTAGAGGACTGCTTTAAGCACTGGTTTGTATCATTGTATGCAGATCAGAATCGTTCAAAGTTTAACTTTAAATCCAAGAGGCTGATGACATCTGAAACTTTAAATAATAAACATTCTGGTGCACAAAAAACACATTGCTTTAAAACATAAGGTAACGTGTGTTAAACTTATTTTACTTCATAGATCACATACTAAATTAGATCTAGGGCCAATCTAGTGTAATAATAATCATACAACTTTAATAATAACTAGAAATCTGAGCTCAATGTTTTTGCTTAAAGTTGTAGGAGACGATGATTTTTAATCAGATAAAGACAAAGTGTAAAAAGAAGGTTGGAATTGTTTAAAAGTAGTGCTCATTTTGACAGTAAATTGTGATTTATTTGCACTTTTGTCTAAAATGTAACTTAGTTTTAGTCCAAATTTAGTCATCAGGATTATTTCAGTTAAAGTGTAGTTTATCAACTAAATGACATGAAGGTTTTAGTCGCCTAACTTTAGTTTATTCATTTTTTTTTAAAGCTTCAATGACCATTTATTCAAGGTTTAAAGTAGGGCTGGACGATTTATCGAGACTCAAGATATATCACGTTTTCTATTATGGCGATATAGAAAATTACAATATCGCCTATACACATATATATACAACTAATAGCTCATTTTGTTTTAAAACACTTGTTTTAGGAGTCGGTGCTTTCACTACATTAAAAAGCACAGTTTCACTCGCACATGCTGTCCTTTTTCGGAGAAAAAGCCAAAAGTGGCACATTTTGTGTAACTGTTAATAAATGAACATTAGCAGATTAAACCCTGAATTATCTTCCTGGTCAGACTTCAGTAGAATTAAAATGATCAAGTTTTATATCGTATATCACCATTTTGAGAAACAAATATTGAGTTTTGGTCCAGCCCAAGGTTCAAAGTCTTTATTATCAGTTCACCTGCATGTGTCCGACATACGGAGAAATCAAGAGTACGTGTCTCTCTCTCCCACAGTGATAGAAAAATAAAAGAAGAAGAAAAAACTATAAAGTGCACAAAAACCAGATCAGATATTTAAAGAGATAAACCCAGAATGGGATTGTCCAGTTTTGATTGGACAGCTTCCAAAAACTATACTTAGTTCAGGTTGGATTGTGTCCAATGTGAACATTATTGTTTAGTTTGTATTAGTCGACAAAAATAACAGTATATTTAGATTTAGTTATTGTTAATATGGTTTTTTTCATTAGTCATAGGTTAGTTTCATTAAGGGCCGTGTTCTCCGATCTGGACTTAAGCGCTTTTTAAAAAGATTTTTCAAAGTTTTTCCAAAGTTTAACTTTAAATTCAAGAGTCTGATGACTTCTAAAACTTTAATCAGACACAAAAATAGTGTCTGATTAAAACGAGCGACCGTGGCTCAGGTGGTAGAGGGTCGTCTTCTGATCGAGAGGTTGGGGGTTTGATCCCAGTACCTGACTATTTGTCGAAGTGTCCTTGGGCAAGACACTGAACCCTAAGTTGCTCCCAGTGGTCGACTAGCGCCTTGCATGTCAGTCCTGTCCCACTGGTGTGTGAATGTGAGAGTGATTGGGTGAATGAGCTGATATGTAAAGCGCTTTGAGACTGTTTCAGTGGTGATAAAGCTCTATATAAATACAAGTCAATTTACCAAAATAATAAACATTCTGGTGCAGAAGTAAAGACGTTTCTGTAAAATGTAACGTAACAAGACAGATGCATAAACGTGTTTTTACTTCATTTTTACTGAGATCTCTAGTGTTTTTGTATCAAACATGGAGGATCGTGACTGGTTTGACTCCATTTTTCTTCTAGTTTGTTCCCAGTATTCCCAGTGATATCACAGCACTCCAACCAACATTCAATTTTAGCCCATCGGATCGTTCTGTGAAGATCCCAAAATAAAGATCCCAATGAAAAATTGTAAGCTTTTGGTTCTTTAAACTATTTGTAATTAAAAATGGCTGCCACCATGTGATATAAGCACAAAAAAATGTGAGTTCTATAACTATTGTGGAGTTTAACTGCTGAAATAAAAGCTATTTTACCAAATGACGTTTTCTGTCTCTCCTGTGAGCCCAAATAGGACGCTCTAAAGGACGCCAGTTTGACACGTGCAAATCCGGCCCTTTAGAGCGTCCAATTTAGGCCACAGAATAAAGTAATAATGACAGAGAAAACATTTATTACAATTATTGTGTTAATTACCAAATAATCCAGTTAAATTCACCAATTTAATGAAACTCTTGAACATTTTTAGGAGCTTGAATTTTTTCTTTGTTCACCTCACATGAATGCAGTCATTTTTATTGCAAATTGTGGAAAGAATGCAACATTTTTACACAAATCTTGCAGTTTCTCACAAATAATTCCACAAAATTCATCAAAATTGCACAATAATTGCTAACAAAATCAAGTAAATTGAACTGATATTGAAAACATTCTAGTCTAAATACCATTTCAGAATCAGGACGTACATAAATGGCTTTTTTTTAAGAAATGAATAAAATAATCTCAGACTTTAACAATCCTTTAAGCACAAATATGGAAACATTTTAGACACATTAAAATACTAAATCCTCGACTTTTCAACAAGAATTCCAGTGGTTATTGTCAACTTTAATTAAAAAATATGCATACATTTGTAGTGGTGTAATTAAGTGAGACAAAATAAATAAATGCACTTAGGAATAAAACTAATGGGCGGGAAAAACCCTAAACCAGGGGTCTGCAACCTTTATTCTCAAAGGAGCCATTTTGCCTAATCTCGTCTGGAATAAAATCCTTCCGAGCCGAAAAAAATATCTTCTCAATGAAGACAATACACTTTATAAAATTCTATACAGTTGAAATAGTATCAAATAATTTTATGAGTTAATGGATTTGAAGGGCTACAAAAAATAACTTGAATTTGATACACGTGATCATGTGATGTCACATGCTAATTGCTAATTTCTTGCAACACATCAAGCATGAATATTAAGCCGCATGTTGGCAATTAAATAGATCTTTCCCCACACAAATAAAGTTTCTATTTTCTTCCAGAATAGTCTTTTTGTTGGTTTAGTTATCTTACCAGGGATTTAAAACCCAAGGTTAACCACAGGTGTAAGGAACATTGATGGTCTGTAGAGGTTGCAGGAGTTGAAGTAAGAAGGTGTCAGAGTTATTGCACAATGTGATTTATTTTTAGGTAAACCAATTGTTTGATCATCATTTTATTTGAAATTAATGCCATTAATCATCAATACCCTTTGTAAGAAATAAAAATTCATTATTTTAGTATTTTTTTTAAAGCTACAGGGAGCCATTGCAAAAGAGTCAAAGAGCCACATGAGGCTCCAGAGCCGCAGGTTGCAGACCCCTGCCCTAAACCTAACGGGAAAAAAGAGAGAAAGATAAAAAAATCATAATAGTAGGGGAAAAAAGACCGGAATTCAGGAAAAGATAGGATTAGTCTCGACTGGTAAGCCACCGACACACACACACACACACACACACAATATTAATACGTGCACCTGCTCCACAGGGAACCCTTTATGAAATATAATACACACATAATGGCCATGCAGTCCAAGAAAATAATCTCTAGAAAGAAATCAAATTATGAGCCCACACACAAACACATGTGCACACAAACACACACACATAGACACACACACAGGTCAAACCGTAGACTTCTTAACAGTTAAGCTTGTTCTGGAATGTGCAAGGTGGGGACTTGATAAGAGCCATGGGAGAGAGAGATGGATTAGGAAGAGGACTCAGAGAGAAAGGGAAGAGGATTCCAAAAGAGGAAGAAGATCATTTGGTTTCCTCCAACATCCCCTCACTGACATCCTGATAGTACACCCCTCCAACCCACACCTCCTGCCCTCCAACCCAAACTTCTCGACTTAAAATAAGTCGTCTCTAAGGATTAGCACCAACTAAAGAAAGGTACATTTCAAGGACGACTGAGTGGTTGAGTTAAAGGAGTGGATGAGGAAGGTTGAAGGGTTAACAATGATGCACACGTGATAAAAGTGGAGACAGAGGCTGACGTACTACTCAGACTACGTTTTACGTCAAAATGAGTATATAGTGCGTTCACAGTAGATAGTATGAAAAGATTGAGTATGTGAGAAATACCAGGATGTATACTATATAGAAACATTTTAAAGTATGTACGGTGGGCACACTAGTCATACTCAACTGTCCCATGATGCATTGAGAGCAGAACGTAAAATGGTCATGGGACAGGCTTCAAGATAAAAATCAAACATTTCAAAATAAAAGCATCTCTTCTTGTCTTCCATTTTTTAAAACTTTTTTTGTAAATAGGGCTCTTATTTTGAAGTTAACCAGGAGTTTAGTCAGTAGCACAATGGAGAGTCTCCTAAAATGTCCAAAAAGTCGGCATGAAATGTATTTTCAGTGAGTTTTTATGGATCAAATGAGCACATGTTGATATTCTACTTGGTCACTTTCTCACGTCAAATGTTTACAGAACTTTCAAAGTAAAGGTGGAGAATCAACAGAGATATTTAGCCTCAGTGTGATGCAGGTTTTTGTTGTTGTAGGTTCCAAAAGCATCTTGGGAAACTTGGAATTATACTTCAGTGGGAACGCTCACCATCCTAATCATACTTACAGTATATAGTAGACTACTATAGTAGACTACTAGTATATACTCATTGAGTTTGGAATGCATAGTACGTTAGTGTGACATTTCAAACACAACCAGAGAGTGATATAATAAGTGTGAAAACAGTTGGATTTTCCTTTTCTTTATTTCTCGTCGATATCTCTGACTTAACGTAAGAGCAGAAGCACAAAGGAGCAGTTTTTTCCTGTGTGTGTGTGTGTGTGTGTGTGTGTGTGTGTGTGTGTGTGTGTGTGTGTGTGTGTGTGTGTGTGTGTGTGTGTGTGTGTGTGTGTGTGTGTGAGACAGAGGGAGCAGGTGCTACTGTGGCAGGTTAGATGGAGCTGTAATAGGATGAAAGTGAAGCTCTTTCCCGCTGACTATTGCACGCGCTCGCACACTCGTCAATGATTGGTTGGAATCATGAAGCAGGGGTCCGAGGTGTCCTTTTGCTCTCTCCTTTATATCTTATAAATATATATATATATATGTATATTTATATATTCCTACCCCTTCTTTATTCACTGCCGCCGCTGTCTGAATCATTTCCTTTTTGTGTTCGCCTCCATCTTTATCCCATTTCTAATCTTCCTGTTTAGCCTTTATTTCTGCTCCATAACACCCCTCCTCCATATGGCGTCCATTGTCCAAGTCACGATTCCAAAGGCAAAGTGATGTGAGAGATTTTCCTAAACACCTACATTTGAAACTGTGAAATTCCAGAAAGCAGCAATCTGTTTTAGTGGTTTTTAAAGAAATAATGTCACGTTTGGCCAGTTTTTAATGCGTGATGTTCTTTAACCTGAACCTTTATAAGTAGACATGTTAATACTTTATACTTTCTCTAGGAATCCCTCATCATATTATGGGTTTTATGTTTTTCGTGGACTCTAATATTTTATTACAGCAAAAAAAAAAAAGAAAAAACAGAAAAAATGAAATTCACATTCTAGAAACAATCTGACTTGTTTTGGAAATGTCTCACATACATGTTTTGGACAATTTAACCACTATTTTTCACGGGTAAATGGGTGTAAGTGTGACAATCAGACAAATATGTCCAATTATGCTGCCACGTGTTAAAGTTTGAGTGGTGATCATGTGATGCTGTGATTGAAAATGAAACGCAGAGCTCCATCTGAAGTGTGTTTTTAATGTGTTGGTTCAGATTATTATAACTGCATTTAAATGTGAAAAGGCTCTGGTACAAATACAGGTTTAGATTAACTGGTGATCAGTTTAACTAATGACACGTTGTGGCAGAAGTGCTGGCGAAGCGGGAGTTCGTGGTCAACGTGAGGCTGATTCGTCGGTTAGTTTTAATTACAGGTTTCACAAATAATATTTTGGGATCAAATCACACATTTCAATGAGATTTTTACCACTAAACGGCCTAGCAATAGCACTAATATCACCCTCACGCCCTTTGCAGGATTTCAGCATAGCTATACTCTGAAGCATGTGAAATGTAAAAATAATAGTCGCTGACTTTATTAACCCTATTTAGTATATTTGGTGCAATTTGGGGAACTTTAATAGACAGTAAAGTCATCAAAACAGGGAAAGATGATTAGGAAACAAAACGGAAAAGTGTAAAGTGACGTGGAAACGGAAAAAACCTAAAAAAGCTGTGAAAAATGGTTAAAGAAAGCAGAAACAAATGGCCAAAGACGAGTAGAAATTGGTAACTACGTGTGCTTTTGATTTGTAATTTTTATCTTATTCTAAATGTGCTGCTGACATGCAAAGAAACACCAGATATCACAGTAATGACGTAAAAATCAGACATGTAAATGTGAACATTCTACAACACGTGTTAAATTCAAGGCCCGGGGGCCAAATCAGGCCCTTTGGAGCATCTAATTTGGCCCACAGAAGACAGTGAAAATTATAGAGAAAACATGAATTATTGTATAAATTACCAAATATATTGAAATATATATTGGACTGATATTGAAAACTAGAACATATACTGCACATATTTGGCCCCTAACCTAAAATTAATTTGACACCCCTTTTCTACAGGATTCCCAATCCCAAAATGCAATGCGCAAAACTTTTTAGAAGTTGAAATCATGTGACCATTTGTCAACAAACCACTGTTAGTGATGGATTCGAAAACAAACTTGCAAGACTCAACTTCAACCTTTGTCATTTGTTTGTGAGTAAAACTCATGTTTTTATGAAGAAATAAAGTTCTTTGAGGCCTAAACTATGTCTTTATCGATGTTATCAAAAATGTCTTGATGAGATTCTTTAGAAAAAAGGTGAAAATCTACTTTTCAAGTCGTGTTTTTGGTTCCCACCCAACATGAACCTCAAAACACTATTCCCTTATCGATAAACAACCATGGAGTAACCTTTGATTAGATGTAAGTACTTTTTTAATACTTACCTGCTAAAGCTCAGCTAACTTTGTGTTTTTAATCAAAACATTTCCTGAATAATCCCCTTCTACAAAAGCAATGACTTTGCTAAATCTAGTTGAAATTGATAGTTCTGTCAGAAAATAGGAATTGGCATTTTCTTGCAGACAGGAATCATCTCCTGCAGTCCGAGATGTGGACTCAGCTTAAGCCTTAGGTGGGGTCAGATGAGGGAGGGGCCGCGGAGGAAAAAGAAAGAGTGAAATCAGGACGGATGGGAAAGTCAGAAAAATGTAAGAGGAGAGCAAGAAAGGGATTAGAGACCTTCCAAAAGGCAGTGATTTAATTTCCCTGGCCAACGTGGCTATGATTATCTCCTGGGTGGGAATGGAATGTTTGATGTCCTGGGACTAGACTAATCCACGGTAACCTCCACCTCTCATTTCCTCTGGATTAGCTTCCTTTGCTACTTAATAAAAAGTTGGATCAAGATTAATTTACAGATGGAGGTATCAAAATATTTAAACTTTGAGTGTGAGACTTTCCTACTCAGAATTTAGTACGTCTTCATATCACCTACAGTAAATGTACATTTCCTAACACGGATTTAAGGCTTTATGTGAAATAAACCTGGTTGTTTCTGTCAGGAAAACTGTTCCATACACAGAGACAAAGGTGGGTTATGAGCTTAGTTTGATGGGTTTTGTGTTTGTGTTGAACTGAAAGAGTCGTCGTTGACTTCTTATTCTGTTAGTCTAGCTGGTTTTGCTTTTTTTAAACCGTACCTTTATTCCATAAAAATCAAGTTCTTTAAAAGTTGTTTTCAGCCACCACCGATGCCAGTGTGACCCTAAAACCACTGACAAAGTGACATTTTGGATATTTTCACAGATCAAAATTTGCGCCAAAACAATGGCGGATGTACAGTAGATTTTATGACTTTCCGCAGAAACACCCGAATACGACAAAAATGTAATGTCTCGTAAAGTCAAGTTATATCACACGGAATAGCATTAACAAAACCAGAAAACTAAAACAGCATTAAGCAAATCACTGTCTTCCTTGTCTGGCAAAAAAAAAACAAGAAATCACGGTAAGAATTACGTAAAAACACAAATATCAGAAATGGAATTTCGTACATTCTACGACAGCGATTTTCAACTGGTAGGTCGCGGACCTGTACTGGGTGAGTCGCGGACACCTGGTCAAAAATAAATAAATACTTAATGTCTCTCATGTTGGACTTTTATTTTATTTTGAAAAAAACTTTTCATTTGACAGGCATGCTGTGAAATACATGTTACACAGGAAAATATATGGCTTGTATGATTGTATGTGTGTTTTCAACAGCTATTTAAAAAAAACTAAATTTGGTTGAATTTTAAAAAAAAAAAAGTGGCTCGCAATTCAACGTCCGTGTAAAGCAAATTCAGCCATTTTCTTCTAAACACATTAAATAGGTCATAAATGTTTTTCTTAAAACATGTAAAAAGTCATTTAACCATTTATAATGTAATTGTAGAGCTCGGCTTCACACATCGGTTTCAAATTTCTGTGTTCAGGATTTAATGGGCGGGTCAGAAATCATAGCCACGTTACGTAACGTAGCCATCATTAGCATAAACCCGACCCTACTGCTGAAGCACACCAAACTTCTGTGGGCCTCCAGCGGGCGCAATTCGGCCCCTCGCCGAAAACAAACAACATATTCGGACTTACCGGAATTTCCTAAGTTTTTTGGTCTTTTACACTGCTCTCTTCCATAGGGTTAGGGTTAATGCACAGAGGCAACGCCCTTCCCTTGCGTGGGATGTGGTTCCAGCGCCTCTAAATGACACGCCCCCAGCGTTTCAGAGCAGAGAGAAGTGCTTGTTTTTCCATGATTTTGAGACACAATTTTATATACATAGTGATTTTTTTCATCTTTTAAATTTGGCTCAGTGGTCAGTGACACATGTTTCTCTGGTGTGACAAACTGATAACATACATTTATTTCTGCTTTACATGGACTTTAATGATGGCGGTAAAATGTGGGTCCCAGAACGAGACCAGTTGAGAACCCCTGTTTTATTGGATTTCCAATCCCACAATGCAATGCGCAACATTTTGTAGAAGTTCAAGTCTCGTGACCATTTGTGAATAAAACCATTGTCTGTGATGGAGTAAAAACTAACTTCGACTTTGAGGCCTAAACTATGTCTTCATCGATGTTAGTAAAAACGTTAGCCTAGCATATTTAAGCTATTGTCAGTTGGTTTGTCTCTGTCTGTGATTCATGGGTGTCCCATTCCTGCCAACATCTCCTGTCTTGTCAGTAAGTGTGTGAGAGTGATTAGGCTCCCTTCTGTTTCTCCGCAGGTGTGCCTTATTTCCTGATTGCCTTCCCTCACTATTTAAGTTGTGCTTGACATTGGACATAACATGTTTGCTAGTTCATTGTCTCTGGATTGTCTTCCCACACGTGTCGATCAGTATTTGAGTTCTCTTGGTTTTTTTCTTGAAGAACTTTTGTTTGATGGACTTTTTTCGATTTTTAACTTGTGCTGGTCTTTTTGTTTTTTCTTCTTTTCTCTGAAACTGGAGCTTTCTCACTACCTCCTGAAAGGTTGTTTGAGGTAAAATGGTGAGAACTGCAGCACCCTAAACCACCTAGACCCAAATTTAATTTCTATTCTCCACTGTGAGCCATTAAAGCATGGGGTATTTGTTGTTAAATGCTAATGTCCTTTCGCCACGTATCTCAGGTAAAGCACAGAAACAAAGGTCATTGGGAAAGTATCCGTACAAAAGTATTTTGTTAAAGAAGGAAAAAATACGGAATAAATGAGTAAATAACTAGAGAAAAGAGTGAAAAGGTGGGGCTACATTAGCTAGCTGTGGCCTGTATAGTTTGCTGGAATTGGCAATTAGATGGTAACAAGTTAGGAACTCAAGATTGAGGGTTCTTTGCACATTCCCAAAAGACCTGAAAGCACTTTAAACTCACAACGCCAAAAAAACCCAGCAAATTAATCAATGAATAATTAACAATATTATTTTTGCTATCTTAATGGTTTTCTTCCTTTTACGTGTCACTGAGCTTCAAGTATCGTCAGGTTATTGGCCAGTGACATGCTACTTGACCCATCTTCCAGCCAATGTCCTATCTCCAACAACCGGCTGGGCCCCAGCTGGCCAATTAGCTCGTCTCTTAGTGTGGAGTCCGGCCAATGGAAAGCCTCGGGAGACGCCTGTTCATTTGAACTCACAGATGGGAGGACAGCGGGGGTGAAAAACAGGAGGAGAAAAAGAGTGGACGACTGTGTATGTGTGTGTGTGTGTGTGAGAGCGTTGGGGGCTTGGGATAAATTCCCAAACACTATTAAGACATCTTGGCCAGTTATTGGGTTTGGAGTTGGAAATAAATCTCTTCAAATGTCAGTAAGTAAGTTTGTGATGACATGAGGATAAAAAGCTAAAGCCAAGCACCACATGATTGTGATCCAATGTGGTTATATAGTGATTTTGGTGTGGATATGAATGTGTTTCTGAAATATTAACTCCTTATGACAATAAAAAAGCTAATTCTAAGTAAGGATTCTTGGATTTTTGGTTGATATCCATTAAGCCAGTGGTTCTTAAACTTGTTTGCCTCAAGTTCCCTCTTTGTCGTTTTTGTTCAAAATACTATTTAAAAAAATCAATAACTATAAATGAATCACAAATCACAAACGTTAACACATTTTGTATATTAGTGACTCCTGAATAGATTTATTTCTATTGTTTTTATCATCTCTGTTCATCTCCTCCCTGGTGTGGGACCAAGAATGACCCTTGTATTTTCAGTTCATGTTCTAATCATTTTCATCTTCATTATTATTATGATTATCAATTAAAACCAAAAATACATATTTCCATACTTTTATCTGTTAATTTTCCACTCGCTCTCAAGTACACCCCTGTATTGCCATCGGGTACCTCTAGGGGTACATGTACCCCCATTTGAGAAACCCTGCGCTAAGCCAATATTTAATAGATATTTCCCCCTCGTCTTATTGCAGAGATCATCTACGTTCTGTAGTGGACTAAACGTGTTGATCTGCTGGTAGATGAAGATACCTGCAGCCTGTACTTTTTTTTTTTTTTTATACAAGATTCAAGCATTCCGTGTCAGAGAAACTGATGTGGAAAAAATCATACCGTTTTAAAATCGGTAAACTTGGTGAATAATTCTACTTAAGATTGTTGAGCGCCTTTTACTTCCATCTAAGGCGTCTATGTATATGATGTTTATGGGTTGATCGTTATTTATATCGACCAAATGGCCAATGTCCGATACTTCATTTTAAAGTCAATATCGACTAATACCGGTAAGAGCCTGTCCTACTTAAAACCTTTACTACCTACGTACATTTTGTATTTCAGTGGTAAAAATGGCTATTTCTTCTTTTTTAGGCCTGGCTACCGGACTACCCGGGGACCCCATTTTTCAAATGACTACTCCTCCGTTAGTTCTTGTTAGATCAGAATACAGTTTGGTATGAATACTCTGTGAGCCCTTTTTTTTTTAAATGGGGCCCGGGGGCCCACCCCCCATATTCCGGTAATTTCCAAATTTATGGGAACATAGTCATGTGATATATCGTTTCAAAGGTAATTCAAAGTAGATTACGATTGTGCCTCACACAACTCCATTAGGGGCCCGAGGGGCCCACCTCCCTTTTTTTGCCAATTTGCATTAAAGTCGTTTTCTCATTTATTTGTGAGTCAAATGTTGTGACAATTGGTG
The DNA here is from genome assembly GCF_900634775.1 of Gouania willdenowi. Taxonomy (NCBI): domain Eukaryota; kingdom Metazoa; phylum Chordata; class Actinopteri; order Blenniiformes; family Gobiesocidae; genus Gouania; species Gouania willdenowi. Next base: position 4,178,406 of record NC_041064.1, read on the forward strand.
GTAGCGAATCACTGACACATACCAATATGAATGGTATGTGTCAATGTTTGTTAATGCTTGTTGAATCTGGCTGTAAAGTGACATGGATATTCGATGAGCAAATGTCAAGAACCTCTCGGAGACCTTTTTTTTTTACTCGGTGGAACCGAGTCATTTGATTGAATTCTTGGGAACGTGGTACGGGCTATTCGGCGTGGAGACGTTCCGCGGGCCGAGTCGTAGTTCACCAGAACTTGTTTTTAGAGGTTGCAAGCATTCTGTGTCAGAGCAATTAATGTGGAAAAAAACTTTTTGAAAATGGGTAAACTCAGTGAATAATTCCACTTTGAGACTGTATATATGATGTCTATGGTTTGACCAAAGCCTGTTAGTTCATCGGTTATTTAAATCGGCCAAATGGCCAATATCTGATACTTAATTTTAAAGCCAATATCGGCTAATACCGCTAACGTGCTATTAATTTCATGTATCATTAATTCTAAGCTAATTTATCGCATTAATTATTATCGAAATCATTTGAAGATCCAATTAGTTAAAACTACCTAATTGACAGATTTTGTAATACGTGCAACTTAATTAGATGAACTCACCTGTGGTGCTAATGTTAAGCTAGCTACTTCTATACCTACATTTTATTCTTTAGTTTCCAAACTGTTCTCCAACTAAACGTCTCGTCTTCCATTCCTCCCAGTATTTTCTTATCTCAGAGATGACTCACCATATTCAACAATCAGATTCTTCCCTCTCAGAAGCTCAAAGTGCCGCATGCTGCTTTCAAACACACACACACACACACACCTTATCTTTGCTTGCTCACACGCTAACAAGTGTGTGTACCTAGCATAAACACAAGTCCGCCTATACGATACTTAAAAGTGTTGATATACTCCAAAGCACAGCTGAGCCAACACTCGAAGAAAAAACCCACACGCACACACACAAAAACGAATAAACAAATAGCTGTACACACACACACACACACACACACACACACACACACACACTTGGCTATCTTTCCTGTCCACAGAGCAGTGGTCAGTGGTGATAACACACCTCAGTGAACCGAAACTCATCACTCTTTCCTCAGACACACCTGGTGCGAGCAGTTTGTTTGTGTGTGTGTGTGTGTGTGTGTGTGTGTGTGTGTGTGTGTGTGTGTGTGTGTGTGTCTATTAGCATGTGTCTAGGAGCCAGAATGAAAGTCATGAGAGCAGTTACAAAATCTAAAGTTAATGAAATGTATTGAGATCAAGACCAAACATTAAACCAGGTTTCCAGGAATGGAATCTCTGCATGAACTCTTTATAATACTGTTTTTACCATAAACAACTGTTTGTTTGTGCATACGTGTCATTATCTAGGTTTATACGCCACCTTTCCCCCAAAACAAATTCGCAAAATTATTCTAAAAATGCCCAAAGTGCCTCCAGAAACCAACTGAACAACAACAAAAATACACAAATTGAGAACAAAAATGAAAAAAAAATGACTGACAAAAATGTGTGATTTAGAATTTAAAAATTTGAGGAATTAAGATTGAATTCAAGGCATTTTCTTAACCAGGGTTGAGATTGGATAAACAAAACTTTAAAAAGCAGTTGGTTTTCATCTTCTCTCTTTGTCTAAAAACTGAAAAATGAAATGTTCAAAGAAAAAAACCCCAAAAATCTGTACTTTTTAAAAATTGTCCGACTGAAAGTAGCCGTTTTCAAAGTAAGAGTGCATCTAAAGCTGCAGTATGTAGAATAGTAGGACTTATATGGAATCAACCACACTCCCCCCTCCCCTTATTCACCGGTATCCTCGTGAACGTGCACAACTGTGGAGCTTTATCTTGTGTTGTTGGAGAGTTTTATGATGTTTAGGAGACTCTGACATGAAAGCTTGTATCACTCTGTAGTTACTGTCCTCTTAGGTTTAGATGCGATTTATTCTGTCTGTTCTAGCTCTCCCTCTGAAACCAGTATGTGGGGTGGACAGCACACGGTCACGAATGTTTGCTTTGAGTCCGCACGAACCTCCGTAGAGTCCGTTCTACCAGAATATGTTTGTACCTGTTGCTTCTCCATCAACTTGCTTTGCCGTGTAACTGTTGTGTCTAACACCCCAACGGTAACTTCTCCTGCTGGAACGTCCACCATTGTGCATCACTACCGATAGGACACGAACACACATCAACTTTAGTCAAGCAGCCAATAGTAACACCCCCAAAAAAGCCCATGGAGCACTCTGTTGTTTGTAAAAAGATCTCTGATTGGCTGAAAGGTCACGTCACGCTTCTGGATTTCAAAAGTCCTCATATAGGGCCAAGAAAAGGAGCCGAAGTCCAGAGTCCTCTCAGAACACTTTAAATTACAATATGATCAAAGGTTAAGATTGTTTTTTGACTAAATCAAGCCAAAAAAAACGTACATACTGCAGCTTTAAGGACAGACGTGTTTCTAGCAAAAGCGTCAAAATCTGATTTGTAGCTGTGGTTTGACTCACTCAGGATAAAATATCTAAATTTTTTCTGTAATCATCCTCTTCTCTGGGATAAACTCTTATATTGTTTCTAAAAAAAACGTCCTGATCCACGTCGTTAAACAGCTTTTCCCTTTAGTCTGAACAGCCCGTAGGAAACACTTGGTCTCGGCCCAGGAACTTTTACACTATACGACCCAATAATCAGGAATCTATAAACACTTGTGGATCTCGACTCAGTCTTTATGAGGCAGGGGATCCAGTAAGTTAAAAACAGATAATAAGTCATGACATGTTGACTCACTGTGCTGTGTTCTCTCTACTGGTGAGGGAGAACACACAGCACACAGGACGGTGACGGGTTCTCTGTGTGTGTGTGCATTTAGACATGTTCAGTTGACATGTGATCGCTCGTCCACGCACCGGAGCACATGCATGTTTCCTGCTTGGTATTTATTGTGTGTGTGTGTGAGAGAATGTGTGTGTGTGTGTGTGTTGATCAGACATCAGGCACCAGTCGCAGACAGCGAGGTCAGTCATCCACTAATCATATTAACATTCCTTCAGAATGACCCAATGCCTCCGTCTATTTTTTTTCTTCTTTATGCTCCATCCATCGCTTCACGTACAATTTCCACTTATTGTCTACATTTAGTCTGGATTTTTATCACTTCTTCAGCATCACTTGTTGCTTTTTAAAGGGATCCTCACACAAATGTGGCCTAAAACCTTTGAAATGTCCTTATTAGAAGATCTATACCTAACAAAACACATTATTTTGCACCATATTCGTTTTATTAACTTTTAAAACTGGGACTACTTTACCCTGTGCACCGCCATGTTGAAACGACATCACTGATGAAGCGAATCGCCCCATTCAGCACATTGAGTTCTATAGGAGGAACTTGTGCTGCTTTGAGTTGCTCTAAAAATCAGTAAAAGTTAAAAAAAGTTGATGTAAACCACTTTTGTTTAACCAAAATTCGATAAACAAAATTTGCGAGCCGAAAAAATCTGTGACCGCGGGGGGCAACAGTTCCATATCTGCTGTTTCGTAGACGCCATGAAGAAGAGAAGACGATAATCTGTCGCACGCGCACACGCACAGCAGGCACACGCACACACAGCAGGCATCGGCCACAAGTCAAAATTACTCAAAAAACACAGAAAAATGCATCCTGGAACACGCACACACACACACAAAACATTATGAAATGACTTATGGATACACGCAAACAACTAAACTATGAAAAACAATAATAAAAACTAATAAAAGATGACTAATAACTAATAAATGACTCCATAAATACACTAAAGGAAAGCAGAAGTACACTAAAGGACAATGTCAATACACAAAAAAGAAATGACTTCAAACATACCCCCCCAAAAAAATCAAAAATTGCTTCAAAAAACCCCAAAACAACAAAAAAGAAAAACCACAAAATAAGAAAATACAGACATAATGATGCCAAAAAATACACAAAAATACAACAGAAATACAAATTTAAAACAAAAACACACAAAATCACTTCAGAATTACGCAAGACAACAAAAACTATCTAAAACAACAAATATATAAAACCATAACAAAACACACACAAAATGACAACAAAAGCATACAAAATAAAAAAAAAAACACAAAAATATACGAAAGGACACAAAACACACAAAATTGCTTCAAAAATACACAAAAAGGGTAAAAAAATAGCAAAAACACAAAATAAAACACACTTTGCTCTTTCCTGCTTAGATTCTCTCTTGTAAATGAGACCATGTTGTCTCAGTGGGACTTAAAGTATCTGTAAATAAAAGTTATTATTCTAATGTAAATAATGTGGCCCACAGATCAGAAACAATCCCAGTTTTGTGATTAAAGTATAAAAGTTGCCCCTTCTCTGACCTGGAGCTCATGTTTGTTTTTGTGGTGTCTGCCTCTTGTATTTTTGATCCTCCCTTTATCTGATGATTGTTTTTGGATCATCAGAGGTTGTGGTTTTCATTCTGTTCCATTAGATTCATCATGTGCTCACTGTTCCATCGTCTATGTGTCCTTATAAGGTTAGAGAGAAGGAATCCAGTTAAAGCTTCCTGCTGTCTGTCTGACTGACTGACTGACGGCTAACTATTAGTCTGTGTTTGACTCAAACAGGCTGCTTAGTGTGTGTGTGTGTGTGTGTGTGTGTGTGTGTGTGTGTGTGTGTGTGTGTGTGTTCATTAGCACATGTCTGTTTCTCAGGAGGATGTCATTATTCTTCCTCGTACAGTAGCTAATCTGTTAGCTTTCACTCTTTAGCCACACGGACCTTTTTTCTCGTTCCCACTGAAACCAAAACAACATTTCACAAACGCACGCGCACACACACACACACACACACACACACACACGCACACACACGCACATACACACACACACACGCTGCTGATGGTGGAATGTACTGTAGCTAATGTGACTCAGATGATACGTTCACGTCAAGTTGCCAGACGTTAAACTTGATCTGATTCGTAAAATAGATTAAAAAAAAAGGTCTTAAAAAAGTTCTAAACTTCGAGGAATTATTACTGATGTTATGTCATGAATAAATCTGTATTTTAATTGTGCAAAAGAAAAAAGAGGATCTCTGCAACTGGGTGTAGGGGAAATATCGGAATTAGATTTCGGCCAAATGAGTTGTAAATATTAGACAAAAAGCTAATATTGTGCATCACTATTAGAAACTAAGACTGGAACATGTGAACTAAACCTCCAGGTTTCTTGATAATGGGCGTGGCTCCTGAAGCAGTTAAGACACGCCCAGTTTATACTATAAAATCGCCAATGAACAATATCTATGCTATGCTAACGAGCTACACAACACTCACTATAGCTCTCTATTCACTCATCTCTCAGTCCAACCTACCCTCCACAGATTGTAGAGCACACAGGTGCTAGTTCTTATAAAAGGGGCGGAGCCAACAGTGCTGGTTCGTGACACACAATGGACCAATGACGTCACAGAATCTTGTTCTCAGCAAATAGCAAAACTAAACTGTAATATCCAGGTTTCAACCCATAGAGGGCAGTCACGCTGACATTTATGTAGCAGACATGGTGTATACTACACCATGTATACTACACCATGTATACTACACCATGTCTGCTACACCATGTATACTACACCATGTCTGCTACACCATGTATACTACACCATGTATACTACACCATGTATACTACACCATGTATACTCCACCATGTCTGCTACACCATGTATACTACACCATGTCTGCTACACCATGTATACTACACCATGTATACTACACCATGTATATTACACCCATGTATACTACACCATGTATACTACACCATGTATACTACACCATGTATACTACACCATGTATACTAGACCATGTATATTACACACATGTATGCTACACACATGTATACTACACCCATGTATACTACACCATGTATACTACACCATGTATACTACACCCATGTATACTACACCCATGTATACTACACCATGTATACTACACCCATGTATACTACAATATGTATACTACACCATGTATACTACACCATGTATACTACACCATGTATACTAGACCATGTATGCTACACCATGTATGCTACACACATGTATGCTACACACATGTATGCTACACCATGTATATTACACCATGTATACTAGACCATGTATACTACACCATGTATCCTACACCATGTATACTACACCATGTATACTACACCATGCATACTAGACCATGTATACTAGACCATGTATACTACACCATGTATGCTACACCATGTATACTACACCATGTATGCTACACCATGTATGCTACACCATGTATACTAGACCATGTATACTACACCATGTATGCTACACCATGTATACTAGACCATGTATACTACACCATGTCTGCTACACCATGTCTGCTACACCATGTATACTACACCATGTATACTACACCATGTCTGCTACACCATGTATACCACACCATGTCTGCTACACCATGTATACTACACCATGTATACTACACCATGTCTGCTACACCATGTATACTACACCATGTATACTACACCATGTCTGCTACACCATGTATACTACACCATGTATACTAGACCATGTATATTACACACATGTATGCTACACACATGTATACTACACCCATGTATACTACACCCATGTATACTACACCATGTATACTACACCCATGTATACTACACCCATGTATACTACACCCATGTATACTACACCCATGTATACTACACCATGTATACTACACCATGTATACTACACCATGTATACTACAATATGTATACTACACCATGTATACTACACCATGTATACTACACCATGTATACTAGACCATGTATACTACACCATGTATACTAGACCATGTATACTACACCATGTATGCTACACCATGTATACTACACCATGTATGCTACACACATGTATGCTACACACATGTATGCTACACCATGTATATTACACCATGTATACTAGACCATGTATACTACACCATGTATGCTACACCATGTATACTACACCATGTATACTACACCATGTATACTAGACCATGTATACTAGACCATGTATACTACACCATGTATGCTACACCATGTATACTACACCATGTATGCTACACCATGTATGCTACACCATGTATACTAGACCATGTATACTACACCATGTATGCTACACCATGTATACTAGACCATGTATACTACACCATGTCTGCTACACCATGTCTGCTACACCATGTATACTACACCATGTATACTACACCATGTCTGCTACACCATCCATGTATACTACACCATGTATACTACACCATGTATACTACACCATGTCTGCTACACCATGTATACTACACCATGTATACTACACCATGTCTGCTACACCATGTATACTACACCATGTATACTAGACCATGTATACTAGACCATGTATATTACACACATGTATGCTACACACATGTATACTACACCCATGTATACTACACCCATGTATACTACACCATGTATACTACACCATGTATACTACACCATGTATACTACACCCATGTATACTACACCATGTATACTACACCATGTATACTACACCATGTATACTACACCCATGTATACTACACCATGTATACTACACCATGTATACTACACACATGTATACTACACCATGTATACTACACCCATGTATACTACACCATGTATACTACACCATGTATACTACACCCATGTATACTACACCATGTATACTACACCATGTATACTACACCATGTATACTACACACATGTATGCTACACACATGTATGCTACACACGTGTATGCTACACCATGTATACTAGACCATGTATACTACACCATGTATGCTACACCATGTATACTACACCATGTATACTACACCATGTATACTAGACCATGTATACTAGACCGTGTATACTAGACCGTGTATACTAGACCATGTATACTAGACCATGTATACTACACCATGTATGCTACACCATGTATGCTACACCATGTATGCTACACCATGTATACTACACCATGTATACTACACACACAATCTAGCAGAGACTCGCACAATCCCGAAAATAGACGCACGGGTCAAAAATCGGCTCAAAATGGGCCAAAAATCACAGTGTATACTTGTCTGAACATGTTTTTAATTAATTTTAACTATTTTTTTATTTTAACTTATCTAGGGTGAATTCATGTTGAATTTAAAGTATTGATCAAAGTACAGTCTGGCACAAAGTCTTGCGCTGCTTGTACTTGAGTAGAGAGGGAGGATTGAGTACACAAGAAATACTGGAATGTATACTATATGGGGATATTTTTTAAGTATGCATGGTGAGCACACTAGTCATACTTAACCGTCCCATGATGCATTGCGAGCAGAATGCAAAATTGTCCTTGGACAGGCTTCAAGCTAAACATCAAACATCCCCTTTTCAAAATAAAAGCATCTCTTCTTGTCTTCCATTAGTTTTTTTTAAACCCTTTGGTAAATAGGGCTCTTGTTTTGAAGTTAACAGGAAGTTTAGTCAGCAGCACAATGGAGGGTCTCTGAAAATCTCCGGAATGTCAGAATTAAATGTGTCTACGTGAGTTTTATGGATGAAATGAGCACATGTTGATATTCTACTTGGTCACTTTCTCACTTCAAATGTTTCCAGAACTTTCAAAGTAAAGGTGGAGAATCAACAGAGATATTTAGTCTCAGGTTCCAAATGCATCTTGGGAAAGTTGGAGGTATACTTCAGTGTGTGTATCCAGGTGACTGCTTACACTAGCTGTGCAGTAATGGAGTACCTCAGCGTACATTGGGCCTCTCTATCCCTAAATCCTACAGATTAGCACAACGTGCTACGTTCCTATTGGCCAGCCGTGCAGAATGTAGCGATCAGCAGAATGTCGGAGTTTATTCCTGTGGATTTATGGTTGTACGGATATGGAATTATTAACGGAGCTTGGTAAAGTAGGACCTTATTAGGTTAGGTGCAGGTTCTCCTTTCTACAGTATATTCAGCTTTTAGTGCATTCAGTGTTCTGATTACCTACTGAATTCACATGGATGCCTTTCTATTGGTCCAAACACTTGAAAAACATAGTAGGCATAAAATGAACAAACCGTCACATAAACCAATGTCACATTTAATAGACATTGAAAAGGGACAGAAAATGGAAGACCCTGAACATAAACAAGTCTATACTGTATTGTAGTGTGTAAATAAAGAGAATGTTGAGAGAGAAAAAGGAGTTTCATTGAACACAAACAACTCTCTGAGCCCAACAAAGACGTCCACTCAGCTACAAGGTTTACTGCTCTACTCTGACTAGTGGAGAGGTGGGGGTGTAATCCCCAGCCTGTACTCCTATTTACACACTCTACTCAAGGTAGCACCACTGCTTCTATTCAATAATCTATAATAAATCTGATAAACATATAAGATATATAAACACAACAGAATAATGACCAATCAGAGCTTTAATACGGGAAAAAACAAAAAGCCTGTGTCTGTATTTCTGTTGTTTTGTGTTTTTTGGTGGTGATTTTGTAGGTTTTTTGTGTATTTTTGTTATGCTTTTCGTCTTGATTACGTAATTTTGTGTATTTTCGTTCTTTTGCATATATTTGTTGTCATCTTTTGTGTCATTTTGTATATTTTTTTCTCATTTTATGTTTTTTTTTCGTGTATTTCTCAGTATTATTTAATGTTTCTTGGATTCATTTTGTGTACCTTTTTATAGGTTTTTTTTGTTATGCTTTTTACAGTAGATCTGTTGCCAGCACCAGAAAAAAAAAATCAGATACCTACAGTATTCCCTATGATAGAACAAAACACAACAGAATAATCACCAAATCATTACAGCAAACAAAGGGCCTGTGTCTCTTTTTATATGTATATTTTGTTTTTGTTTTGGCTCATGGATTTTTTTAAAATCAAATTTTGGTAAACAAAAGAGGTTTACATTGACTTTTTTAACTTTTTCTGATTTTTAGAGCAACTCAAAGCAGCACAAATTGTCATTTTGACTGAAAAAGCTGCTAAATGATCCTCCATAGAACTCAATCTGCTGAAAGAGGCGAATCGCTTCATCAGTGACGTCATTTCAACATGGCGGTGAACAGGGTAAAGTAGTCCCAGTTTTCAAAGTTATGAAACAAATATGATACAAAATGATGTGTTTTGTTAGGTATAGATCTTCTAATAAGTTCATTTCAAAGGTTTTAGGCCATATTTGTAAAAACAGTGGAGGATCCCTTTAAAAAGCAGAGTTTGGACGTTGTTGGAAACACATGGAATAGTTTGAGTGGATCCCACACACAGATTTAACTCATCCTCACAGACTCAGAGTTGCCCTCTAGCAGCTGTAAGAGGATCTGGTTTCATTTCCTGTTGATGGAAACACTTTTCCCACTTTGTCCAGTCGTTCCTTTTATGGTTTGATGTAGTTGATCCTCAGTGTTTCTCTGTTTCTATTAGTTTTCCTTATTTAGAAAGCGTGAGTTTGTGGGATTGTTTCTACGTTAGTTCAAGGTTAACGCAGTTCTCTGAACACAATCCAACATTCATGTGTTTCATTGTTTGACTCACAATAGCTTTTGGGAAAATCCCAGGATAGTCTTTTATTAAACCTTTGTAACTGTATCTTAGCTTCCTTTCTACTACTGTACAATGTTATGTTTTTGTCCATTGTGCATAAATAGCCGTCATAGCATTAGGTGACTTTTCCCCTTAAAAACTCATTATTCGTGGTGATGTACTTATTTAGAGCCTCTGATTTTTGTTTGGAAACTTACCTAATTCTGTTTCAGATTTTTTATATTTCCACATCACGTCTGCGTCAGTTTACACTCTGTTTGGTTTCCATTTCATCATGTTTCCCTGATTAGATGACCTTACTTGCTATTAAAGTTCTTGAAACTGAATCAAACATGTTAAACAAGGTTAATAAAGTAAACTACTGTTATTAATTTGACATTTTATAGGCTTGAGAACTACATTTTACACCCTTAACCACCCGTTTGATGGAAAAATTCCATGGGAATGTGTGATATGGTCCCACAACATTATTTGTGAAACCTTTAATTACCTCCAACCGGAGAATCATCCTCACGTTTTGCAAAAAATCCACACAGCCAAGTGATTTAATGCTTCTGCTGTGATGTGTCACCAGGTAAACTGACCACCAGTTAAAGGAACACTGTGTGTAACATTTGGCCACTAGGGGCGCTAGACCTGTAACTTTCCCGTCAAGCGCCCCTAGTGGCCAGAAGCACCGCAGCACTGTCGCAAAAATCAAAAATCAGTCAGTTGGACCAGCCTCCCTTGTCTTTTGATGCAGAACTTAGGGATAAGGATTGGCTCAAGGGCTGAGTCGGTTGGGCCGGGGTGCGAAACGGGGCTGGCCTGGTGCAGTCACTGCCTCCCTCCTCTCCCTGCCGCCGCTGGAGGCCCGGCCCTCCTCGCCGCGTCAGTGCCGCTCCCCCCCTACTTCCTGGCCTTGTTGCCGTCATCGGCACCTTTTGCTGGGGGTCGGCGTGGCGGACAGGGAGATTGCGAGAAGGGCTTGGCGCGCGTCCAGAGTCGCTGCCGCCGAGACACGGCCCCGCACACCGCCCTGCGCACAAGGATCGCCCGTCAGCTCCATCCCAAGCAAACGGGGCGAGACCAGGGAGTAGGAGGGGAGCGCTACCGACGTGGCGAGGCGGGCCGAGCACCAGGTCTCCGGCGGCGGGGAGAGCCCAGCCCCGCTTCGCACCCCAGCCTGACCGACCCAGCCCTGAGAGCCAATCCTTATCCCAGACTTCCCTTACTAAAGAATCCACGTTTAACTGAACTATCACGGTGATTAGTGCACCATTAACAACACTAAACTACCACGTTGTGCTCTTTTGGCTGTAAACAGAGGCTAAACATGTTTCAGCCGCCCACAGCAATGGCGGCAGGTCGGGAAATGCCCGTATGTTGTGACGTCACGTGGGAACTATATATATCCGAGCCTGTGGTCACGTGACTGCCGTAAAGTGAAACGTTCTCCAGGCATTCACCAGGTCACATGACCTGGTGAAAGACGGTCCGTCTCTCCAAACTTACATAGTCGGTATTTAAAGAAGGAAGCCCTGTTAGGGGCGTTGATACTGTCAGTGCTGGACATTGGTCTGAGGAATCATTTAAAATAACTCTTTAATTTAATTTAAAGTCCGCGGTGTGGCTTTAAGCTAATACACCATCAGCTAAACCTGTTTTTGTTCCAGAGCTTTTTCACGTTTGATCACAACACAATGAAAAACACACTTAGCTCTGCATCAATTATTCAATCACAGGATAACACGATCACGACTCGATCCTTAACACGTAGCAAGAGAATTCAAACAGGATTATTGGCAGAATTGGAAACACTTTGTCCGTTGGTCAAACTTTCTAGACAATCAATCATTAGTTTTCTGGTGTAAATTTGTGATAATGTTCCAAAACATGAATCTGTCAGGTTGTGGCCTTATTTTAAATGAAAAGGGACAGACTAAAATTGCAATTGCTACGATTCCTTTTTTTTCCATCAATTTTCCACAATCACGTTAAATCAAAAGCTCTAGATCAGATTCAGGTGTTCAGACGTCTAAAACATGCAGGACGGAGGATCTCCAGGACCAGACGTCAGCATCCCTGCTCTAGAATATAGATTATCAGTTGTTTTATGAGGTGCTGAAAATGATGGAGTGAAAGCAATCAAAGCAAACCTCAAAGAAATAAAACATTTAAGTTGTGTTTGTTTGGAGATCTAAAGTCTGACACCATCTGTTGTCCTTTCACAATAAAGTCTTTAATTTTCAAAACAATTAAAGATGCTATTTGAGACTAAATGAAGATAACATTAAACCTGGCTTCATAAGTGATCATTAGGGAAACAATACTTTACACAATCGCATTAGGACGTGGCATTTACTGCCTTCCTGTCACACCACGGCTAAACAAATGTCTTTGCAGACAAACCTACACACATTCCTCCTCTTCCTCACCTCCACACACTGCTGACGTGATGCCAGCCTTTATAGTTTCATCAGAAACAACAAAAATACACAAAATGACTACAAAAAACATGAATAATTACAGAGAAAAACACAAAACCACAACCAAAACATAATAATAAAAAAGAAAAATTATTAAAACGACAACAAAAACACACGATATCAATCCAAAAAAAAAAGCATAACAAAAATACACAAAACAATCAGAAACAATGAAAACGCACAAAATGACTAATAAAAAAACATGAATAATTACTGAGAAATACAAAAAACGACAAGCAAAACATATTAAAAAAAAACAAAAACAAAATTGAAAAGCAAACAAAACAACGAAAATACACCAAATAAATCCTAAAAACATACAAAATTACATAAAAACGTAAAAGCACTGCAAAAATACACAAAAAAACTATAACATCAAAAATATATTTCAAACGGCAACAAAAATACACAAAATGACTCCATAATACATGAATAATTACAGATAAATTCACAAAACGACAACCAAAACATGTTTAAAAACAAAATAAAACCAAAAAAACACAAAATCAATTTAAAAACAAACAAAATTACATAAAAACACAAAAGCACAACAAAAATACACAAAAAAATATCAGAAACATTTTCAAAATTGCAACAAAAAACATGAATAATTACAGAGAAATACACCAAACGACAATCAAAATATATTGTAAAAAAAAACCCAGAATAATAAACAAAACCACAACAAAAATACACAAAATGACTCGAAAAAAGATGAATTACAGAAAAATAGAAAAAGGTTGGTGACCCTTGATTTAGAATGTGTTCTTAAATTTAGCATCAAGATGAAAAACGTTAAAGAAAGAAGAGCCTAAAAAAGGCCCCTGAGGAACACACGAGGAAGTTGATCTTTTGCATATTATTTATTTTCTAAACTGAGGAAAAAGAAAAGCCATTTATTAGGATTCAATTCCATAATGTCTGTGTCACACACACCGCTCGCTGTAACAAATGGCCTCTATACATATATATATATATATATATATGTATATATGAATATTAGCCTTTGTGTGGAACTGTGACAACATCACAGCACCCTGTTGATTTAGCTCCTCTGTCCTCAGGGGGAAAGTCTTCCAAAATACACACACACACATACACGGAAACGCACACACACACACACACACACACACACACACACACACGCACACACACACACACACACACACACACACACACACACACACACACACACACACACACACACACACACACACACACACACACACACACACACACACACACACACACACACACACACACACACACACACACACACTTGGAAACAAAGTTGCTGTGTGTTTTGTTGTCTGATAATTGTTTTTAAGCAAACATCATTTTGCTATTGGAGACAGCGCACCCATAACCATGAATCAATGAAATGATAATGGAGCCACGGGGGGAAAAAAAACCTAAAAACCTAAAAAACAACACATCTTCAGCACTGAAAGAGAAAAACCAATAGCTCTCTTCTACCTTTTATCACTTTCTCTCTCACTTTGTGATTTGACATTCAAAAAAAGCCTTTCAGCAAACACTGCGTCAGGTAAACACTCACGTCGGCTTTAATTAATAAATGCATTGTCGCTGACGAGAGGAGCTTGTTTAGAAATATTAAATTATATCGTTTCTATCCCTCTTTGCTTTATAAACACAAACAAAATTTTAGATTTGGCTGCAGAGAGCGACGTCATGTGATACTATTGATGGTTCGCCAAACAAAAGAAAAGAGCTTCTGGGTTTTCACACAGTGAACTAATAAACAAAGACATGCAAATTCATCTAAAAACACCCAAAAAGTACCTTTATGAACATTTTTATTCCTTGAAACGACGGAGCAGCCGATTCTGACCTGATGTGAAGTAGTAGAGCTTTATTCTGAGGCAGCATTTATTATTTAGGTTTTTGTGTAAATTTCTTTTTTATTTTCCATCCATATTTAATTTACTATTGTTTTAGGACTCAAAAAACACAAATACAAAATGACTCTAAAAACATACAAAATCACATAAAAAACACAAAAGCACAAGAAAAAATACACAAAAAATTATAAAAAAAAAAATATTCAAAACCTCAAATGAAATACACAAAATGACTCCAAAAAATATAAATTACAGAGAAATAGACAATTAGAACCAAAAAAATGACAAAACAACAACAATAACATAAAATGAGACAAAAATATCAAAAATATATCCAAAAATACACAAAATGACTAAAAAACAAAACTAAATTACATAAAAATACAATAAGAAAAAAGCAAAAGAACCACAGAAAATTAAAAATCAACAACAAAAAGACTCAAAACAATAACAACAAATTGACACAATTCAATAAAAACATAAAAAGCAGAACACGAACAAACAAAAAACTTTAAAAATATCAGAAAAATATTCAAAACCACAACGTAAATACAACCAAAATATAAATCTAAATATATAATCTGTCTCTGAGCTGTGATACAGTGTCTATTTCTATTTCTCACCCTGTGAGGTTCGTTCTCAGCTCCTCTCCGACGCTGATCCAGCTCCTCATAGGGAGGAACCATGCCCTCCCTCCTGGCATGGAGGTATTCACGTCTCAGCTGCTGGATCCTCTCTATGCTGTGTAACACAGAAACATCATTTAGTGCTGTACAGTAGCAGAAATGATCAGTTGATATAGTTTATCAATCATTAGGGGTTGATCCAGGTAAAAACAGGCTGATGGTGCTACAACAAGCCTCTAAAGTTCAACATTTGAGAAATAAAATCACAACAAATCAACCATATGTGCTACAAATTTACAATTCTCATTAAAATGTTTGTGTATATTAACAGTCATCTTGTGTTTATGTGTAATTGCTGTCCTTTGCAGAAATGTTTTGTTGTGTTTTTTAATATATTTGTGTGTTTTTGTTGATAGTTTTGTACGTGTTCCTTTAATTTTGTGTATATTGTCGACTTCTGTTTTGTTGCACTTTTCTGCAAATCTTCTGTAATGTTTTTATGTTTTTTGTGTACTTGTTTCCATTTCTGCTGTTATGTAGTGTAATGTCACTGTTTTTGTCCATTTCTTTCTCATCTTGTTTGTTGTTTTGTGTGTATTTGTTGTCATCTTGTGTGTTTTTGGAGTACGTTTGTATTTATGTCATTTTTCAAAAACATTTTTTTAATTTTTTACTGTTTGGTGAATTTTTGCTTACGTGTTGTGTATTATTGCAGTGGTTTTTTGTATTTTTGCTGTCGTTTTGTAGTTTTTTTTTCATTACAGTTTTGTGGTTTTTTGCAGTTTTGTCTATTTTTGGGGGCTTTTCTGCAATTATTTTGTGTAGTTTTGCAGTTGTTTTTTGAATTTTTGCTGTCGTTTTGTAATTTTTTTAAATTAAAGTTTTGTGGGTTTTTTGCAGTTTTGTCTATTTTTGTTTTTTTGGTGGTGTTTTGTGGTTTTTTGCAATTGTTTTATGCATTTTTGCAGCTGTTTTTTGTGTTTTTGCAGTTGTTTTTTAGTATTTTTGCTGTTTTGTAATTTTTTAAATTACAGTTTTGTGTTTTTTGCAGTTTTGTCTATTTTAGTTTTTTTGGTGGTGTTTTGTGGTTTTTTGCAATTGTTTTGTGTATTTTTGCAGTTGTTTTGTGTAGTTTTGCAGTTGTTTTGTGTAGTTTTGAAGTCGTTTTGTGTATTTTTGTAGTTATTTTTTGCATTTTTGCTGTCGTTTTGTAGTTTTTTTTAATGACAGTTTTGTGTTTTCTGCAGTTTTGTCTATTTTTGGTGCTTTGTGAGGTTTTTTGCAGTTGTTTTGTGGTTTTTTGCAGTTGTTTTGTGTGTATCTCAGTCATTTTCTGCACATGTGGTCATTACAGTTTCTTAAGTAATGGTACAGTTACAGTTACGGTAAATCAATGCTGCTGAGAATTGTTTCCTCAGTGAACCAAACGTGTCAAAAAACGCTTGATAAATCGTCTCTGTTCATCTTTGGAATCTTTTTAAATCCACGTCCAGTATATAACTCAATTGCATGTAACTGTAACTAAGTGTGTAATATAAAACACATTGAGGACAGCTGTGGAGGCGATACATCAGCCAACAGAGAAACATCTGTTTCCTCACAGCGTCTTACACGATGAAAGTTTGACTGCTGGGCAGATGCACCGCGTACACGCTAACACACACGCACGTATACGCCAACACACACACATGTAAACGCCAACACACACACACGTACATGCTAACACACATGCGTATAATGCATTCAACACATTACGCACACACGTATTATTATAAATCACCTTGACATCTATCTTTACCTTCTTTTTTTTTTTATATCTATCAGACTTTTAGTTCCTTTCCTGAAAGACCCACAAAAACCAGTTAACGACAAAAACACAAAATGAGAGAAAAATACACAAAATGACTCTAAAAGCTGTAAAGGCAGCAACTAAAATACGCAAAAGAATGAAAATAGACAGAAGTACAACAAAAATACACAAAATGACTTCAAAATTACATAGAAACACAAAAGCAAAACAACAATACACAAAAAACCCTTATAAAGATACAAAATTAGTAAAAAAAAATAGATAGAATAACTCTACAAAACAAATCAAAACATTCACATAAAATTTTTAAAAAATGACTCAAACTCTAAAGACGGCAAGTAAAATACATAAATGACAAACACAAAAGCAAAACAAAAATACACAAAAACCTATAAAAACATTCAAAACAACAACAAAAAATAGATCAAAGAAAAAAATGAATTATAAAATGACAGAGAAATACACAAACCAAACCAAAGTATTCCTATAAAAAACAAAAACAACAAAGAAAACGACAAAAAAAAAAACACAAAACAACAGAAACACAGACAGGCCCTTATTTATTGTTAAAAAGTGATAAACAGTTAATTAATGGAAGTTTGATGTTCTAATACAGAGACAAAAATGAGCCGCTCTGATCTGATGGTCACATTTTTAGAGTTAGACCAATTGAATTTAATTAATAATATTGATAACAACAACAACAGCAACAATTATAACAATAACAATAATAACAATAATATTTTTGTTGCTATTTTGTGTGTTTTATGGAGTAATTTAGTGTATTTTATTTTCAAAGACATTTATTGTTTAAATTTAAATAATAAAAGATGTTTTTTAATCAACATGTTACTAAGCCTACATCTGGACCACAGCTCTGGTTTATCGATGGATAAATGTAGACTGTACATTTATTGTCTGTCCACACTCGTAAATACACACACTGACACACACTTGATGTAATTCATGAGCGCACATAAAAAGAAGAGGGGCAGGCTGGGAAATAAATCAACGTGATAAACAGACATGTACTGTATGTAAAACCAGGCCCATGAGTGCGAGATGAGGAAGTGAACTATTGATTATCTCTGGAGAACAAGCAGCGCTATAAAAACAGCCGACAACGTGACTTCATCTCTAACAACGCGTGGTCATTAAACATGGACAGAGACGTTCAATCTGTGAGCACAGTGTTACACGACCCTTACAATTTCATTATTGTCATAAGAATAATGTGTGTTCGTGAATTTTTTCAGTTGTTTGTTCATTTTTGCTGCTTGTGTTATATTTCGGTTGTTTTGTGTATTTTTGCAGTCGTTTTTATTTAATTTGCAAATGTTTAGTGTATTTTTGTGACTGTTTTGTACTTTTTTTTTGCTGTTTTGTGTATTTTTGCTGTTGTTTTGTGTATTTTTGCAGTCGTTTGGTTAATTTTTGCTGTTTTTTTTTGCTGCTTGTGTATTATTTCGGTTGTTTTGTGTATTTTGCAGTTGTTTTGTTTTGTTTATTTTTGTGATTGTTTTTTTTTTGCTGTTTTGTGTATTTTTGCAGTTGTTTTGTATATTTTTGCAGTTGTTTTGTGTATTTTTAGTTTTTTTTTTTTATTATTTATTTTGCATATTTTTGTATTCCTCTGACATTTTGTGCACATGTGGCCATTACGTGTCTCTTTTTCCAGGACACACCATAGGTGTGGTAAACAAATGCTGCTTAAACATGACAAAAATCACTTGATGAATCCACGCTGTACGTTTTTGAAATAAAAACCTTTAAAAACCACATGTGGAAACTGGAATCAGGACTCAGAGACAGTGACGTGAACTATTGATTAAAGCAGGACTATAAAAGCAGCCGACAACATGACTTCATTTTTAACAACGTGTGGTGATTAAACATCGATAGAGATGTTCAAACTGTGACGGAAAAAAAAACTATCATGTAATTATTCACAACTATTCTTTTCAGCTCATGGCTAACTTTTAAGAATAATGTGCAAAAAGTATTTTGTATATTAGAGTATTAATCACACTTAGTGTTAACACGCACGCACACACGCACACACACACACGATGATCAATGTCTTCCTCTCCTGCGCTCCCCCAATAATAATTCTATAAATGTTTAACATCTGAATTGGAAACTGGAAACCAGTCCCGTCTGTTAATATTCCTACCATTAATAATTGAGACGTCTGTTCCATTAATAACGTGACGTTAAATATATCTGTGTCCACGCTGAAGCAATGCATCGTTTGTATTAATATCTATGAATATTTACAGGACAGGGCCTGGTTTTTAAGGTTGCTTTGAAGTCATTTTGTGAATGTGCACAAGGGTCAAAGGTCACAAAGCTTGGCCGTTAATTTTTAATGAGGTAATGTAGGATGTGTCAGAATCCAGTCGCATGAGTAATACATCAGTAAAATAGTGTTTTACTTAAAAACACAAGGGCTCGCTGTGTATTCTGTATGTCTAGGATATAGTTTAGTCACAAAAAGATGAAATATGTGATAAAAAGGTTCAACTGAAAAATATTGAAAAGTGTTGATGGTGCTTTCCAATAAACGTGACTGAAACATGTCTGAGGATCGACGTGTTCGTACATTTGTGATGTATCGCCTTCCTTTATATGTGACACAAGGGAAATATGTCTGTGTGATGTTTGCATGTGTGTGTGATGATGTTTTCTTTATGGAAAAAAAGAACAATATGAGAAAATCTAAAAGAACTAGACAAAAGCACACAGGACAAATAGACAAAAACATAACTAAACAAAACAACATCAAACACACACAAATGATTCATTGAAGAAAAACAATCACTAAAGAAAAACATAAAATGACTCCAAAAACAGACAAAATGAAACAAAAGAAACACAAAACAAAATACAAATACACAAAATAAAACAAAAATGTACAAAATAAAACAAAAAAAAAACACAACATGACTCCAAAAACACGGGAAATAAAACAAAAATACAAAAAAATAAAACAAAAATACACAAAATATAATAAAAACACAAAAAATAAAACAGAAATACATGAAATGACAAAAAATACACAAAATAAAACTAAAATACAAAAATAAAACAAAAATACACAAAATTATTTAAAAAACACAAAAGATGACTACAAAAATTCATTAAAAAAAAAACAGTAGCTTACCACCACTAAGTGTGGAGTGAAAGAATAATGCCATGTAAAGTGCTTGAGTCACCATATTAAGGCCCTATATAAATCCAATGCATTAAACACACTTTTTTTTTTATTGTGAAGGGTTTTCTTTTAACAAGTGTTTTTATTTAAAACATGTATTCCGGTTTAAACGTGTTTTTAATTGAATAATAAAGACACAAATCTACTTTCCTAGAATTTACTCTTTTTTTTGTCAGGACTTGCAACACTTTTTCAAAGTTCACGTTCAAATAAAACCTCCAACACAAAACTAACAAACTGCACCAAAGAATCCTGTTGCTCTTCCTCATCACCCACAGCTTACACATTAATGCTCTAATAATTAGCAGACATCTTCCATAATGAAGTCTGACAACTGAAGATGTCCATCAGTGGATACAGGTGGGTCAGGTGCAGGAGGAAGAGGAGGAGGAGGAGGAAGAGGAGGAGGAAGAGGAGCATCTTTCTCCTTTTCCTCCTCACACTAACAGGAGGTGACGTGTGTTTTTCTAACGCTGTTGACAGGACATGACACTGGTACTCATCCAGTGCTGCTGACACACAGGGAGTAATTAGAGCTCCATCCACTGCCTGACATTCATCATCATCATCATCATCATCATCATCATCTGTCTGTGTGAACAGTTACAGGAGACGCTCAGAGTAGCAGAGGAGGAGGAGGAGGATGGCAGAACATCATTAGAGAGACAATCTACCCCCCCCACTCACGGTTTGTTGGTGAATGTTGGAAGCATGTCATTGTTTAGACGTGGCTTTGGCGCGTGTGTGTGTGTGTGTGTGTTTGTGTGTGTGTGTGCGTGTGCGTGTGTGTGTGCATGTGACAGACAGAGAGGCAGCTCTACAGGTGACTGACTTTAACATGACAGCTATAACAGGTCAGTCTGCTTCAAGACTGTGGATTACATCTCTGGAAACACTTTTTACATTTTACACACAAAGAGACAAAAAAAATAAATAAATACACCAATAACAGAAAAAAACAAACACAAAAACACAAAGTGAAAAACATGTAGAAAATGACAACATAAATAGACAAAATGACAAAAATAAAACAAACTAAATACAAAAAGTGAAAAGCGATAAACATACAATAAATGACTCGGAAAAACACAACATGACAAACAAAAATGCACATATTGACTCCAAACGCACACCAAATCAACACAAAAAAACACATAAATAGAATGAAAATGTACAAAAGGACAACAAACATACACAACGCAATAACAACAATTCACAAAACGACTCAACAAAACACACAAAATGACAAAAAATGCACATGTCGACTCCAATAACGCACAAGACAAACACAAAAACACATAGTGAAGTGAAAAAAAATATATACAAAATGACAAAAAAAATACACAAAGCAATAACAAAAATTCACAAACTGACTATAAAATGCACAAAACTTTGAAAAACGCACATAATGATTCCAATAACACAAAACAAAGACAAAAACACATGAAAATAGAAAATATAATGTACAAAATAAGAACAAAAATACACAAAATGACTTTAAAAGCACAAATTGGCTCCAATAACACAAAACAAACACAAAAAGACAAAGTGAAAGAAAAATATACAAAGCAAAAACAAAAATACAATAATAAAACACAAAATGACAAAAAAAAAACACGTTGACTCCAATATTACACAAAACAAACACAAAAACACATACAATGAAGGAAACATATGCAAAATGACAACAAAAATGCAAAAAAAATTATAATATATTGACTCCAATAATACACAAAACCATAAATGGAAATAAAAATGCACTAAATGACAAAAAAATGCAAGTAATTACATAAAAAAAACACAGAAAATGACAAAAAAAAAAAATATGCACATATAGACTCCAATAACACAAAAAACACATACAACGAAATAAAAAAACAAAAAAACATTAAAAACATACAAAACACAACAACAAAAACAGACTAAACCCTAAATTGTTCCCTGTGTTATTCTTTAAACTGGTCGTTATTCTAAACGCTGAAACATTGTTCAATCACGTACAAACAGTCTTTCTGTGGTTAATTATATGATTGTAAAACACAATAAAACAGTAAATGGACGTTCTATTTTCTTCCAACTCTTTGTGTTTAATTGCTCATGTGTGTGCTCGTGTGTGTGCTCGTGTGTGTCCTCTAACTGTGTGCGTGCTTCATTGTGGGCGGATGTCCTTTACTTGGAATTTATTTTTCATTGAGACTACTTGTGCAAACACAAGAGGCGGAAATCATAAATGAGAGGAAGAGAGCGCAACAGGGGGAGCAGACCTAGAAAAGGTCTATTGATGGGTGGGGGGGGGGCACAGAAGTGCCTCTTGAGAGCTTTTCCCTATTAGCCAGACTGAACCACACGTTCCCAGTCCAGAAAAAAAACTGTCCTCAGCATCGAAACCCTTCAGCCTCTTCTTTCTCACTCCTCTGTCAGTCAGTCTGAGCGCTTTCTAATTCTTTTACGTTTCTCTGCATTTACACATGGAAATATAGGATAAACCTGACCCTGTGTGTTTATTAACTATGCATTAAACCCGTCACAATTAAAGGATATTCAAAATGTAAAAAAAACAAGACATTCAAAACTACAAAAATGCACTAGGCATCAAAAAGACACAAAATGACTCCAAAGACACACAAAACAACAACAAAACAAGACACAAAATGGGAAAAAAACATACAAAGAAATTTACAAAACAACAACATACTGTAAATGCACAAAATGACACCAAATATACTTCAAAATTAAACACAAAACAACAAAAACAAACACACCGAATGACTTCAAAAACACAACTACAACAAAAAGACATATGACTTGAACAAAAATGCACAAAAGGAGAGAAAAATACACAATATGAGTCATATAGTGTAGTTTTCTCTCCTTTTGTGCATTATTGTGCATTTTTGTGGTTATATAATATGGCACAAAAAACACACAAAACAACAACAGAACAAAACACAAAATGAAAAAAAAAAAAACAGAACTACAGAGAAATGTACAAAACGACACCAAGTACACATAAAAAGTACTTTAAAATTACACACAATTACACACAAAAGAACAAAAACAAACACACCAAATGACTTCAAAAACACACAAAACTACAACAAAATGCACAAAAGGAGAGAAAAATACACAATATGAGTCATATAGTGTAGTTTTCTCTCCTTTTGCGCATTTTTGTGGTTATATATGGCCACAAAATGGCACCAAAAACACACAAAACAGCAAAAATACTAAATGAAAAAACAAAACAAAAAGACCCCACAAAATTACAGACAAATTTACAAAACAACTTAAACCCACAAAATGACAACAAATACACATAAAAAAGTTAGTAATTCGTGAGGACGCTATACACATCTTCACTAATTACAGGAATATACACCAAATGACTTCAAAAACAAAAATGCACAAAAGGAGATAGTAATACACTATATGACCACAAAATGACAACAAAAACTCATAAAACAACAAAACAAGTCACAAAATGAGAAAAAAAAAAAACTACAAAATAAACGCACAAAATGATAACAAATATACATAAAAATTACTCAAATGCTTCAACAAAAACCACATTAGACACAAAATAAAAACAATTAATAATTGGATGCTATACGTCTTTAATAAATACAGGATAATAAACTAAAATCACTTTAAAAACAAAACAAAACTACAACAAAAATGCACAAAAGGAGAGAAAAATACACTATATAAACTCACAAAACAACAACTACAATAAACACAACTACAACAAATATGTACCCTACCCCATGGAAGATTCCATTACACTTTGGAGGGGATCCGGATCAATATATTGATTCTAGATCAGATTAAACAATTGAAGAAGAAAAAAGTTCCTAAGAAATAAAAATCACCTGTTTAATTGTCGCATTTGATAGAAATATGAGCTGTGTGTGTGTGTGTGTGTGTGTGTGTGTGTGTGTGTGTGTGTGTGTGTGTGTTTTGACAGGACTTCAGGGCTGCGTTATCTTCATCTAAACATAATCCTGACATTTTATAATCATTTATTTGAAATAAAGCTGAGCTGGAATCAATATCAAGTAGAAACATCATAAATACTGTTTTATAGAATAACGTTTGATTTAAAATATTTACATAAAAGCCTACAAGAAGTCATGGTTAGCTACACGTTAGCGTTTGGTTTACTGTTGCTGCTACATCTTAGAAAGTGCTTTGTGTCAGCACCTACTGGTGGGAGGGGTGGGGGCAGGGGGTGGGGACCCTTTTAGGAGGATGGATTATAAATGAGTTCTACCTCTACTACTGCTTCTTGCTTTGACCCAGACTTTAAGATCTCTACGTTTGGCTTAAACATGTCCCAAGTGTTCATGTCTCCCAGTTATCACACAACGTACGAGTTGTTGATACATTTAAGAACACAGACAACTACACATGTGCACACTAACGTACTATACACGACACACTCAATCACTATATACTGTCTAGTATATACTATTAATATGACGAGCGTTCCCACTGAAGTATATATACTTCCAAGTTTCACAAGACGCATTTCGAACATACAACAAAAACCTGCTGAGTCATGGAGTCAGTTTGTGTATCTCTGTGAGATTGCTTTGTGTATTTTTGCTGTCATTTTGTATATTTTTCTTTCATTTTATGTGTTTTTGTGTGTTGGTGGTGTCAATTCATGCATTTCTTGTCATTTTGTGAGTTTTTGGAGTCATTTATGTAATAAATGTGCTGTCATTTTTGTTCATTTTATGCATTTTTGTGTTTGTTTTGTGTGTTAGCAGAGTAAATTTGTACATTATTTTCATCTTGTGTGTTTTTTAGAGTAATTTATTGTATTTGTGCTGTCATTTTGTTTCTTTCTCTTTCACTTTATGTGTTTTTGTGTGTTAGTGGTGTCAATTTGTGCATTTCTTGTAATTTTATGTATTATTTGCATTTTCATTTTTGTATATTTGTCTTTCACTTTGTGTTTTGTTGTTTGTATTGTTTTGAGTATGTGAGAAATACCCAAATGCATACTATATGGGGACAAGTATGCACGGTGAGCACACTATCTATGAGGTCGACACTACGTCTGTCGTGTTGGAAATGTCAAACTAAAGTTCTATTTATAATAAGTCTAACTCCAAAAATAGTATGTAGTGCGTTCACATTAGACAGTATAAAATGATTAAGTACGCAAGAAAACCCCGGATCTATATTATATGGGGACATTTTTTAAGTATGCATGATGGACACACTAGTCAAACTCAACCATCCCATAATGCATTGCAAGCAGAATGTAAAATGGCCCTGGGACCGGCTTCAAGCTAAAAATCAAACATCCTCTTTTCAAAATAAAAGCATCTCTTCTTGTCATCCATTAGTTTTTTTTGTTTGTTTTTTTTAAACATTTTTCTAAATAGGGCTCTTGTTTTGAAGTTAACAGGAAGTTTAGTCAGTAGCACAATGGAGCGTCTCCGAAAATCTCCAAAATGTGTGAATGAAATGTGTTTCCGTGAGTTTTTATGGCTCAAATGAGCACATGTTGATATTCTACTTGGTCACTTTCTCACTTCAAATGTTTTCAGAACTTTCAAAGTAAAGGTGGAGAACCAACAGAGATATTTAGTGTGATTCAGGTTTTTGTCGCTGTAGGTTCCAAATGTATCTTGGGAAACTTGGTAGTATACTTCAGTGGGAATACTCATATATAGACAGTATATACTCATTGAGTGTGTAGTGAAAAGTAAAGCCTAGGAGCTTGATGTAGATACTTTTGAGAATACAAATGACTACATACAACACGTTGTACCTATACAAAGACTAATTACCTTCAAAAAATGAATGATGTGGAAAACTGAAGAAAGGAGCACGCCTAGAAGCCTCCTCTTCAGCGTGTGTGTGTGTGTGTGTGTGTGTGTGTGTGTGTGTGTGTGTGTGTCAGACTAAATGAGCTGAGAAAATGTCTGATTAATTAACATGAAGGAATGAAAGCCTCTCCAGTGACTAGCCGAGCAATGCTAAAAGCTCCTCTTCTTTCTTTATTGGTCTGATTCCAACACTCTGAAGCTCAACATTTGAAGAACGAGACGTGAGTGCGTTCAGGCACGTCCACATCCACTCACAAGCTTTATATAAGAGAGGGTCTGAGAGCAAAGTCTGGAGCAGAGTTCAAAAACGCTAGCCTGTACTGACATGGAAGTTTAACTTTTTCCTACTTGGACCAGACACGTAAATAAAGAGCTCTAGACTAGAACCATTCCTTGACTAAACTGACTAAACCAGATCAGAAAATGAGACGACGCTTAGTGTCACCAAAGAAACACCGCTGCCTTTATTTTATTTCCACTATCGAACTGTAGCTATAGTTACGCAAAGAAGCGTTGAGCTCTAGCCAACCAGTGCTAGCCAACTAGTGCTAGCCAACTAGTGCTAGCCAACTAATGCTACCCAACTAGTGCTAGCCAACTAGTGCTAGCCAACTAGTGCAACCCAACTAGTGCTAGCCAACAAGTGCTAGCCAACAAGTGCTAGCCAACTAGTGCTAGCCAACTAATGCTACCCAACTAGTGCTAGCCAACAAGTGCTAGCCAACAAGTGCTAGCCAACTAATGCTACCCAACTAGTGCTAGCCAACTAATGCTACCCAACTAGTGCTAGCCAACAAGTGCTAGCCAACTAGTGCTAGCCAACTAGTGCTAGCCAACAAGTGCTAGCCAACTAGTGCTAACCAACTAGAGCTAGCCAACTACTGCTAACCAACTAGTGCTAGCCAACTAGTGCTAGCCAACTAGTGCTAGCCAACAAGTGCTAGCCAACTAGTGCTAACCAACTAGAGCTAGCCAACTAGTGCTAACCAACTAGAGCTAGCCAACTAGTGCTAACCAACTACTGCTAGCTAACTAGCAGAGTTGATCTGGATACTCGGGTGTTCTTGGAGTCATTTTGTGTATTTTTACTGATGTTTTGTGTATTTTTATGACATTCGCGTTTTTTTAAAAGTCATTTTGTGTATTTTTTCTACTGTTATATGTATTTTTCCGTCAATTGAGGATTTTATTTTAATTCATTTTGTGCATTTTTACTGTTGTTTTGGGTGTTCTTTGAGTAATTTTCTGTATTTTTACTGATGTTTTGTGTATTTTTCTGTCATTTGTTTTTTTTAAGTCACTGTGTATGTTTACTGTTTTAAATATTTTTCTGTCATTTTGGGATTTATTGGAGTTAATGTCTGTTTTTCTTGAGGCCAGTTGCCAATGTCTGCTTTAGACAACATCTCTTTATAATTATGATGAATCTAAAATATTGAAGCGAGTTAACTGTTTGTATTTCAATGATTGGTTTTCAAACATTCCCGTCATTGGAACTTATTTAAGACTAAAGTCTACCTATAGAGACTAAAGTTTATATTATATCTGTTGAACTGACAAGTTTAAAAGGACATAAAAGCAAGTTGCCATAGCCACCTGACATCTTTTACTCCTGTGTGAGAGTACGACTCCCCCACTCTTACTCGCTCCATTCAGTCGGTTCTTTCAAGCCTGATTGTTTTCTAATTGGTGTAGGGCCAGAGGCCACGGTTGTTATGGTAACCTGCGAAGGGCTACTTGAAAGGGTTGGGTGGTGGCTGGGGAGGGGGCACCCACTCAAAAGATATAAAGTGAGGGCAGCCCTCGTCGGAGGCTGAGGTGGTCACTTCAGAAAATAGACGTTTGTGTGTGTGGGTGTGTGTGTGTGGGTGTGTGTGTGTGTGTGTGTGTGTGTGTGTGTGTGTGTGTCACTGTGGCATCTTCAAAGAGATGTTTGAAGGTCAAGACTTGTCCTATAAATTGGTTTAGGCAAAGGTTCGTCCTCGAAAAACCAGAAATAAGACAAGAAAAGAAGGAGTACAGTGATTGAAGTTAGAATTATATCAGATATAAAAGCATTTGTTGGTTATTTCAACTCAAATCTCTTGTCGTGGTGTCACAGTCTGCTTTCATGCAGTCAGTTGCAGAAACTTTTATTTTGAAACCTTTGCAAAATTAATTGACAAAAAAATAGAAAATATATAGATACTGGACCAGTTTCTGACTGGAACAAACCATAGGATTCTGTGACACGTTTTTGGTATTAAAAAAATCTGAGGCACAGACACACAGACATTCCTTGCTTTTATAGATAGATGCTGTATAACTCTAAGTGATTATGTTTATCATGGTGAAAACAACAGTAAAATGAGGAGTCAGCAAAGATCTGAGGATAAAGACAGCATTTGTTGGCAGGTAGAGAAACAAGTGTGTGAGTGACGAGATAAAAGTAAAGCGTCAAGAGTGTGTGTGAGTGTGTGTGACATACACACTGACACACAGCTCTTTAGTACACAAGTATTTACTGACATCCAAAGCAAGCTGTTTCTCTCCTGTTTTTTTGACAGTCTCTTTTCTCAATCATTGATTCGCACACGCACGCACGCACGCACGCACGCACGCACGCACGCACGCACGCACGCACGCACGCACGCACGCACGCACGCACACACACACACACACACACACACACACACACACACACACACACACACACACACACACACACACACACACACACACACACACACACACACACACACACACACACACACACACACACACACACACACACACACACACACAGCCCTGTGGCAGTATGAATGTAATTTAAAGACACATTAAAGAGGGAAAAGTGTGATATCAGCAGAATAGAATGAGAAAGAAAGAATTGGGAAACACTGTTTTCTCAGAATGATGCAAAAATACCAACAAAATAAAATCCTTAATTATGTTTCATAAGACACTATACTATAGAATCTATGCTAAGCTAACTAGCTACTCATTACTTACTATAGTAGGGCCCTATAAAATATGTTTTATTTGTTTTCCACATTCTGTGTTTTCTGCATAAATTTTTAAAAATAATATTAATCTTTTTTTCAGTTCTTAACTCCTGTGAGAAAACAAAATAAATACTAATAAAAAAGATTTTAAGGTTTGCACTGACATGGATTATTCTGACGGCTGGTTTTTGCGTATTTTACGTGTATCGGCACCGGCCGGCGCGGGCTGCTGTGTTCGCCGCTTTTTTCTTCTACATCATGTGTTTTCAATATTTGTTAAATATTTTTTACTTGTTGTCGTTCTACCTCACCTTTGTTAATTTCAATAAATGTTTTTTTAAAGAATTGAGATTTTTACCATTTGTTATTATCATTGTGTAGTTTTTATGATGTAAATTGAGGGAGCAAACGTAGTATCAGCTCAAGAAAATCGGCAGTCTGTATCGGTCATCGGCTAGGGCTGATGGAAAAAAAATCGGTATCAGCCCTAAAAAAAACAATTAAAAAAAAAGTTATATAAATTCTGCCCAATTCCAGGTTATTTCCAATAAATAATTCCCGTGAAAAGTTACTATTTTTTAATATACCAGAGTTTAAGTTCTCATGTAAATCCCTATTTCAACTGAGGCTCTAAAGTCGATGATGTCTTACCTGTCGCTAGCAGGGGGCGGAGCCGGAGGAGACGCAGCTCCACTTCCTCTTGGTTTGTTGACTTTGGCGTAGAGTCGATCAAAGGGGTCGTCGTTGGGAATGGGCATGGCCTCGTTAGCAGGACTCCCGTGTGATTGAAAGGGCGGGGGGCGTTGAGGGGACGGAGTGCGAACGTGAACGTGCTGAACAACGTTGTAGGGAGGAGACTTGGCCACAGGAGGTGGAAAAGAACCAACGTCTTGTTTCCTAAAAGATTGAATCCGAGCGTAGTTCGGATCGTGGTCGTCGTCCTCGAAGTCTGGATAAGACGAGACGGGGCTGCTGATTGGTTGGTTCGCTGATCGCGGTTCACGCAGCTCAGGGTGTGCCGCTTCAATTCTGAGAAGAAGATGAATTCAGACATTAAGCAGTGGACAGATCTGAGATCTGATGATTGAGCTTTTTTTTTAGAGCCCGGAATGTAACAAGACCCGAATTGTTCTAAAAACAAGTTCTGATGAACCACGGCCGGGCACGCAGAGCGTCTCTGCGCCAAATAGCACGTACCACCTTCCAACAAATTAAATTGTGCAACGTAAAATCGTAATCTACGTTAAATTGCCTTTGAAACGATATCACACGACTATGTTCCGATAAATTTAGAAATTACCAGAAAAAGGGGGTGTGCTCCTGTCCCCCCTTTCAAAAAGGTATTAGATAGGCTATTGACATCCGCTCATAGAACGTCCATGTCATATTACAGCCGGAATCAACGAGCATTAGTGGAGGAGTAGTTATTTGAAGAATGGAGCCCCGCCCCCATGGCACATACGGAGTAATGGGCCCCATTCATATATTGGTCGGTGTCAATGATTCGGTACCACCAACTGTCGCAATATTTGACCCACAAATAAATGAGAAAACGACTTTAATAAAAATTGCCTAAAAAAGGGGGGTAGGCCGCCAGACCCCCCGGGCTCCTAATCGAATTGTGCAAGGCATAATCGTAATTTACGTTGAATTACTTTTGAAACTATATATCACACGACTATGTTGTCATAAATTTGGAAATTACCAGAAATGGGGGGTGGGCCCCCGGGCCTCTTACCCTATTTCAAAACAAGGGCTCCGAGCATCTCATCATATTCATTCATAGAGTATTCATACCAAACTGCATTCCGATCTAATGAGAACTAACGGAGGAGTAGTCATTTGAAAAATGGGGCCCCCGGGGTCCCCCTGTCGCCCCCGTGACACGTACGGGGTAATGGGCCCCAATTTATATATTGGTATGTGCCAATGATTCGGTACCACCAACCGTCGTAATATTTAGCTCGCAAATGAATCGGAAATCGACTTTCTTTTTTTCTTCTTTTGAGGCCCCTTGGGCCCCAAATCGAAAATCGGGCTCCGAGCATTGATGCGAACACATCCATAGATTATATCTACCAAATTTCATCTGTTCACGAATAGCAGAGGAGTAGTGATTTTAACTAGTGTATACAACAACAACAAGAAATGAGGGCGTTTTGAGTTTGGTTGCTACGCCAAAAAAAATGTAATAAAACCCAAAATGTTTCAACTGGTCAATAACGTAACTGAGCCCAAAACACATGTAATCATTTTATTACATCATATAGTGAATCAATGATTTATGGGTTAAATGGCTCATTGCTTCAATGTTGAATGTAGTATCATACGCAAATGTGTAAATGTGTGTGTGCGCGTGTATATATATATATATATAAATATATATACTGTATATATATATATATATACACAGTATATACACACATTTTGGAGCACGCATTTTTTTAGTGACTTTTAACGTGCTAAAGTCCCAAATTGTCATTTAAAAATCTGTTGCTGTCACAATCATAATTAAATTGTAATTGAGGTTAAACAATTGACTTGGTAATTGGAAGGAAAATTCTATTAAAAAAATGTATTATCACGCAAACCTTTGAAACCTGTGAAAAAAATGAAATCCAAGGGTAAACCTAACACGGTAACAAATATATAGGAAATAAATTAGATGATAGATATTTGTTTTTAGTGTATTTTACAGCTAATTTAGGACCCGTTAGCATTAGAGATACTAACTGGAAGCTAACACAAGAGGAAGGTTAACTTTTATTAATTCATCTATTAAAGGCTCAGTAATTGTGATTAATTGTAATTGAACATGGGTAATTGAAAACGTAATTGTAACTGAAGAATGTAAATGACACCAACCCTGTCCAGTACTAATATGTATATATATATATATATATATATATATATATATATAAACCCATAGGTCATTGACTCACTATGATGTAATAAAATTATTACACTATTAGGAGAAATATTTTAGCCTGCCTCATAACGTAATAACCACGGCAAAATGTTTTTAGCTCAGCATCTTGTTACATCATTGACCAGTTTTAACATTTTGGGTTTTGTTAGATTTTTTTTTTATAACAATATGTGTCTTGTTATATTTGGGGCTCGAACAAAGCTGCTCCGTGATTGGCTGACCCTCACCGTTCTCTTTCTTCCTTCATTCTCTCAAACTCGTGGTCACTCAGGACGTCAGATTTCTGCCGCTGCAGCGCCGCCTTCGCTTCTTTCTTTTCCTCCTTTTTCTTTCCAAATCTGGACAAGAGAAGAAAAAAATAGAGTTTGAGGGTGTTAAATAATACAGCAATGTTTATTTTCCTCATTAAAAACATACAAGCATTTGTAACAGCTACAGGAAAGCTCAAAGTAGTACATTTAAACTGAGAAAATAAATTAAACAAGAAGACAGTCGTCAATATCCGCCGGTTGGTTGTTATTAGAACTCACAGCCTTTTCCTAAATGCCATAAATTTAAGAACGTAGATGTATACATAAGAAAATATGATCACATCAAAATATAAAATTACTAACTTTCTGTCCCCTTTGAAAATACCTCAGAGTAAAAAGAAAAAAAACGGAACAAGGGCAATAACTCCGGAAAAAATAATTGCGCGCTTCTCATTTTCAAACTCAATCAAGGTATTGATACTCTGAAGCCACACACCAAATTTCGTTATCCTATCTTACCCAGTTTCTGAGAAAAGCTGTCTCCTTTGAAGATACCTCAAACAGAGTCCAAAAAACAGAAAAAGAGCAATAACTCAAGAAAAAATTATTGTGCCCTTCTCATTTTCAAACTCCATCAAGGAATTGATACCCTGAAGCCATAATCCAATTTTGGTTATCCCATTTTAAACAGTTTCTGAGAAAAGCTGTCCCCTTTGAAGATACCTCGAACAGAGTCCAAAAACGAAACAAGGCCAATAACTCCGGGAAAAAAAATTGTCCGCTTCTCGTTTTCGAACTCCATCAAGGTATTATTACTCAGAAGCCACACACCAAATTTGGTTATCCTATCTTAAACGGTTTCTGAGAAAAGCTGTCTCCTTTGAAGATGCCTCGAACAGAGTAAAAAAAAACAGAAAAAGGGCAATAACTCCAGAAAAAATTATTGTGCGCTTATCGTTTTCAAACTCCATCAAGGTATTGATACCCTGAAGCCATAATCCAAATGTAGTTATCGTATCTTAAACGGTTTATGAAAAAAGCTGTCCTTTTTAACTCGGACGGACGGATGGACGCACGGAGCTCAAACCGATATCCTCCTTCACACTTTGTGGCGGGGGATAAAACACCATGATGGACCTGCTTTTGTACATAAATCTTTGTAGGTTCAACAAAGAAATATGTTGATTTCCAGGAATGTTTACTCACCAGTCTTTATGCAGCTAATAAAACATACACGCAAGCATTCACAAATGCACGTAGCTGCCTTTTAAACGCACATCCCTCAACTGAGCGTCAGTGCAATAATGCATCAGTAAAGAGTGCATTTGTAATTGCACTCAGCAAACAAAGGGAAATAAGTTAAGTAACTGCCCAATAGCATTGCACTCAGCTGTAACTAAATCTAACGATGACATCCACAACGGAGGTAACGGCCTGCATTCGATTGCCACATATCAATAGTGAGAGTACAGCATCTCAGTGTGTGTGTGTGTGTGTGTGTGTGTGTGTGTGTGTGTGTGTGCGTGTGTGTGTGTGTGTGTGTGTGTGCACTAACAGTTTACTCAGCGTTATTGAACATTGAGCTGCTCATTACTTAAAGAAGACAAACACAGACAAAAAGTGACCAACGCACTGAAAACAGACAAATTCATTCTTTAAACTGTGACCGATGCGAAAATACAAAATAATAACAAAATATAAAATACAAAATATTCACAAACACACAGACACTAAACCACAAATAATTGATGAAACAAGCTTTAACTATTACCACATTTTCATCGTCTTGAATGCATTAAATGTAAAGGTTTGCTCAGAGAAAACACAGGGTGGAACATTTAGCATCATTACTAAAGTTTAACACAACACACTGTACATAACAAAATCATCAGTAACAGTGCACGTGTACTAGCATTAAAAACACATATTCTTCGAAAATTACAAAATAAATAAAATAAAAAAAAACGAGCAGTTTTACAGTCATATTATTCGTGTAGGTTCTACAATAGTCTGAAAAATACTAAATTCCCTTCCTGCAATGTAAACACCAATATTGTTATTATTAATAATAGTGTTTTTTAAATGCAGTCATATAGTGCAGGGGTTCTCAACCAGATGCCTTCAAGAAAATACAAATATTTCTCAACAATTGTGAGTCGATTTTTGCTTATTTTTACCCTTTTTCTCCAACTAAACCAAACTTGACACATTTTTGACTATTTTAATTACTTTTTCTTGCCATATTTTTGCTCCTTTTAATGCATTTTTCCACATTACTCCCATTTCAGACACTTCTCCATCAAATTTCAA
Organism: Gouania willdenowi; assembly: GCF_900634775.1. Classification (NCBI taxonomy): domain Eukaryota; kingdom Metazoa; phylum Chordata; class Actinopteri; order Blenniiformes; family Gobiesocidae; genus Gouania; species Gouania willdenowi. The sequence goes on from NC_041064.1 coordinate 4,213,261, forward strand.
TGACTTTTCCGCACATTTTTTCCACTTTCAAGACATTTTTTCACACTTATAAACCCTTTCCACCACTTTTCCACCTAATGTTGCATAATATATTGACCTATTATTGCCACTTTTAACCTCTTTTCACCATATTTCATGCTTATTTTTGCCAATTTAACCACATTTAAATTTGTCATGCCCATTATTTGCCAGTTTAAACTAATTGTCCCTATTAATTGTTTTATTGACACTTAGTTTAAACCCTTTTTACCACTTTTTCTATCCGTTTTAAAATCCCATTTCACCACCTTATTTTTGGTCACTTTTTAAACCATTTTTTATTTTTGATTAAAACAAGGATTTACATCTTTATACCATGTGTGAAACTTTTGCAAAGTTCAGGTCACATGACCATTAAACAACCCCCCATTTGTTTACGGCGGAGTAAAAAATAAGTTAAAATATATATATATATATATATATATATATATATATATATATATATATATACTATTCAGCAGCTTTCAGCATGTTTGGCACAATTTTGGGACATTTATTTGCTTGAAACCACTTCTAATTTGGAAAAACTGATAAAATAGAAAGGAAATGGATAAAAAAACACAGAAAAAAAATGGAAATTAGAAAATGTTTAAACAGTGAATAGGAGGCTAAACATTGAGCATTGAAATTAGTTCATGAAAATGCAGTCATCGAGGTCAGTCTGTCTTAACCTTGAGTTCAAGACCCCATTTCGGGTCGCGGGACACTGGGAGAGGGTCGCCAGAAGCCTTTTAGAAACTAGGCATATTTCTAAAAAAAAAAATTTAGCCCATTTTTGCTCTACACCAAACTTGCCATATTTTAACCTATTTTCATCACTTTTTTCTTGCCGTATTTTTGCTCCTTTTAATGCACTTTTGCTACATTACTCCCATTTCTGACACTTTCAAGACATTTTGGGCCCCTTTTAACACTTTCCACCACTATTCCACCTTTTATGTTGACCGTCTTTTGTCACTTTTAACCTCTTTTCACCATATTTTATGCTTATTTTTGCCAATGTAAACACATTTAAGATTTGTCACGCCCATTATTTTCCAGTTTAAACTAATTTTTACTTTTTAAAGTACATTACCTCAACCCCCATTCCTCACCAGACTTTAACACGAAAGCAGTGAGTCACTATATATTAACTTCTGCATCAAATGTACAATTAGCATTCAAATAGCATGTGTAGAACCTAGTGCTGACACAGGAAATAAAAGATTGTGGTGAGTAGAACTTTGTGAATCGAGCCCGTCAAAACGTATAAATAGTTAATATCTCCCACACGCCAACTGTGACCTTATAACAGACCTTATGTTTTATTTATCGAGTCCATTGATTGATGGATGATGCTTTGGTCTTCATTTCCACTTTGTAATAATGTTAATGCTTCTGAAGGGAGACCAAAAAGGACATTGTGTGCTTTGTGGTGTTCACACTGGTTTGTTGTTGCATATCATCATCATCATCACCATTGCATTGCCTGAATAATTAAAGCCGAGTCAGCAATGATATGGCATTTTCAAATGTTCGAATGTAGAGTATTATTCATCCCCCCCATCGAGGACAACTGAACGAATGGCTCCAATCAGGGTGCATTAACAGCACGTGTGTGCGCGTGTGTGTTTGTGTGTGTGCGTGTGCATGTCACAGGGGACTAGCCTGGCTCTAATTACCGCTACATACAGAGGTTTACCCTTTCCTTCAACTCTCGCCTTTTCCCTCGTTTACCCAACGTTCACCTTTAACCGTTTTTAACTCTCAACTTTCTCATCTTTTATTCTCTCTCTCTCTCTCTCCCCCTCCCCCTCTCCCCCTCCCCCTCTCCCTCTCCCTCTCTCTCTCTCTCTCCCTCTCTCCCTCTCTCCCTACCTCCCTCCCTCCCAAGATCATTTGCTCAGAAAAAAAAAGATGTGAAAGTTTGAAATTGCTGCGAGAAAGTTTGTTATGATTTCCACTAAAAGCAGTTGTTGACATTGTTGGAGAAGTTTTTGCATTGAATTGTGGGATGTGCAGTCCCTTAGACAAATGCATAGAAGTGTTTTTACTTCATTCTTACTGTGATTTATTGTGTTCGCCCGCAAAAATTCTGCCAAAGTGACTTCCCAAAACATTTCTGCTGTTTTTACTGGAAATTGTGGCAAAACAATGTTTACTTTGGCCTACACTGTGTCTATCTGATAAAAAAACATCTCCAGCAGCTTTAAAAAGAAATAAAAACAAACAATTGCTCCAAACTGACAAGAAAACCTCGTCAGCTCCAAGTGCTGCTAGTTTTTAATGCGTCGTAGCTCGGCTCATACAGTATGGATATAATTTTCAGCAGCAGAAAGGAGAACAAAGCTTCTCCTTAGCGGGTCAAAGAGCCGTCCTTTTGTTAAAGCCACAACGTGGTGAAACCTTGTTATTCCCATTTTATAGTGTTTTTCTTTACACATGCTGCAGAGCTGCTCTCTGTCTGTCAGCTCTATGTCAGAGCTTCAAATTTGACTGTGATCGCTCTGAGATGCCAGTTCATACCAAGACTACAAGCAGTTTTTCTGATGCTCTTTAGACGAAGCGTGCTTTAACACCGGTTTAGTCATGAACTCGGTCTGAATAGGTGGAGGACAGATGGTAATTTGATCATCTTGGTTTGGCTTGGTTTGCGTTCAGAGAACAACTTCTGATCCGCTCCAAACAGCCTCTGGTGCAGTTCAATGAGCTAACCAGTTACTATAACTAGTGACTGTAACCAGTTCCATGAGCTAACCAGTTACTGTAACCAGTTCCATGAGCTAACCAGTTACTGTAACCAGTTCCATGAGCTAACCAGTTACTGTAACCAGTTCCATGAGCTAACCAGTTGAGGGGCCATTACTAGAGTAGAGACTTCTCTAGGCAGAGAAACAGAAACCTGAAGAAGAGGTTCTCGTCTATGGGTCAAAGCCAGCGCTGTAGAGTCTTCAGAAGCTTCTTCCTTCTCCGGTTGTTCTTTACCAACGTTTAACAATGGAGCAGCAACAAGTCTTCGTGTTTTGGGTGGTTTTATTACCATGTTTTGTGCCGTCGCCGGTTCAAATGATCACCCACAATACCGTGTGCTCTACGTCATCACCAGTACTTCCTGTGTTTGATCCGTTCTGAGAGCGGTTGTGTTCACGGTGCTCCTAATCGCTCTTGACTTTGATTGGAAACGCTTGAGACCGACAGAAACAATCGCTTTAGAATTCTCCTGTTGGATCTACTCTAGACATAGTTGATGTGTTCACACTAAAGGGTTTATTTCTGTATTTTTTAATGTCTGTCTGGTTGGCCCTGAAACTCTGGTTTGGATTGAACACACACACAACTGTGATCTGTTTTCATGACCTCAAGGTTAGCGAGTGAGCTAAGCAGAGCTAGACTGCCCTGTAAGACACATCTGTACTCATGAGTACGGTGCAAGGAGGGGTTTTCTTGTTTTTGAAGATAAGCAGATAGATGCAGCATAAAGATGGAGGAACATAGACGCCTTCCTCTGGCCACCTGCGCATGGGCTTAGTCTACTAAACTTTGCATGTGAATAGTGTTGTTCCGATGCCATTGTTTGGCACCGATATCGATACCCAGTTGCATAGTATCGGCCATTACTGATACATGCAATACAGCGGTGTGATGTGACCTGTTTTTTACCCAGGGTGAACCCTAACCCTAACCCTAAGACCTGGGAAGAAAGTAGAGAAAAAAACCTTACAAATTTGGTGCCGTGACCCGGATCAGTAAAAATCCTTACGACACCGACCAAACTCTTAGAGCAAACAAATCCTAGATCGTTTTAACTGCTCTAGGATCCGTCAGGCTGAATGCACTCTGATGGATCCAACTCAATGGATAAAAAGGTTTCTTATTAAAAATTCTGTGTTAACACGGGACAAACGAAGCAGACTTTTTCTAGGGAAAAAAAAAGCCGAGAGTGGTTCTAAACTAAACTACAATTCGTTGGTGTGAACGTGTCCGGAAACTACAACTCATTACAACAACAATCTCTGTCCAAACCTTGATAAAAACAAGTCTACACCTCCTCAGGGACTGGTTAGAGGTCTGAACGTCTTCCTGACCAAACAAAGCCCCCTATTATTATCAGTATCATTGTTTCAACTCTTCCAGAAGCTCTTCTTCTTCCCTTGCCAACCACCAGCGACAATTAATTCACTGTAATGAAAAACCGCCTTCACAGCCACCAGATCACAATACTGTGGCGCTCTTGGAACGACACGTTCACCACATCATGGACCTGAACTTAATCAATCAGCCTGGACTGTGTGATGAGTGTCCATGTGGGCCACAATGTGTGAGAATGGCTTCACACACACGCACACACGCACACGCTTATACATATTTCAAAATGTACAAGTTCTGACATTTTCACTTGAGCGTGGTTTCACAAAGAATACCGGAGTAGGATTAGCAGCTGATTAGCGACCCTTGTTGTGTCATTGGATGAACAGAACGATGACTCATGAATATTCATGCTCTGACACCACAATCTGTATGGAAAAGTGTATGGCTTCTCATTTACATGTGAGAAAGACTTAATTAGAGATATGTACACAGGTTTCATAAAGCCTCCATCTGTTGAGCGGAAAGGTAAAGAGAAGGAAAACGGCTCAGAAACCTCATAAAAGTTATGTTTGCAGAAATAATCCTTCAGACAAACTAAAGAATAAAATGCTGCTAACACAAAGACAACATGAACTAGAACTCTAGTCCTGTTTAGCGTCTGAAAACCAGCGGAATTATGAGTTAGTCCTTTTAGAAACCACTTTCCCTAATATTTATCCACTGCTTCTGCTTTCATGCATTAAGTGCATCATAGGCATACATTCATAACCACACCATGGGGTATAATAGCTGTATCTTCACCATCTGAAAACAAAGCCATGTTGAAAAGTGTTGAAAAGTAAATAATAGTAGTAAATAAATACACTATAGTCCATTTTCCTATTCATTGTCTGCACTTAATTATCATGAATAAACAAGTTGGGTTCATGGAAAAACACACGGAAATAATGAAATATAATTCCAGAAAAGTAAAAAGCTATAGTTAGTGTAGTAGAACTAAAGACCAGTCTGAAGTTATACAGTATATCTAGCGTACATCTAGTACATCTGCAAACATCTGTTTTCTTGTCAGAAATCCCTCTGAACACTTACTTAAGATGACTTTCACCATGTGATTTTTTAGATATTTAAAATTATTAGTTTCCTGTCTTTCTTGTTACTGATGTTCTTTCTTTTTTCTGATTTATATTTCTGTGTTTTAATCACTGTTTTTGTTGTTTTAACTTGTAAAGTGTCTTTGAGTTTCTTGAAAAGTGCTTTAAAATGTATGATCATTATTATTATTATTATATAACATCAAGAAACAAGAGAAACATGAGAAACAGTCAAAAAATGACTGACGAGTTCATGGAGATTTGAGTTCAAGTATTCTATATTTTGTATATTATTATCCTACCACATTGTAATACATATTTTACGCAAAGAACCTTTTACTTTGTTATTTATTGTTTTAGTTTTTGATGCAAAAAAAAAAAGGTAATGTGCATTTCACAAGATGTAACAGACAAGGGTTGTCTGTATAATATTGTTCTTTTGGTTCTTGTGTGTTTTTGGCTACTTTTTTGTAAAAAATAAATGAATAAATAAATCAAATACCATACCTTATTACATTAAATCAGGGGTGTCAAACTCATTTTAGTTCAGGGGTCAAATACAGAACAGTTTGATCTCAAGTGGGCCACACATTTTATGCAAGAAAACGAGCAATTTCAACGTTACTGTGCCCTAGTTGGCACTTCTACGTATAAATAAGATACTAAATATGTTAGAAACCGACCGAATCCAAGCAATAAGTGACAGACATCAGTCCCAACAGGATGCTCACTTTAAATTTCCTAGATTTTGTGACCAATTTCTACTTAATTAAGAGAAAAATGATGTCATAATTTCAGAAAAATGGAAAGAGTTTGTAAGAATTTTGAGTTTTTCAACTGTTTAACATAAAAAATGACTGCAATCATGCCATAAGTGCACTGGAAAAACTGTGAGCACCTGCAAATATTGATGAGGTTTATTTACACAATGGTTAATTTTTACTTTCTCTGGCGGACCGAATTGGATGCTCCAAAGGGCTGGATTTGGTCCCTGTGCCATGAGTTTGACACGTGAATTAGATGATGGACAAATACAGTATATTAGAGAGTGAAATAAACAATCATTTATACAAAAATATTCCTATATAAAGTTAATGAGGTCATATTAATCAGGGTTAAAACTAAATATTGTACATATCGGACTAACATTAAGTGAACGTAACCTTTCACTGGTTTAAAATATATTTTTTTAGTGTTTTATTGATAACTGTGCCACACGTTTCTGTGTGGAAATAGAAAACGTCGCTGACGAACGATGAAAGAAAGAATTAGTGGAACATCTGTGACTCCACCCTTTCTCTCCTCTTCAGTCACGCCTCCTGTTTGTGGTCATCAGCGCATGGATCCCTCAGAGAGACCAGTGATTGACATGTGTGCTGCTGTGACGGGCACGCACACACACACACACACACAGAGACGTGTTGATTGGCAGCCATGGCATCAGCCAGTGACACCCCAATGACTTTCTGTCATTTTGTTAAATTGGTGGCGAGTCCTTTTCCTGCTATGAGCGTGTGCTCTCTAATTATCCAACAATGACTTTAAGTGTGTGGTCAGAGAGATTCTGATTTAACAAGTGAGTGCATATTATTTATTACAGTCAATTATAAATGACTGTGAACAGTATTTAGAAAAATATTTGAACCGTGCACTGATTTTTTCCAGCAAAACATTCCATTTTCACCCAATCGACTATATATTTATTGAGCATATTTAATATGACGCATAATAAATAAAGAAAACAATCACTGCATAACATAAAAGAATAAGAAATGTAAGGTTTTCTTTACAATCTATATTTACTGTAAAATAGAATGTTATGACATTATGTGTTGCCAACTTCTTAGTAAAGAAAGTTGCCATTGGTTGCCCCAAAATTTGCTGGATGTTGCTCGATGTTCATGGACGGTTTTGCAGAAGGACGTTAATCGTACAGAGCTTTGTTACAATAACAGTGTGATGTTGTTTTAGCTCATTTATCTTCTTGGATACTGCTTTGCTTTTATGTTTTTAACTTGCGTAAGCTTTTATTCTGTTTTTTATTGTTCTTTATTTATTTATTATGTATTTATATCAAAACAACGGTGTTCACATTATTAGTTTTACGTGGTATCTCGCTTGCCTGTGTTGCCTCTGACCTATAACTAATGACTATATATAACTTTCAATATTGCTTTTCTTTTTGTAATGTTCAGTTTAGTGCATATTTCTGCTACTTTGAACCTTTTTAAAAAGCCTCCTGTGGACAGGTGGTGTGAATTAGTACATGTGCTGTACTCAAAACAATACATCTGGTATCTAATGTAAGTGTGAGGTCCATATCAAATAAGAGAATCTGATTTGTTTATTTGAGTGGGACAGTGTGTATTAATGTGCAGTAGAAGTTGTAAATACACCAGAGTTAGCTAAACGCTCATTTCCATCCTTACTTGTGACTTTAATGTTTTTTTCATTATTTTAAAAACATTTTAGTTTTGTCAATCAAACTAACTTGTTTTAAATTCTGACCAGGATACTGTCTATTAATTTAAATCAGGGTAATAATGGTCCTGTTAACGCCCAACACTGGTAACGGGGGCACAAAAAGTCACAAGATTTGTTGCTCGTCGAGTTCAAAAAACCCAAAAAAAACCATAAACACTTGATATGGAAATCAATGTAAATCACAGCAACCTTATTTTAAAGCAAAAACAATTCTAAATACATGATAATCATTACAAAAATATCATAGCAACAGTTCCAGCAATGTGCCGAGTATGATATTATTACTTCTGAACTATATGACGTACAGTACATGTACTATTTAAAGTATGTGCATATGAATCACTCTTAGAAATAATCGAATAGTCTGAAAAACATCATGGCTTTTAATCCCACGGCAATGCTTAAGTAATACATTACTGTAATGGTTCCATGTTCAAAAGAGGCTCAAAGTAGCAGAAAGTTAATTTGATCCCATCAAGCTTTCAGCCTATAGAGTACATGTAGGATGAGAACATACTGTATTTAAAGCTGTACAGACTGTGGCTAATGGGCCTAGCATGAATCCAACAGTATACACCTCACAATGGACTTAGTCCATGCTAATGGCCTCAACCACATACAGTAGGTAGAATAACAATGGCCACAATGGAGCACTTATAGTTAACAGCAGTAACAGCACACCATGGTTTGACCAGCTGGAGACTGGGAGACAAAGAAGATCTCTGTGTGAATATATCTATATATCTATATATATACTGTACGTCTCAATGAGAGGTAAAGAAAGTGTGCACATTTAACACTAAGTGGCCTTTTTAGAATAAAATCCAGCAAAAAAATAAAGATCTATGCAGAACAACTGTGTAGCCATGCATTCATTTATATACATTTACATTAATTCACATTGATTTTAAATTTCACTGCGACAGCCATGGTAGTGAGACACTGCTTTAGTCTCATTCATAGATTCATTTATACAAGACTGTGTGTCTGTAGTCCAGTCCTACAGACACAGACACACATGCAGATGACAGAACAGCTAAAATAAAATAATGATGCAACTGTTTATTTAAAGATTGGCGCAAAACAGAAATGCGTGCATTAATAAATGAACAAGGAGCATTTCTACTGTGTGTAACGTAGAAAAAGCTTCACTAATACAGTAACAGCAAGTAGACACAAACAGACTAATGCTGTACACACATTAGAAAACAAGACTAAAACTAAGAATCATTTACAACAGACGTGGGCCACATGCTTGAATTTTGTGAGACCACCAAAGGAAACGCACAAAATGACATTAAATGACATACAGAATTATTGAAATATTCACCTGATGACAAAAATACACACACACCCCCCAAAATGGGAAAACAACAACAAATACACACTAACATGACAACAAAATCACAAGTGTAATACAAATATACATACAAATTATTCCAAATACAATAAAATGACAACAGAAATACACAAAATTATTAATAACACACAAAAACAGTAAAAATACACAAGACAACAAAAAACTGCACAACACCAAGGGAAACACATAACTACCACAAAAAAATACAATAAATGGCACAAAAAAAAACACAAAATGACTCATAACAAACACAGTGACAAGAAAATACAGAAAATGAGTTCAAAATCACACAGAAACTATTAAAAAATACACAGAACGACAACAAAAAACAATACACCAAAAACACACAAAATTACAAACAAAATGCACAAAATTCCTCAAAACACACACAAAAACCAAGAAAGTGACAGAAAAATACGTAATCTGACTTCAAAAATACACAAAAATAGTAAAAATATGCAGAATGACGAAGTAAAAAACAATAGATAACATCAAAATTACAACAAAAATGCACAAAATTCCTCAAAACACACACAAAAACAAAGTGACAGTGACTTTAAAAACACACAAAAACCGTAAAAATACACAAGACAACGACACAAAACTGTACAAAGACAGAAAAATACACGACCACAAAAAAAAAATAAACAATAAATGACTCCAAAAATGCACAAAAATACAACAATAATACACAAAACAACAACAACATGAGACACAAAAAGACCCTTGAATACATTATGAAAGCATTATATTATATTATTGTGGAGGCGAATAGTGAACGGCTCTGTGTAAACATGATCATGAAGTATTCAAGGTGAGAGTTGATAGAACATCATTATAAGTAAACATGAAGCATAAAATGTGTTCAAATGTTGGTAGTTTGGTTAGTGAGCCAAAGATCCTCTGAAAATGTGTCTCACACACGCACACACACACACACACGCACTAAGCATGCCAGATGCCAACTACATGCCACCATCTGACTGTGTGACCAATCAGATTTCATCTTTGTATGAATATTCATTATGATGATGAGACGGTTACCACCGTGCACACACACACACACACACACATTCACAGATGACTGGCATATCTGATTGGCATGTGGCGGTTCAGATGACGGAGCCAGCTGTCCACTTTGAAAGGCCACTTTAAACAAATACACTAAACTACACAACGATGACAAGCAAAGATCACTACAATTACACCTGATAGTTAAAACATTTAGACAAGTGACAGAAAATATTACAATCTGCAGTTTAGTGCTTGGACCTTTAAGGGTGATGATCTTATTGTGCTGTTGTTGGGGTAACAATCGGGGGCTTGTCCAGGATGTAAATAAAACAAACTAAACCTAAGAATAATTTACTGTAAGTGCAGAAAATGACTTTAAACAACATACAAAAATATAGAAAAATACACCAGACTACAAAAATACACAAAAAACACACAACAAGAAGAAAAACACGATATGAGTGAAAGATGTACAAAATGGCAAAATTGCAAAAACAACAACAAATAGACACAAAAATTATTCAAAAAATTACCACAAAAGGACACAAACACACTCAAAATGACTTCAACAACAGTAAAAACACACAAGACAAGAGAAAACTGCACAAAATAAACAAAATACACACAGCGAGTCCCACAAGAAAAAAAAGACACCAAAAACACACAAAATTACAACAAAAATACATAAACCCACTCATAACACACACAAAAAACTAACAAAGTGACAGGAAAATACACAAATCGACTTCAAAAATGCACAAAAACAGTGAAAATACACAAGACAACAACACCTGCGAGTTAAAACAGTAAAAACTAGTCACAGAAAATATTAAAACCTGCAGTTTAGTGCTTGGAGCTTTAAGTGTAATGATCTTATTGTGCTGTTGTTGGGGTAACAAATGGGGGCTTGTCCAGGATGCAAATACAACAAATTAAAACTAAGAATCATTTAAAACAGACGTGGGCCACATGCGGCCTTTGCTCAAATTGTGTGCGGCCACCAAAGTAAACGCACAAAATGGCTTTAAAAAAAACATACAAAATTATAGAAAAATACCAAAAAATACCAACATTACAAAATAAACAAATCGACGCCAAAAGAAAACGAATCTAAACAAAAATGATTCCAAAAAACCCCAAAAATGACAAAAATACAGTTAATGACTCATAATATGCACAAAAAACCAACAAAGTGACTTCAAAAACACACAAAAACAGTAAAAATACACAAGACAACACCATGATTACACCAGCTAGCAAATAATAAAACAACAACAACAGACACAAAAATTACACCAAAATCAGAAAATGACAACAAAAAACACAAAATGACTCATAACACATACAAAAAAAATAACAAAGTGACAAGAAAACAGACAAGACAACAACAAAAAACTGCACAAAAATGAAATAATACACAAAACGAGTCCCACAAGAAAAAAAAATGACACCAAAAACACACAAAATGACTTAAAAATGCACAAGACAACAACATCATGATTACACCTGCTAGTTAAAACATTTAGAATAGTTACAGAAAATAATTTCATCTACAGTTTAGTGCTTGGAGCTTTAAGTGCTGTTGTTGGGGTAATAATCGGGGGCTTGTCCGGGATGTAAATACAATAAAAATCCACAACATGAAAGAATGTATTTCAGCAAGTTAAATCGGACTTATATTGTGTAAAACCCAGAGATACAGTATATAGGAGTATTATCCTCCATAAAATCACTGATCTCGGGGTTCATTCTGACCATCTGATACAGTATTTGCCTGTTTTCTAGTCCACGGGGGTCTGAGATGAATGTGTCACATCAGGGTCTCAGCCCAGATGGAACTGTTCTGATGGAGCCTCATTTAACTCCTGAGTCTAGAACCATTTCCTGCAATCAAATACGGACAAGGGCAGGAGTTAAAGGGAGTCGTCTAAGAGAAGAGGGAGTGTGTGTGTGTGTGTGGGGGGGGGGGGGGGGGGGGGGGTGATGGAAAATGGTGATAAGAAGACGAAGAAGCTGAGATTATCACTGTGTTCTAATGAGGAGTTTGATGGAGATGTAAACCAGGAAAAGTTCAAATATACAGTATGTGGTTGTAACTCATGGAAAAGTGATTTATTGGATTTTTAAAGAGTATGTACTACTAGTCATATTTACAACAATCCTTTATACTGTATTACAATAAAACAAAAGACATACACATTTATTAAAAAACAAGAAAAAAAAGAACTTAAAAACACTTTCAACAGTTTTAGCTGTTGGACGTGATATACATGAGATTTGTAGTCAGTAGAATTAGAAAAGGGGTGAAACATTTTTGGTATCTTAAGAAAAATTGGAAATATTCAAAAAAATTTCACTTTTCATTGGAATTATTTTTTGGAATTAACCAGAAATTAGGAAACATTTTAATTGATTAATGCAGATATCTTATATATTTTACAGGGTCTCAAACTGGGTCTCACGCAGTAGTTTGGGGTTCGTGAATAACTAGTAAAAAAATGTTTTAATGTGCACATATTTTGTTCAATGGTAATACATTGAGTTTTAATAAACAAAATTAGTTTTAAAGTTGAAATGTGGAAAGAATAAATCATTCCTTTGGTATTTAGGGCAACAAATGGAAGTAGATTGTGTTTAATCGACAAAGATCATGAGGTGGTCTTTAATACATTTTTCTCCCCTGTTTTAAATTGTTCTAAAATATATTTACTCATATTTTGTAAGTTTCAGATTTTTCCTGCTATTTTCTATGGAAAGTTTCTAACTTTCCAGGAATTTTGCATATATATATATGTATATATATATATATATATATATATATATATATATATGTGTGTGTGTGTGTGTGTGTGTGTGTATTTTCTGGTAAATTCCAATAAGTTATTTCCATGAAAAGTTTATATACTTTTCCTCAAATTCCTGAGCTTAAGTTTGTTCAAAAATGTACCTTCTAGTAAGTAAGTTAGTTAAAAAAGGCAGTAACTGTTATTATCTGGGTGAGAATTATTATCAGTTTGAGTCAGAAAGAGATAATGCTTGGATTACAGTGAATTGTCATATTCTAGTGATTCTGAGGAGGAAAACTCCACCAGACACGTGCGTAACAGCAGATCTAAAGTGGGAAGTGCTGCATAATGACAATGAATAAGAACTCAGTGTATTTTTGTTTATTGCATTAAGAAAACTCTCTTTACAAATAAATTTTTTTTTTTTCCCCAAGATATCTTGATTTGACTGAAAGTAGGCATTCTAAAGCTTCACCATGAATCCAAATATGTGTTAAATTCCTGCTAGTGATTTATTAATATATATATATTTTTTTTTAAATGCACAAAATGACTCCAAAATCATGCAAAAATACAATAAAATATACAGAATGACAACAAAAAATTAACTCTTAACACACGAAAGGACAAAAACACACAACATGACAACAAAGATATCTTGATTTGACTGAAAGTAGGCATTCTAAAGCTTCACCATGAATCCAAATATGTGTTAAATTCCTGCTAGTGATTTATTAATATATATATACATATATATATATACAGTATATATATATTTTTTTAAATGCACAAAATGACTCCAAAATCATGCAAAAATACAATAAAATATACAGAATGACAACAAAAAATTAACTCCTAACACACGAAAGGACAAAAATACACAACATGACAACAAAGATATCTTGCTTTGACTGAGAATAGGCATTCTAAAGCTTCACCATATGTGTTAAATTCCTGCTAGTGATTTATTTATATATGACAACAAAAAAAACCCCAAAACAAGGTGGGAAAGGTGGTGGAAAGGCTTCATAAATGCTGAAAATGTCTTGAAAGTGTAAAAATGTGCAGAAGAGGATCTGCATTGATATAAAGTCCCATGCAGACGTGCACTCAACATTTAATTTGAGCTTTTTATGAAAAAACCATCCAAGGAAAAAATGTTTCTCAAATGAACATGTGGAAAACATGTTGAAAAGGTAAAGGGTAGGAACATTAGACATATTCAATTACATCAAATTAGTTCATATTAGAGTAAATTGCCTCATAAATAACTTGTGGCAATTTTCAGATGAAATCACTGTGATGAAATGGGACTTTGAAATGTGGAAGTGTTTCCCTGTGTTCTGGTTCACACAGACTGCGTTTGTACGAGGTTCTTTGAAAAAGGCTCCGGCTGTATTTTGCAGATCAAATTGCCCGTGAGTGTTTTTCTAAAGATCCCTATCTGTGTAATGTTCATGTGAAATCCCACTTCACAAACTACCAGACTGGAGCGCTGATATTAGCACGCAATTAAAGGTAGAAAGTAGAAATTATTCATTCAAACACTTTGCTCTATTCAGCGTGTGTGTTGTGTTCACAGTCACAGATACAGTGTGGGACTTAATCACTGGCTTTTTTTGATGGATCATTAAAAGCACCTTTGAAGGAAATTGAGGCGCTAAGAGAGGCCTTTGTGGGGCTCAGTGTGGGTCAAAGAAACCTGGCTGTGTGTTTATGTGTTCAGGCTAGACATAAAGACCCCAATGTAAAATGTACAAAATTACTCAAAATATAGACAGAATGATTCTAAACATATATATAACAGCAGTAAAATACATAAAAGATTGAAGAAATAGAAAAAATGACTCCAAATCATGAAAAAATTACAATAAAATATACAGATTTACAACAAAAAATGCACTCTTAACACACAAAATGACAAAAATATATAACATGACAACAAAATTCTACAAAATGACTGGAAAAACATACAAAATTGCAGCACAAATATACAAAATGACAACAAAAATAGACAACAATAACAGCAAACACAAAATGACTACAGAAATACACAGTGTCTCATAACACACAAAACAGCAAAAATACACAGAATGACTCCAAAAAACACAAAAAATGACAACAAACGTCTACAAAATGACTCAAAAAACATAAAACAATTACAATAAAATATACAAAAAGGTAACACAAATAGACAAAAATAACTCCAAACCGACAAAATGACAACACACTTCCACAAAATAACATAGAATGACTCCAAAAACACACTAAATGTCAATAAAAACGTAAAGGAAAGGATTTAAAAGTGCTGAAAATGTCTTGAAAGTGGAAAAATGTGCAGAAAAGGCTTCGTAATGTGATGAAGTGTCAGAAATGTATTGTTGCAAATGCATTAAAAGGAGCAAAAATATGGCAAGAAAAAGTGATGAAAATAGGTTAAAATATGATTAAGTTTGGTGTCATTGTAGAAAAAAAAAAAAATAAGCAAACATTGGCTCAAATTGTTCAAAAAACCCTCCCAGTGTCTTGTGACCCCAAATGGGGTCTTGACCAAAGTTTGAGAACCCGTGCTATAGACAGTAGTACAGACAGTGAACCGCTGCTAATCCAGTCGTCATGATTTAACTCTGCAGGAAAGAGAAAACGTTCTGATCCAAATGTAAAACGTAGTTGACTCACCTCAGCAAACTGAATCCTTTCTTCTTGTTCTTCTTCTCCATCTCCCCAGACTCCTCTGCTTTCTTCTTCTCTTTCTCTTTTCCTTTGGCTTTGCTCTTCTCTTTCTTCTTTGCCTTTGTTTTCTTCTTCTTCTTCTCCTCCGACGGGTCAGCGGCTCCCTGACGAGACGAGCTACTGGCCGGAGTATCCCGGCCTGAACTCAGCTCGGAGCCATCGTCTGAAACGGGCGTTAAACTCATCTTAGTTCAGGGGCCAAATAGGGGCCAGTTTGTTCTCAGGTGGGTCACATGATTGTGTCCTAGTTTACACTTCTACGTATACGTAAAATATTACATTTGGAAGAAAATGATCATATCCAATTTTTACTTTCAATTTCCTAGATTTTTTGACCAATTTCTATTTAATTAGGGAAAATAAAACGTTAGAATTGAAGGAAAATTGAAGGATTTTGTAAGAATTTTGAGTTTTTTCAACATTAAAAATGACTATAATCATGTGATGTATCCACTATCCAAGCAAAAAGTAACATATCAGTCTCTGCAGGGTCTTCACTTAAATTCCCTTTATTTTTTGGCCAATATATTATATATATATTATATATTTGGCCAATTTCTATTTCATTAAGGGAAATATGTCGTAATTTGATGAAAATTGAAGGATTTTAGAAAAATGTTGAAATGTTTAACATTAAAAATGACTGCAATCATGTGATAAAAGGACCAGAAAAACTGTGAGTCCCAGCAAATATTGTGTAGTTTCATTAAATGTGTGTATTTGGAGGAGCTGAGATATCTGCAAGTGAATTAATTACACATTTTCCAGAATAACTTTTGTTTTACTTTCTCCAGCGGACCGAATTGGATGCTCCAAAAGGGCTGGATTTGGCCCCCGGGCCATGAGTTTGACACAAATGATCTAAAGGCAGGGACAGGAAACTTGAACATGTTTTTATACATGAGGTTGGGACTTAAACTGAGAATATTCACATAAACATTGTGTCTGCACCAAAAAATAAGACAATAGACCAATAATAGACATTATCCAAAGAATGGATGAAAAATAACTAATAATAATACACATTATTTATGATTTATAATGTAACATTTATGAAGTGTGTGAATAAGTAGCGGTATTTAAGAGAGCTGCTCTGTGTCCATTAACAGCTGCTCTGAAAGTGTTGAACACGTAGAAAGATGGTGACAGATGTGTGTGTGTGTGTGTGTGTGTGTGTGTGTGTGTGTGTGTGTGTGTGTGTGTGTGTGTGTGTGTGTGTGTGTGTGTGTGTGTGTGTGTGTGGTGTTGACATGCCCTATTAGTGTGGTCCTGACTCATTACTCTGGTGCTGACTGATAAAAGTTTGCTGCTAATAATACGGCAGCTGGAGAGTTTGGTGCTGAAAACTGAGACGTGTTTGGTCCCAAAGATTCTAACGAAGAAGTTTTAAATGATATGAAGACAAACTTGATGTAAAGGAAGATGTTACAACACATTGCATATTTTAAAATGTAATAATTACATGTTTTTTGTCATAGTAATGGTTGAAATAGATGCTGCGGGTACAATTCCCGCTGGTAAAGGCATGAGTAATCATGTTTTCCAAGTACATAAATAGATATATATTATTTTTAATCAGATAAAGACAGTGTTGGCCTCATTGATCAATAAATCAAACAACATTTTGTTCTAAAAAAGATTTAAAAGGTTGAAATTGCAGCCCATAAGTTTGTTTTGATCTCCACTGTAAACATTCCATTATTGAAAATCAAACCTTAGCATTAGCATTAGGGATGGGCGGTATGACCAAATTTTCTATCACGGTATTTTTCAAAATTTTCACGGTATATGACGGTCTTTTTTTTTCATGAATAATCATTTGTTCACAGCATTTTCTATTGGTTCAGAGATGATTTACTGCAGTAGATTGACTTAAGATGATTTATTTTACTGTCATGATGAGTGAATATTGTAGAATAATTCCACACTTACAAGTTTGCAACAGCAGCCGAATGGCTCTTTGCCGCACTAGCTTAGCTTTAGCATTAGCTTTATTTCTAGCTTTAAATGCTACATACTCAGTGGTGTGGTGGTTTCTTATGGTGCATAATGTAGTGTTTTGTTTGCAGCTTCACCACGACTTATTTCCACATTATAGGAATTACAAATTGCGATCCTTTGATCTCTTATTTTGTGTATTACTGCTGAACTACCGACATGCTAAGCTAACCGTGCCTCCGTGTCCGTAAGTGTTGTTCTCCTGTAGCAGAGGCATGTGCACGCAGACACATGTTCACATGCTTCAGAGCTTTTAATGATGTCTTTCTCATCCATTTACACGTATGATTTACACTGTAACTAACACTACAGCGCGACTGTTTACATTCATATTTAGAAGTGCAACGTTGAAAAGGGTCTGGTATGAAACACGGCGCAGCGTAGCGTTCTGAAAGTTGTGTAATAAAATACACCAGTACGGTGGTATATTAAAAATTCAAATAACAAAATTAAATACCGGTATTCAGTATGAATCGGTAAACCGCCCAGCCCTAATTAGCATTGACCTAGCATTAGCATAGCATAAACATCAACATCAATAGCTGGCATTTACCTAGCATTGACATTAACCTAATATAAGCATTAATATTAGCAAGCATTGGCCTAACATTAACATTAACCTAGCGTTAGCATTAGAATTGGTCTAGTATTAGAATGAACCTAGCATTAAAATGAGCATAACACTAACCTAGCATTAACTAAATATTAACCTAGCATTAGCATAGCATTAACATCAATATTAACTGAGCATTAACAATAGCTAGCATTTACCTAGCATTGACATTAACCTAATATAAGCATCAATATTAGCAAGCATTGGCCTAACATTAACATTAACCTAGCGTTAGCATTAGAATTGGTCTAGTATTAGAATTAACCTAGCATTAAAATGAGCATAACACTAGCCTAGCATTAACTACATATTAACCTAGCATTAGCATAATCATTAGCCTAACATTAGCATCATAAGTAGCATTATCACTAGCATTAGCCTAGCATTAGCCTAGCCAATGAACCCTCTGTGAAATAATGCAGAAGATGAAAATAGTTAATCAATAATCAATCTAAACACATTCATCCTCACTAACACATGAAAACATAAAGCGTTGTAATATTATTATATGATTTTATGTTATTAACCTTACCATCATCATCCTCAGCTGGTCCATCGTAGGACTTATCGATGGCAGCTCTGAAACTCTCGTTACATCCTCTTCCTCTCACCATGTTGGGACGAGGACGATGGAAGGGGAGGAGTTGGTTCTTCCTGGTCACCTCAGACATGGCTGTCTGTAGACTCTCCAACGAGCTGGACTTCTTCAAACCCAGCGTGGGCCCCAGTTCAACTGAAGCTGGTGATGGACCTGTGAGGACCAGTAAAACCATCAAACACAGGAAAGAACCACATCTGTGGAGCTAAACCTGAGCAGATCTGAAACTTCAAAATAAGAGCTTTGACACAGTGGAGAGTGGAGCAGTTGTTGAGTCTGTGATGGATGTGGAGTCTGCTCCTCTACTCCCTGTTCTCCATCCATCATCACAAGTACATAGAGATAGATATTAGTGAGTGGATGATAGAGTGGAGAGAGAGAAGAACCACAGCATTCAGAGCTTTACATTTTAAAATGTGCACGAAGACCAGCCCATACTTATGTATGCATATTTATGCATATTTAATTGCTACTTTCTTATACCACCGTTAACTGTGTTTATCATCATATCTAAAGTAGCACCTCCAGGAATAAGACAGATGAAGTGTAGTCCAGAGATGGATTAAACTTTATCACAGAAAGGCCAACAAAATGTGTGTCTGATCTGAGCACTACATTATTAATATTCATGTCAGCATTTAGAATAATAACCAATCTAAGGAAATAACAAAGGCTTTTGTCTGTATATCTGTTGTTTTGTGTGTTTTTGGAGTAATTTTGTATAATTTTCTAACATTTTATGTTGTTATTTTTAGTTAATTTAGTTTATTCTGGTAGTTTTGAGTCATTTACTGTCATTTCGTAAGCTTTTGAAGTGGATTTGGAGTATTTTATCATTTTTGTAAATTTTTTTTTGTCATTTTTGTTTATTTTGGTAGTAGTTGGTCTTTTGGAGTCATTTTGTGTAGTTGTTTTGTTGTCATTTTGCATATTTTTCTGATACTTTTGGCGTCATTTTGTTATCCTCGTGTGTGTTTTTCTGTAATAATATGTTATTGGAGTCATTTTTGTGCATTGTGATTATTGTTTTGTATATCATTTTTTATATTTGTGTGTTGTTTGTAGCAGTTTGTCTTTTGTTGTCATTTTGCATATTTTTTGATACTTTTAGAGTCATTTTGTTGTCATTTTGTGTGTTTTTTCCTGTACTTTAATGTAATTTTGTTGAGGTCATTTTTTGTGTCTTGTGGTTATTGTTTTGTATATTTTTTTAGATTTGTGTGTTGTTCGTATTCTTTTGTGGTTGGTTTGTGGAATGTTTTTGTATTCCTTGTGTGTGTTTTTCTGTAATTTTTGGTGGTTTTGGACTCATTTTCTGTACTGTTATGTATTTTTGTGATTTGGGTTATTGTTTTGTATAATTTTCTGACACTGAGTTTTTCTGATACTTTTGTAGTCGTTTTGGGCATTTTTGTTGTGGATTTGTCTTTCATTTTGTTACTTTTCTAGTCGTTTTGTGTATTTTGTTGTGCTTTTGTGTGTGTTCCGATAATATATATATATATGTTTTCTTTTTCTTTTTGCACATTTTGGTAATTGTTTTGTATAATTTTCTGGTTTGTAATTATACTTTTGTAGTGGTTTTGTGTATTTCTGCTGTTGTTTTAGGTATTTTAGTCATTTTAAACACCAGTTGCTCACATATCTGGTGTAGTCAGGTGTTATCCTGCAGTTCAAACCCAGACCAGAAACCTGTTGGTTGTGGATGTAGATGTGATTTCCCAGAGAAGCTAATGTGTGTGTCACCTGAAGCTACACACACACACACACACACACACACACACTGATTGTGAACAAGATGAGGAGAAAGAAAGAAAGCACTCGCCGGGAAGGAGGACAAGGGGCAAGAAAATTAAGTTTCCTCTGGGGAACGTCAGCGGGGAACGCCATGGTGGCAGAGTGAGGGGGGGGGGGGGGGGGGGGGGGGGGGGGCACAGGGACAGTGAGTAATGAGGGCTTCCTGCCAGCTCAGAGTCTACCTACACACACACACACATACATACACACACACACACACATTTTGGATTCCTTGCAGCCTCTGGCTTGTCAATATGATGCCACTGTGATTCATGATAGCTAAACTTGCATCACTTTAGTTAATGATTCCCTCTACACACCACTGCTCTGTGTGTGTGTGTGTGTGTGTGTGTGTGTGTGTGTGTGTGTGTGTGTGTGTGTGTGTGTGTCATCCATATGTATTTAAACAACCATTAAGCAAACACACACACACACACAAACACAGGGAGTAATAATAATGCAGTAGAAATGTATGCACATGCATAATGTATGACGGAAATGGACAAAAGGCCACAACATGTGAGACTTCTATCCACAAACACAGTCCACATCAACTCTGAATTATTAAACAACTAAAGTGAGATGTGATTAAAGCGCTCCCAGAGTCACACTCTGAGTCTGGAATGGATGCACCAACAGGAAATCTATCCAAGGGACTTGTTTTCGTCTTTTTTTTCTAAGGAGATAAAACTAATCTCAACAGAATTCTCTTTAAAATAAAATAAAAAGTCAATTTCACGTTTGACTCATTCGACACAGGATAGGAAGAAGCCTAGGCTTGTCAAGTCCTACCCACATTCTACACCGTTAATAAATGCACAATCCAATGAAACAAACTAAACATAATACAAATGAATACTCCAATGAAAAACTAAACAAAATAAAACATGTGCCATTAACATCTGTGAGATTTACATTACATATACAAGACACACATTGTTAACTGCTTTACATTCAAACTTGGTTTAATTGTTTTATCAAGATTGTACATAATATCCTGTTTACTATACAAATGGATCAAGAATTACACCCAGAAATGTATTTTCATACACTATTTCAACATTATCATTACATTTATTTGTGTGTTTATTTGACATTTTCCAAACAATATAAGTTTTTTTTTTTTTTTTGTTTAAATTTAATGACAATTTATTCAAATCAAACAATGTTTTGAGTTTTCTCATTTCTGCTGTGACCACCTCCAAAAGCTGCTGCAAATTCCCCCCGTCACAGAAAATATTAGTGTCACATTGTAAGAGGTTTGACACTCTACATACAGTATATCATTAATATACAACATAAATCATTTTGGACCCAAAACCGACCCCTGTGGAACTCCACGAGTTATATCTAATCATGTTGATTTGTACAAAGTGTTTATTAATTCAGCACTGATTCTCCTCCATAAACACTCCTGCGCTCTGAGTTCTGGCATCTTATGATTTGTTCCTTTTTCTCAAGATGTTCTTTGAATTCAAGCTGAGGGGTCGCCATTTGGACGCACTGAGGGACACTCGCCACAAGTCACAGATGGCGTTTGGCGTGCAGAAGGAAAGGAGCGTTCACAGCAAAGCAAAGAGCAAGGGTGGATTTTAATTTGGTCACATTTTTGCTTTTTTATTTATTTTTTTATTAATAACTCCTAAACTTTGTCAAGACATATACAGACATTATGTGTTGTGTTGTTTTTTTAATGTTATTTTTGTTTATTTTGTGTATGTTTTTGTTATTTCATTTATTGTCATTTTGTGTTTTTTGGTAATATTTTATGTTTTTGGATTCATTTTCTGTACTTTTATGTAATTTTGTGTATTGTGATTATTGTTTATTTATATGTGTGTGTTGTTCTTATCCTTTTGTGGTTGTTTTGTATATTTTTTTTTATCCTTTGTGTTTTTTGTAATGTTGTATATCACTTGGAGTCATTAACTGTTCTTTTTTTTTGGAATTTTGTATCCCTCTTGCAGTGTAATGAAGTCGTTTTTGTATATGTTTGTTATTTTTGTTTATTTTGTGTATGTGTTTGTTATTTTCTGTCTTTTGTTGTCATTTTGTATATTTTTCTGATACTTTTGTTAAGTAATTTGTTATCCTGTGTTTTTCTGTAATGTATGTTTTTGAAGTCATTTTTGTGTATTGTGTCATCGTTTAGTATATTTTTGCAGATATTTGTGTGTTATTTTGGATACTTTTGTCGCCTTTTTGTACTTTTTTGTATTTGTTTCATGTGTTTTTCTGCAATTTTTTAGGTTTTTCGAGTCATTTTCTGTACTTTTTTTAAATTTTCATGTGTTTTTTGGTTATTTAATGTATAGTTTTCTGACTCTTGAGGGTTTTTCTAATACTTTTTTGGGCTTTTCTGATAGCTTTGCAGACGTTTTGTGTAATTATTGTTATCATTGTGTATATACAGGTATATGGACAGCCAGGCTAATGGACGGTTGGCTGAATAACCAGTAAGAACTGTAATACTACGGCTAAAATATACACCGTGTACACACTATAGAGACTGGTACATACTGCTGGATGATAAAATTAGGCTGAAAGAAAGACAGAATTCAGTTTAACTGCAGGAAAGGAAACAAACGTATGAGAATTGTGTGAATGAAGAGACGACAACAGGAGAAAGAATCATAAAAGATGGAAAAAAAAAAAAAAAAAAAAACGAGAAAAGCAGAGTTCCAAGCCCTCCCGAGGCTTTTCTGTTGGCAGGAAAGCAAACAGCGACTTTCAGAGTCCACGTTTACACCGAGGAGCAGCTCAGCAGCAGCTCTGCTACGACAACAAAGCCTTCAGATTTAACAGCTCCAGCTTCTGTTGAACCCGATCACACGTTAGAGGCTCCGCCCCATGTTTGTGTTCTACTTTACTTTAACAACACACCACAGCTGCATTACATCACATAGACCACATGTGTTCAACTCAAGGCCCAGGGGCCAAATACAGGACTTTAGAACATCAAATATGGCCCGTAGGATAAAGTCGTAATAACAGAAAACTTGAATCTTTGTGTAAAAATTGCAAGTAATTCAGTTGTAGATATCTCAGCATTTCCAAATACATACATTACATACATACACTAAAAACACACAAATCTACAACAAAAGCACACCAAATGAGAAAAAAGTACACAAAATGACAGAATGACAGAAAAAGACAAAATAACAAAAAACACAAAATGACACAAAAATACAAATAATTAGCCTTAAAAAAGACAAAACAACAAAAACACACTAAATGTGAGGAAAAAGACACAAAACAACCACAAAATTACACAGAATGACTGAAAAATACACAAAAAAATGTATGGGATGACAACAAAAACTGAAAAATTTACAAAACAACAAAAATGCACCAAATGACAGAAAAATATGCAAAATTCCCACAAAAGAAAAACACAGAACTACATAAAATGCAAATAATTGCAGCAAAAATACACAAAATTACAAATAAACAGAAAAATAAACAAATGTATTTAAAAAAAAAAACAATCAAAACCCTTTGTTTGTTCCTTATTAAAGCTCAGATTGCTTATTATTTTAATGTTAACGTGAATGCTGAAAATGTGAACCTTGGATCAAACAAATACATTGTTGTTTCCCTGCTGTGATAAAAATGCTGCAATTTTATTAAAATGAATCTACAAATTGAATAAAAAAAATGGTAAAAAACTCAAGGAAATGTAAAGATTGGATAAATTCCATTACTTTACATATATTTAAAGGGCAGAATAATGTTAAAACTGCTTGTTTTCAACCTAAAACATGCAGCCCACTTGAGATCAAACTGGTCCATATTTGGCCCTTGATCAAAAATCCCATTAATGTGGGTGTTTGATGTTATATGTGCCTGTGATGGACAGCTCATCGTCCCTTTGATGAAAAAAGGATTTTCTCCCATTAAAACGTCATTATAATCAATCCATTTAACATTATTCTTCAGCCCCTTTCAAAGTAATGCTAATGTAAATATGAAGTCATTTCCACAAACATCACCTCATAGTCGTGTTCCATCTTCTCCTGACATAACAACCCCTCTGCATTCCATTGAAAAGCCATTATTACAAAAGGTTTAACAACTTGTATAAATCACGTTACGGCTTTGTCAAAATAAAAAGGTTGGTGAGACAATGGTTATTCAAACATCTGCACTGGTGATGTCATCGCTCACACTCACAGTTTCCAAGGAATGCGTTGGCAGTGGTGACGTATACAATGAGATGGTGTCAAGTTCTGAGAACTCAATTTAAATGGAAGATTAAAAGGACAGTGAGCTTCCAGATGGGTAAGTTCTACAGAGAGACCACAGAACACAGCGGGAACTCGCCTATCCTCTAGAGCAGTGGTTCCCAACCAGTGGTACGTGTACCCCTAGGGGTACTTGAACACATTGTAGGGGGTACTTGGAAACATTGATGAATCTATTTCCAACATGCTGAGTCATTTTTAAGCCTATTTCAGACACTGTACATGCTCATCCAACAGCTTTTCCACCCATTGACACTTTTTTTCCCTTGTCTCCACATGCTGTCAAAGGTCAACACTACAAGAAATGCAATCATTATGAGACAGCAATGCATGTTCTGTTATTGCAATGAAATAAATTCATTTATTTTATTGTTTAATTGTGACCATCACCAGCCCTCCCTAAGGAAAAGTAAGAAATATTTTATTATAGGGAATATATAAAAAGGGAGAGCAGTGTTACACCTAGGTGGAGGGGAAAGGGAGCAGGGAGGAGAAACTCAAGGCAGGAAATATAAAGGGTGGGGAAGAGATTATAGATTATTTTACACTGAGATGTGAAGTTGTAGTAGAACATATTGTGCTTATTATGTTGTGTAATCAAGCCAGTCTGGTGACAAGTGTGAAGCTTAGCTATAATGGTGGTGGCTGTGGACAGAGGGGAGGAGTGAGTGGTAATACCTGAAGCAGGTATTTGGGATTAACGTGTCTAAAATTAAGCCCAGTATGAGTTTTATCCCACATCCCAAGGCGTGCCAGTGCATCGTAGACCAGTATATGTGCAAAAACCGCGACTGCAAACCCAGGAGCAGCCCCGCGCCCGCAGGTGCAGCCAGGCCAGCAGAAAGAGTGGGGGCCAAGGAGCCCCACGCCACCCCCCATGGCCGAGCAACCCCGCAGATATAGATATATATATAGTGTGCGTTAAACGTACAGGTTGACATTTTCAAGCTATTAACATGTAAATAAAACAAAGGTAACTAAATTGGAGTGACGAAGGGGTTCTCCTAATCTGAAGAGAGGCCTCGGGGGGTACATGAGACAGAAAAGGTTGGGAAACACTGCCGTAGAGTGTGTACCTACTTACCCTGATCAGCTGAAACAATTATGAGGCAGGTTTGTCAGCACCAACACATACACTAACACACGTGGATCATTCCATGTCATTTAACCAACGGTCCACACACTTCAGTCTAAAAAAAAGTCTGAATTTTTTTACCAATTGTCCCGTCATTATTCAGTCACACTGTACATTTTTAGTTTGATCACATGAACACTTTTTAAGATACGGCCAGTTTAGTGAGGGGGGGTATGTGTTGAATTTTGTTCGTCCTTATTTTTCTTCTATTTTCAACTTCCAATATCTCAGATACATCATCACATAGGAAACTGATATTTGGCATAGTAATACAGCTCCACCTACTCTATCAGAATATAGAAAAAGATCTGCTATACATTTTATCTGGTGGACATGTCAGCTCCTCTAAAATGGAAGAAAGTGTGCGTGTTTTTGGGTCTGGAACATGTTTGGGTCTTCAGTAAACAACTTAGCATATGTCTCAGCTCCCTGTAATGTGATCAGCTTAGAGCTATGAACATAGACTGTTCACATCACTAATGATTAGTCACATATATGCATTGGTTCTTGGGTGACACACTTTTTACTATATCAGGGTTTCTACTGGATAAGTCACGACCCTGATCCGGTTTTGCTGCGCTGTCCGTCGTCCGACAATCCCCACCAGTCCGGTTGACGTCACTAGACCGAGGAGTTCTCGCAATATTTACATAATGGTGCAAGAACGCAGTTAAAGGAAGTGTTATAAACTATTTAATTTTTTTAAAATAGTGAATTAAAATGACATATACAATAACATAGTGCAGCTATATTCACAAACGGGCATATTTGGTTAATAGAGCCCGGGAAACAGATTGAATGACATATAATTATAAAATAAAATAAAAAGAGAGAGAGAAAGGAGAGGAAACATAAATGAATAAAGATAGAGAGATAGAGTTTTCTCTGTCCACACGCTGTGGAACATTCCTCACAAACCACATCCACGACTGCACCGACCTCCCATGTTTCACTCAGCTTTTAACGTTTAACCACCCACTCACCTATTTCTTTTCTCTGAGTCATATTTTCTTCAATCAATGAACTTGTTGTTGTTTTTATGCTGTAAAGTGTCTTTGAGTGTCTCAAAAAGTGCTTTGAAATAAAAAAGTATTATTATTATCATAATTAAAAAACAATAAAGGAGTGACAGGGAAACATATGAACACTTTTCAGACATATACAGTATATGTATTTATTAAATTATCTAGTTTCACAGCTTTTTTTGTTTGTTACATGTTTTCAGGTACTAAAATATAAAGTTGTCCTTTTGTTGTTGTCGTCCTAGCCACATTTTCAGATATGATGAATTATGATCTGAAGTGTTTTATTTTGAAAAGTAACTGGATATTTTAATGTTTAGTATGTGCTTAACTTCCTGTTTCACTGTATTTGCTCTGTGCTGAGTTGTTGCGTCGTGCTCAGAAATAGAAGTCCTGTGTATCTTTGCCGGAGGGCTCCGGACACGCAGCGCAACGGACCCGGTGAAAAATGAACACACACACTAAAGTAGAAACCTATCGGCCATGGTGGCAAGGTGGAGACGTAACGCAGCGGAAATTGGGGGTAAGAAAAAAATGTGATCTCTTTTCTAATTTACAGTATAAAAGTTACTCTTTCTTGGCATATAAAACTAGTTTTCTTTAGGCCACTTTCTTCATCTTTTTTGGACCCAAACTAAACTACTAAACTACTCATGAATAATAAAAGTCCTTTTTTTTATGGATTGTTTTCTTGTAAAAAAGTAAGAGTGACTGCCCTCTATGGGTTAAAACAATGTGACCAACAAAACGTTAGCCCCGCCCCTTTAATAAAAACTATCCCGTGGACTCTCCAATCTGTGGTGAGTAGGTTGGATTGAGAGAATTGTGAACATTAAGTAGCTTGTCAGCAGAGCATAAATTGTTATTAAAGCTCTCATATCATGCAATTATTCACCCATCTTCATTTATTCTAAGAACTCTAAAAACATAGTATTTGAGGTTTATTTTACCAAACTCACCTGTTTTCCAGAGTTTTAGCCTCTGAAAAGTCACTTTCTGACCAACGCTACACAAACAGGCTGATTTGTGTCCTACTTATGCATATTTATGAGTGGGAGTGTCTTTAAACAGGACACTAACTTCCTCCTTCCCGCACGGTGACGTAGGGCCAGAGGACGACCCGCCCACCTCCCACCCACTCCGTAGCTGAGCTCATGCTGCTTTATAAACACAAGACAGAGCGTGGGGGCGGGGCGTTCACCGGTTCATACATAGACAGTAGAAAATACGTACATAGCACTGCACGAAGGACGCTGAAATGCTCACCTTCGCGGGCGTGTCTGTTTACATGTCAATAATGGCAGAGAGCTTCCTGGAGGCGTGGCTTCTTCAGCTCAGTGCTGCGTCAAATTCATCATCAAAGTGGGAACGCATCATCAAATTGTAGCGAGATGTTTGTGCTCACCCTGTAGTAAGAAAAGAGTAAATCACCCTCGAACTAATGATTGATGGAATCAATGAAAAAACACTTTAGGCATGTTTATTTATTTATTATTTCATTTAGCGTAACATGGGCCCTTTAAAAGATTTTATAGTATAGATTGGGCGTGTCTTAACTGATCCAGGAGCCACGCTCATAATCAAGGCATTTTTTAAAAAAAATTTCAGCCAAACCCTTAGGCTTTAGTTCCTTTTCCTATCTCTCAGAAAAAATAAAATCAAGCTACACTTCTTAGTAAAAACATATCAAAGTGCCCCCCCCCCCATGTCAGACTATATTCTATCAGCCCTGATGGAGACGAATGACCATAGCAGCACAAAACGACAGCGCTGACCATCTCCTGATTACTGCTCGCTGGTATCGGCTCACTGAGGACGGGTCAGAGGTCGTTCAATACACAGAGAGGCTGCCAACAGTGTGTGTATACCAGCACACACACACACACACACACACACACACACACACACACACACACACCAGGTAAAATGGTTAAATGTGCTTAGCTGAGCTGTTTTTTAAAGAATCAAAGAAGTCTGAAGTGACACAATTTAGCAGCATCTGCACACAACGGAGCTGCTCACCTTGTGACAAATTCATCCATCGATCCACACAAGTCTAACAAGGAGGGTGTGGTTTATAATGTGTTATAGTGTGTGTTAGAGTGCGTGTTATAGTGCGTGTTATAGTGCGTGTTATAGTGCGTGTTATAGTGCGTGTTATAGTGCGTGTTATAGTGCGTGTTATAGTGCGTGTTATAGTGCGTGTTATAGTGCGTGTTATAGTGTGTGTGTTATAGTGTGTGTTATAGTGTGTGTTATAGTGTGTGTTATAGTGCGTGTTATAGTGCGTGTTATAGTGCGTGTTATAGTGCGTGTTATAGTGCGTGTTATAGTGCGTGTTATAGTGTGTGTTATAGTGTGTGTTATAGTGTGTGTTATAGTGCGTGTTATAGTGCGTGTTATAGTGCGTGTTATAGTGTGTGTGTTATAGTGTGTGTTATAGTGTGTGTTATAGTGCGTGTTATAGTGCGTGTTATAGTGCGTGTTATAGTGCGTGTTATAGTGCGTGTTATAGTGCGTGTTATAGTGCGTGTTATAGTGTGTGTGTTATAGTGTGTGTTATAGTGTGTGTTATAGTGTGTGTTATAGTGCGTGTTATAGTGCGTGTTATAGTGCGTGTTATAGTGCGTGTTATAGTGCGTGTTATAGTGCGTGTTATAGTGTGTGTTATAGTGTGTGTGTTATAGTGTGTGTTATAGTGTGTGTTATAGTGTGTGTTATAGTGCGTGTTATAGTGCGTGTTATAGTGCGTGTTATAGTGTGTGTGTTATAGTGTGTGTTATAGTGTGTGTTATAGTGCGTGTTATAGTGCGTGTTATAGTGCGTGTTATAGTGCGTGTTATAGTGCGTGTTATAGTGCGTGTTATAGTGTGTGTGTTATAGTGTGTGTTATAGTGTGTGTTATAGTGTGTGTTATAGTGCGTGTTATAGTGCGTGTTATAGTGCGTGTTATAGTGCGTGTTATAGTGCGTGTTATAGTGCGTGTTATAGTGTGTGTTATAGTGTGTGTGTTATAGTGTGTGTTATAGTGCGTGTTATAGTGCGTGTTATAGTGCGTGTTATAGTGCGTGTTATAGTGTGTGTTATAGTGTGTGTTATAGTGTGTGTTATAGTGTGTGTTATAGTGCGTGTTATAGTGCGTGTTATAGTGTGTGTTATAGTGTGTGTTATAGTGCGTGTTACAGTATAACCGTTATAGTGTGGATTAGAGTGTGTGTTGTAGTGGCAGACAGAGAAGAAGAACTAAATGTTCGGAGGGGGATACGGGGTCTCTGTGGACACATTTCTGGCTCAGCGTCTGTTGGCGCGCGACTGTTGTCAAAGTCAAAGTTGCGCTGGGGAAAGATTGAGACAATGGAGGGTCCCAGAATCCCTCAGCATCACACACACACAAACACACACACACTCAGAGATGCTGTCTGCTCTAAGCTCCTCTGCCTCTAAGCCTGAATGGCGTTGGCACTGAGAGATGGCGGTGGTTAGTGGAGGAGACGAAACAAAAGAAAGAACAACAAAGGAAGACACGAGTTTAGTGTTGGACTGTCCACGCACGCACACACACACACGCACACACGCACACGCTCGTTTTGTCAGTCAGTGACAGATGCACATCTATAGCAGTGGAGTTAATGGGTCAACATATGTGACAATAGGTGGAAAAGTGGTGGAAAGGGTTTATAAGAGCTGGAAATGTCTTTAATCTAGAAAAAATGTGCAAAAAAGGCTTTTAAATTTGATGAGTAAGTGTCAGAAATGGGAGTAATGTAGCAAAAATGGGGGGTGAGTGGTGATGTAAGGTATTGTAGTTTAAAAAGTAGGAACAATTAGTTTTAACTGGCAAATAATGGGCACAACAAATTGTGAATGTGGTTAAATTGGCAAAAATAAGCATGAATTATGGTGAAAAGACTTTAAAAGTGACAATAACAGGTCAACGCATGCAACATTAGGTGGAAATGTGGTGCAAAGGGTTTATAAAAGCTGAAAATGTCTTGAAAGTGAAAAATCTTTTACGTTTGAGTAATTTTTAATGTATATGTGTGTTTTTTGAGTAATTTTGTATATTTTCCTATTATCTGGCATTTTTTCTTTCTTTGTTATGAGTCATTTATATTTGTTATATATTTATATATATATATATAAGTATTTTTGTGTATATTATTTTGTAATTTTCTGACTTTGGAGTCATTTTAATGCATATTTACTGTTGTTTAGTGTATTTTTGGAGTAAATTTTGTCCATATTCTTTTCCTGTTGGGTTAATTGTATGTTATGAGTTATGTGTGTGTTTTTGTTGTTATTTTTACATTTTTGGTTTTAATTTTTGTGAATATACATTTGTAATTTTGTGACTTTGGAGTGATTTTAATGTGTCGTTTGTTGTTTTTTGAGTAATTTTGTGTATTTGGGCACATATTTTGTCATTTTGTGACTTTGGAGGCCTTTTTATGCATATTTGTTGTCATTTTGTGTGTTTTTCCCTCTCATTTTGTGTATTTTCTATTTACTTTGTGGGCAGCACAGAATTAGAACGAGGGCCTTTTGTATGAAATGTGCTTCACAAACCATTTGCCTTACAATAAATACCCAGTGTGGAGGACGGTCTAACTGGTAAGAATCCATCCAAGGACAGCCAGACGCACTCAAAGTAGAAGGAAAAGGAAGAAGCTCTTATACTCAAGTAGCCACATATAAAACATGGAAAACTACAAAATATAAGATCAGACCCTTTTCTTTTTTTAATGAAAGATACATTTGTGTGTTTGTAAAATGAGAGAGTTGAAGTGTTTCCTTTCCCACATATAAAAACAAGGTCACAGTGTAGGTTCTGCTGTGGTTTTCTCTGCTTTAGCGTAGCGTTCTCCTTAGTTTACAATAAGAGCGGTGCACACGTGATAAGAGCGGTGCACACGTGAAGAGGAACATACTAATGAGCGACACTGATGAAGAGAAGTTCAAGAGCCTCCAGGAAATTGGAGATTTCAGCAGGAAAAGAAGACGTTTTGGTGCTCACCTGTCGTGTTTCCTACCGACGGTCCAACGTTGCTCTCGTCTGCCACTGAAACACACAAAACACACATTTTATTGTAAAAGCTCATCACAGAACCGTTAGATCTGAAATGGGCCACAGATCTGAAGTTGGAAAACCAGCAATTTCAATGTAATGTGTCCTAGTTTGCACTTCCACATATGATATTAAATTTAAAGTATTTAATATCCAATCAATAAGTGACAGATTTCAGTCCCTGTAAGAACTTCACTATCATTTCCTAGATTTTATGGTCAATGTATATTTAATATTGGGAAATTATGTGGAATAATTTGAAAAAATGACAAGATTGTGAAAAAAAGAGATTTCTTTCAATAATTATTACATTTTTAAATTATTTGTATTGTATTTATTATTATCATTATTATCGTTATTCTTTTATAATTCTTATTTTACATTATTACATAAATTAATAGAAATGTCACAATGCCGCGGTATCACAAGTCCCTGGATATCGTTGTAGTTACAGGATGTCACGGTATAAAATAATGAGCTATTAAAATTACAGGTTTTTTTGGTTGTTTTAGCAGCATTTCAGAGTCAACTTTAAGTCCCTACTGTTGTTTGTCTTGTGTTTCACTAGCAGTGCTCCTTTCCTCCTTTCTTCCTCCTTTCCTCCTCTCTTCCTTTCTTTCTCTCCTCCTCCTTTCTTCCTCTCTTCCTCCCCCCTCTCCTCATCCTTTTTTCTTCCTTTCTTCTCCTCCTCCTCTCCTCCTTTCTTCCTCTCCTCTCTTCCACTTCTGTTGACTTCCTCACCCCCTCTCCCCCTCCTCTGTTACTCTCTTCCTCCCCTCCTCTCTTCCACTCCTCCTCTCTTCCTCTACCGCTCTCTTCCTTTCCTCCTCTTCTCTCTTCCTAAGTGCTTAAGTTCAAACGGGATAATATACCCTTAATTATCTTAATTATTTTGTGACTTTGGAGCCATTTTTACTTCATATTTGTTGTTGTTTTGTGTTTTTTTGGAGTAATTGTGTGTATTTTTCTATCATTTTGGGTTTTTTATGTATGTGTTTGTTATGAGTCATTTTGTGTATTTTTGTGTGTTTTTAAAAGAAAATAAATGCGACTTTGGAGACATTTTTAATTTATATTTGTTGTTTTGTGTGTTTTTTGGAGTAATTTTGTGAGTTTTCTTATCAAGTTGGGTTCATTGTTCCTTTGAGTCATTTTGTGTAAATTTGTTGTCATTTTATGGTTTTTTTTGGACATTTTTGTGTAAATCTTTTGTCATTTTGTGATCTTTAGTCATTTTTAATGTATATTTGTTGTTGTTTTGTGTGTTTTTTTTTTTTTTGAGTAATTTTGTGTTTTAGCTTATCATTTTGGGCATTTTTTTCCTGTGTGTTATGAGTCATTTCGGGTATTTTCTGTTGTCATTTTTGTGGGGGTTCTTTAATAATTTTGTCTCTTTGGAGTCATTTTTAATGTATTTTTGTTGTCGTTTTGTGTGTTCTTTGGAGTCATTTTGTGACTTATAAATAAGTCATCAGTCAAGTAAAGAAATGTTGCTTTAGTTTCATCTTATTCATTAAGGTTTAGTTTGTTTTTTGTGTTTTGACTCCATCACTAAACAGTCGTCTGAACGCTTCATCTGTCACTCTATTAGTTGTGATGAAGTGTGTAAAAACTCAAAAGTGAAAATTACAGTGTATTTATAACAAAGTTGTCATTCCGTCGAGCACATGTCCAAACACACGCGTTTCTAACCTTTATTCATTAGCGGCTGATTTAAGTTGGAAATTAACGTCTGAAACAATACGCTTTTGTTGGCGCTGTCACATTTTCCACCTCGTGTTACGCTGACGTGTGCACGGAGCCCAGACAGGAGCGTGCACGGTGGCACATTTCTAAAGTCGACTGGTTTTTAATCAGGCAGTGAAATGTCAGAAAAAGCGCTGCATCAAGAAGATCAGGTAAACACGGAGCAACGAGTGGGATCACAGTCTGACATTTGTTTGAAAAATCTAAAAAATAACAATACAGACGCATTCCAAACACGTTTTAACACCAAACCCAACGAGGGCGAGAAAACTATTCAATCAGGGCGTTCATTAGTAGAGACAGATTATATTATTTATCAGAAGTCAAACACTAAAGTCACAGGTTATGTTCGCACGTTTTGCCCATATCTCAATTTTTCACGTCTATGTGAACAAAACAATTCAGATTGTTATCAAATCCCACCCACACCACTTTCATATGTAAATATAAATCCAATACGTGTCTCATATTTTACAACGCGTCTGCTATTCTAACGACCAAGCAGCATTCTATCTGACCTTTACGTCATCAAAAAGAGATAACGTCATAATGGCGGGGGAGGGGGTGCCAGTGCCCAACCCTTTAACGGGTTTTAACTATTCAGATCCTTTCAACGCATGCACGTAGACTACGTCACTTCCTTCACTCGCAATCTTTAAGAGCTGCTGGGACGTGATGCTTTAATGTAAATCAACAAAAGCCACGTTTCATAAATATTTTAATAGTACACATGTAAATATGTGACTGTTTGGTGGTGTTTTAATGTGTCAATTTAAAAAACAAAAAGGGAAAACTACTGCAAGACGATATGTGCAAAAACGCATCAAAACACAACATTGACAATCAAAAACCAAACGGCAAAAGTGAAATAACAACAAACTAAATCGGAGTTCACTGAAAATGTACATTTCTAATTCTTTTTAAATAGCAGGGTTTCAGCCTTTTAAATAGTACACGAAAGTTCGACCGGATGTAGACGAGTTTCGCGCATGCGTTGAAAGAATCTGAAAGGATCAGGCAGGTGAAAGGATCAGGTACTGATGGAGGAAGGAGTGAAAATAAGACGGTGGAAGGAGAGAGTTCTAAAAATCTATAAATATTTATTATATTATACATATTATCAGTGCCAAACACACGTCGAGGCGATATATGAACAAGTACACAAAAGATCTGAGTGGAGCATTAGGACTTGCAGTGTGAACGTAGCCATAGTGTGGTCCTCATTGATCAATAAATCTTAACAAATTTACTCACAAACAAATGGAAAAGGTTAAAACTGCTGCTCAAATGTCTGTTTTTTTTATCTTTACTGTAAACAGTCGGTTTACGGACACTGGCTATGTTTACATGAGAGCTTTAATTCAGAATAAAAATGAAATCCTCTTTAAAAAAATTAAAAAAAAGACAAAAAACACTTAATTCTGAATGGAAATGGCCATTCCGAATTAAATTTAAACCCGAATTAAACTTAAATCTTATATAAGTAGCTGGTTCATTCTAATTTTAATTCTGAATTGAATAATTCCACTTTAAATTAATTCTGGTCGTTCTGTGCATGCTAGTCCTGTCGCGATGACGAGCTGGTGACGACATAATCCAAAATGTTTGTTCAAACATGACGAGTATTTATTTAGTAAGAGCTTTTGAAGATATGGTTATAATGAAAAGAGTGGATGAACGGAAGCAGAAACATCTTCATTCCATCATCTGTCTACCTTCTCCTGCTCAGGTGACCAAAGTCAAACAACGTTATTGTAGAGCT
Organism: Gouania willdenowi; assembly: GCF_900634775.1. Classification (NCBI taxonomy): domain Eukaryota; kingdom Metazoa; phylum Chordata; class Actinopteri; order Blenniiformes; family Gobiesocidae; genus Gouania; species Gouania willdenowi. The sequence goes on from NC_041064.1 coordinate 4,248,822, forward strand.
GCTGTTTCAAAACTAAATAACAGTGAGAATAGTTCTACTTATTATATGGTTTGTTTGGTGTTGTTGTCCTAGTAGATGTGATACGTCACGTTTGCCCCCTGTCCAATCAGAACCCTTAGTACCCCCCAGACCTGAAGCAGAATTTAATAAAGATGATTAAACGTGATTTCCATGTAAACCTCAACCTCAGAATTCCAGGTAAACACGAAGCAGAATACTTTAAATCTGAATTATTTAATTCTGAATAATTAATTCTGAATTAAAAAACGTCACGTAACTGTTTCTGCATTGCATTGTGGGATGTGGAGTCCTGTAGATGGATGCATAGAGGGTTTGAATTAATTATCACTGTGATTTTGCCTCTTTCCTCATAAATTCCTGTTTTCTTTTGATTTTTTCTTCCTTTGTGTCAACGTTAGCGGTGTCGTATATCACAGTGTGGTTAGCACCAGTGTGCGTGCAGCAGGAAGGCGCATGCTCACGGTGCAGCAGCCATGCATCAGTGCTAACGTGCACATTCTCATGCAGAACAAACAAAGGAAGAATAAATCCCCCCACCGGTGTGATGCTGACTCTGACTCTCAGTCTGACTCGTACCCAAGTCCATGCTCTTGGAAGCTTTGACGTGATGGAACTGTCCATTGGTTGGTTGCTGCTTCTGGGCGGGGCACTGAGGCTGAGCCGTGCACGAGATGTGAGCGATCTCCCTAAAAAACATTCAGTCAGTAATTAACACGATAATCAACATGAGGGAGGGTGTATCTGAGGACTCACCTTTCTGGAAGATAGGAGTCAGGAATTTCACTCTCGTGTCCATAAAGCATCTCATCCTCATCTTCATCCATGAAGGAGCTCCCATTGGTCACTAAAGAAATAAAAAGTGTGGTGAGAAACTACAAACAGACATGGATACGTGGACATTTCTAATGACAAACATTAGGTATGTCTAACTGTAATAAAGTGTTTGTTGTAAAATATATTGTCACTATTTAACATTTACAGCCAATATCGTCCATTGTTCTATGAATCTGTGATAACCACATTTATTTATTTATCTGAATAATATCAGGAAGTTTGTTATTATTTGTGCCATAGTATATTGTCATCTTAAAGATGTAAATCGTTGTTTTAATTAAAAATAAAATGGGTTAAAAGTGACCAAAATGGTGGAAAAGGTGGTGAGATGGGATTTAAAAACCCACAGAAATTGGTTAAAAGATGCAAATTAGAGTTTTCAAAAATGGACAGAAAAAGTGGAAAAAAGGTTTCAAAGTGTCATTATTGGAACAATTAGTTTAAATTGGCAAATAATGGGCATGAGAAATTGTGAATGTGCTTAAATTGGCAAAAATAAGTGTGAAATGTGGTGAAAAGAGGTTAAAAGTGACAATAATAGGTCAACACATGCAACATAAGGTGGAAAAGTGGTAGAAAGGGTTTATAGGTGCTGAAAATGTTTTGAAAGTGGAAAAAATTTGCAGAAAAGCATTAAAATTTGATAGAGAAGTGGAAGAATTGGGAGAAATGTACCAAAAATTCATTAAAAGGAGCAAAAATGTGGCAAGAAAAAGTGATATAAACAGGTTAAAATATGGCAAGTTTGGTGTAGTTGCAGAAAAATAATAAAAATAAGCAAAAATGGGCTGAAATTGTTCATAAAATAGGGAAATATCAGTTTTTTGAAGGCATCTGAAGACCCCCTCCCAGTGTCTCGTGACTCTAAATGTGATCCTGACCCAAAGGTTGAGAACCCCTGCTTTAATGTGTTTCTAATTGAATTAATTTTACCCACATATTGTAGTATTTCCATGTCATACTACTTTACAATCAGTGAATGTGAGATAAAAACCTCTCTAAAGAAACTTTAGGTTGACTTTTCTACCTTAGAGTGAATCTTAAAGCGAGTACAGGTATGTGTGTTATTGTGTTATTGTGTGGTGGCGTCTATGTGATGTATGACTTTATGACAACTGGATACACAGACGCAGCATCATTTACATACAGTCATCACTTGTGTGAAAGCAAAGCTGCCACGCGCCACATGCTGCAGCTTCCACACAATCCACACACTGTTCTTCATCAGCTAGTGACACTCACACATGAGAACATGTCACTTCCACTCATCTCCATCCATCCATCCATCCATCCATCCATCCCTTTCTGCTCTAATCACCTGCTTTTTTCTCCTCTTTGACTTTCATTTATCTCTACTCTCACATCTCTAATAAATCACTTCATCTCACGCCCTTTCCTTCAACATTTTCCTTCACCTGAACTTCCTCTGCACGCCGTAATCAACGGAAACTGTCAAAAACACATCGTTGGTTCTCCTCACACACACACACACACACACACACACACACACACACACACACACACACACACACACACACACACACACACACACACACACACACACACACACACACACACACACACACACACACACACACACACACACACACACACACACACACACACACATTTCCATGGGAGGATGGTGATTGTTGTGCAGATGATGATAGATCAATAGTGGTTTGTTCCAACAGCATGAGTTCTCTGTTCTCTCTCCCTGTCATTTGTACTCGTCTACAGCTCATTATTCCGAGCACGAGTGTGTTCACTTTGCACACATACAAAGAGCCAAAGGGTTAAAACAGGGGTGTCAAACTCATTTTAGTTCAGGGGCCAAATACGGAGCAGTTTATCTTAAGTGGGCCACAGATTTTAGATTGAAAAATGAGTAATTTAATCATTATTGTGCACTGGTTTGCAGTTCCACGTATAAATAAATGATAAAATATGTACGACACTGATAATATCAAAGCAATAGATAACATATTTCAGTCCCTACAGGATCATCACTTTTGATTTATTTGATTTTGGGGAAACTTTGTGGAATAATTTGAAGAAAATTGCAGGATTTTAGAAAAATGTAGAGTTCTTTTACCAATTATAGATTAAAAATGTGCCATCATGTGACATAAGCATAGGAGGGAAATGAGCCCTTTTAATATTGTGGCGATTCATTGAATTTGTGTATTATGTTGGAGATATCTAGATGAGATATGTACACCTGAATTAGTTGCTAATTTACACAATGACTGATGGTTTTTCTGACTTTTTTTGGTTGCTGCCGAATGCTCTAAAGGGCCGGATTGGGCCCCCGGGCCTTGAGTTTGACACGTGTGGATTAAACACACTTAATCGTTTATTGTATGTTATTGTTGTCAGATGGGATATTTTCTACTTATTATTATGATTATTACATCAATAAGCAAAAAATGTACACGTGTTCATTTATTCATTTTAGAACACACTTTAGAACACATGTGGTTGGGTAATGTAATTAAAAATGTAATTAAAAAAGTAGGAAGAATTCATTCAAACTGACAAATAATGGGCATGACAAATTGGTGAAATTATGGTGAAAAGAGGTTAAAAATGACAATAATGGGTCAACATATGTGACATTAGGTGGAAAAGTGGTGAAAAGGGTTTATAAGTGCTGAAAATGTCAGGAAAAATGTGTAGAAAAGACGTTGAAATGTGATGGAGAAGTGTCAGAAATGGGAGTAATGTCGCAAAAATGCATTAAAAGAAGCAAAAATATGTCAAAAAAAGTGAAAAAAATAGGTTAAAATATGACAAGTTTGATGTAGTTGCAGAAAAATGATAAAAATAACCAAAAATGTGTTCAAATTTCCGGTAAATTCCAATAAATAATTTACATTAAAACTTTGTTCTTTTTTTTAATAATCCTCAAATTCCAGACTGTAAGATATTGTCTTTCTGTAATTTTGCTTTAATCAAAAAATAAACGGACTAACTGTAAGTTACTGTGGAAATTTACTGGAAACTTTCTCATTACAACCATAACTATAATATTTATATTTCCTATTATGTCAATAAACTACTATCGAGAGGAACTTAACATCTTTTCAAATCTATAGTAAAAACAAGAATGTGAATAATAATGATTAAAAAAAACTTATTTTGAAAAGCTTATTTATATTTTTAACCCCAAGATACGAAAAAAAAAGGAACAAAGATAAATACACACACACACAAACACACACACATGCAGAGCTAAACAACCAGGATACAACGACATCCAGGGTCTGCAAACACTTTGTGTACACACACACACACACACACACACACAAACACAAACACACAGGGCGGTGAGTTTGAACAGCCGAGTGTGTTCAAGGTCAGTGCTGTTTGCTAGACTGAGTGTAAACACACACACACACAAACTGATACTGTCCAATAACCATTAAACCAACACATCCTCTTGCGCGCACGCGCACGCACACGCACACACACACAGTGCACTACGCTAACAAACACACACACCTTGGAGAACAGGGACGGATAACGAGAAAATGATACATTTTTAGATCATTAGCAGCTTTAGTTACATTAAACTAATAATGTGTAAACCTCAACTACTGCTTGATAAACATTTAGCTTTAAAGACACACAGGTTTAAAGTCATGTTAAAAGCTGCTGGAGATAAACATTATTATTATTATTATCCAATAAAGACATAGTTTAGGCCTCATAAATCAAACATCATTTCTTCAACAAAAAAAAAAGATGTAAAACGTGGGAATTGTAGCTTGAAAGTTTGTTTTCATCTTGTCTTTGAAAAGACTGTATTAAAATGCATTACATTAAGTTTACACATGAGATGTTTACTGTATGCAAGGGAACCGTACCAAAATGTATTCCCAACAATAAATGTGGGGAGTGAAAGTAACTAGTAACTTTTACTCTGAGTACTATTATGGTACTTTTTACTTTTACTTGAGTATTCTATGTATGACTTACTTGTACTTGAGTAGAATATATCAGTACTCTTTACACCTCTGCTGATCCATTCCTTAAAGTCTCACCGTTTCTCAAAAACTCACCGTTGGAAGATTTGATGCAGCTGGAGTTCACCGGTACCGTCACTGGACTGATCCGTCCCATGTGACCGTTTACGTGGCTGGTTACAGCCGTCGGGGCGTAGGTGCCGTCAAACGAGCGACTCAGCGATGATGGGTGTTGATTCTAAAACGAGAACAAACAAAGAAGACGTTAAAATACATTTGAAAGTGAGAAAAAATCTCTTAGTTTGTGTTTAAGCATTTATATTAAATTTATTCAGACAACTGTTCCTTAGGAAATCCACTTTGATCCACGGACAACTGACAGTCTTCTTCCTAGGCGTCTGCTGATCAATTTGATGTTTCCTTTGAAGTTTCCTTTACTTCTGCGTCGTAATTTCAGCAAGAGTCTTTGTGTCTTCTTTTTGAATAATATGCAAAGGTTTCAACTTTTTCAGGAAGTTTACTTTGATTTCCTGACATATTACGATTAACGACTGCCAGTCTTCGTCAGAGGCCTCTGCTGATCGCTTTGATGTTTCCTTGACTTCCACAAAGTAATTTCAACAAGTAATTTTGTCTTCTTTTTGAATAATATGTTAAAGTTTCATTTATTCAGGCAACTTTTTTTCAGTAAATTTACTTTAATCTCCTGACATGTTTTGACTGACAACTGCCTGTTTTCTTCAGAGGCGTCTGCTGATCGCTTTGATGTGTCCTTGACTTCCGTGTAATATCTTCAGAAAGTTAATTGTGTCTTCTTTTTTGAATAATATGTTGTTTCCTGCATGATGATGAATGATTTATGTTTTTTGAAACAACAAAGCATTCAGCAGATGCCTCTGAAGAAGAGTGGCAGATGACAGTCGAAACATGTCAGGAGATCAAAGTAAATTACCTGAAAAAATCTGCCTGAACAAATGACCATAACATAGTGTTCAAAGACAAGATAAAAATAATCGTGTTGGAATTACTATGCGGAAGTCAAGGAAACTTCAAAGGAAAGTTAAAAAAAAAAGATCAAAGCAATCAGCACACGCCTCTGACGAATGTTGTCATTGTCAGTCGAAATATGTCAGGAGATCACAGTGGATTTCCTAAGGAACAGTTGTCTGAATAAATGAAACCTTAACATATTATTTAAAAATAAGACAAAAAAAATCTATCTTGCTTGAATTAAAAATACCGAGAGATTCCTAGTTTGTGTTTATTTAAAGTAGAGAAACGTTTTGTGAGCGACTCGTGAGTCTTATCTTTTTTTTTTTTGCCTGCGACGTGTGAGAGGACGATGTCAAAAAGAGCAAGCGCCGTCATTTCTCCTCAGTCTATTCAGACATAATGGGAGAGTGGATGAAAGGGAGACAGTGGTGGATGAAGGTGAGCCCGTTTCCCATGCCCCACAGGGTGAGAACCATCTCCAGCTCAGTGTTTGTGTGCCACTCTTATTTAAAGTGACAGCTATCCCCCAGGGGACAAACCCTCTCAGGAGTCCTCTAATAGCCAAACAAAGAATTACATTACGCTCTTCACGTGTCTTCTTTGTGCATCTGTTATTTCTTTGGGAATTTCATTTGCATTTTAGTTATTAGCATGCTCACGTGTGTGTGTGTGTGTGTGTGTGTGTGTGTGTGTGTTGGTAAAAACGTGTACATATTCATTAAAAGCCATGCATATGGATGTGCTGTTGGTGTTAGCATTCTGTCTGTGGCTTTGTGCGTTTGTTTTGTGCGTTTTCAGCTCAGTACTGAGTAATCTCTGCTCTCAAACAACAAGAGTTCAGCTTTGGAGAAATAAATCCTCCTCCTCATCCTCTTCTTGACCTCACTCAGAATCTCTCCAACTTAGACCTCGGACACGTCGATAGTCGGTGTGAAACGGACTCTGCGTTTTCTTCTTCTGCTTTTTTTTTTTTTTTTTTTTAAACAGATACGTCATCAACGAGTGAGTCTGCCGACTCACAATGTGGCAGACAGACAATATCTGTATCAAAACTTTGTTGTTTTTACTTGTCTTTTCTCTTGCTAAAATGCCCCCCACCACCCAACAGCAAAAATGAATCATATAAAACAGACATAACAGAAACAAAAAAGGACAACAAAAAACACAAACTACCCCCAAAACCCACAAAATGTGTATAAATGTTCACACAAATAGAAAATATATGAAATAACTATAAAAATATGATCAATTACTCCTAAAACACACAAAAGCAATCAACAAAAAACAAACATTGCATAAATAAACAAAAAACTGACCCTAAGAACACCCAACATAACAGAAAAATAAAATACACAAAACAACAGCAAAAGCATACAAAATTACAGAAAACTAGACAAAATGACAGAAAACTAGACAATGTTGCAGAAAAAAACAATAGGAAAACAAAATGACACAAAACTACCACAAAAACACATGATAACGACTACATATGTACTGAAAAATGTACACAAAAATATTCAAAGTGAGTCATATTACACAAAACAACAACAATACACAATATGACACCCAAAACACACAAAATAACAACAAAAAAATAAAAATAAAAATGACAAAAAACATAAGACTACTTCAAAAACACACAAAATGTCTACATATGTTCACAAAAATAACTCACGACACAAAATAACAACAACAAAAAGATTAAAAATGACTCCAAATAACACACAAATTTATTGGAAGAACACACATTCCAGAAATAAACTAAAAAGGACGACAAAAATGTACAAAACGACTCCAAAAAAACACACCAAAAAGTGCTCAGATGATGAGCAGTAATAGAGGAAACATGAATGTTGATCATGTGACCCTGGGATCAGCCAACCACAGTTTTGTGGCCCCCGCCGTGATAAAAGTTGCCCGTCTCTGAGCTACACTAAACAAATATGCCAGCATTGGAGTTTCTTTAAATCATCTATCCATCCATCCATCCATCCACCCATCCACCCATTCATCCATCCATCCATCCACCCATTCATCGGCGGAGGTTCCTTCCTCACCCTGAGGACCAGGAGCTGGATCATCCCTCTGACGTTTCCTTCCTGTGACATGGAGCGACGCAGTGTTTCCATGGCGATGTGGTTGGATCGTCCCAGGAGAGATTCTCCGTTTACAGCCACCAGCTGATCATTGATGTGTAGACGCCCGTCCTGGAAAAAAAAACAACCAAAGAAAAACTACTTTAACATTTAAAAATGACAAAACGTGATGTAAACAAACCATTATATAGTTAGAGTTTAAAAATGAAATGAATCCATGTCTGTTTTTTAATCATATTAATAATATAATTAGATATAAAGTGGGTTATATGAGAACACATTGGTCTGGAGCTGCTTTACTAACGTGTCACATCATCAGTGGATCCGTTTACAACAGCACATGCACTAAGTCTTTACTATTCATTTCAGTCAGGATTACACCAACAGGTGTACTGTGTGTGTGTGTGTGTGTGTGTGTGTGTGTGTGTGTGTGTGTACAGTGCAGCACCAACAGCTGAGGAGACTCAGATAAAACTCTTTCATTCACACACTCTGTATTAATCACATCACACGTTTGTCCGTGACAATATCTTTATCCTTTATAATATCACAAACCCCGGGGCCCGATTGGGCCATGCTTATGTCACATGACTGCTGTCATTTTTAACCTCAAATTATTTGAGAGAACTCTTGACTTTTCCACAAAATCCTGCTTTCATGAAAATTGCCCACATTTAATAAAAGAAAGGTCACAAATAGAAGTCGATTACAGATCAAAATAACACCTTTTATTTTTTACATTCAAATTAAAAGAAATGTGAGCACTACGAGATTAAAGTCGTAATATTTCGAGAATAAAGTTGTAATTTTATGAGAACATCGTCATTTTATTAGAATAAAATTGTAATATTTTAAGAATAAAGTCAAAATTTTGTGCACCGGAAAATGAATTTTTGCTAAAAAATAATAAACTTTTGTTTATTTTTGTTTTCAAAGTGAACGGACACATATTTTATTTGTTTATTGGATTATGTTAGGGTCATAATCCTTAGTACGGAGGTAAACTCAGTACGTGTCACATGAAGTCGTCCACTTCCATCCACTTCCTCCTTCACAATAAAAGAGGCTATTTGCTCTAAATCAGTCAAACGCAAACGTCTGATAAGTGTCTTTAAAGTGATGATGGACCAAAACACTCTGTGAAACCTAAAGACAAATATAAAATGTTCCACATTCTCCGTAACACACACGAGTAAAAAACAACAAAAAAAACATCCTGTTTGTCTTTGAATTTAAATTTAATAAAATTACAACTTCATTCTCAGAAAATAACAACTTTATTCTCGAAATATCACGACTTCAATTTGAAATATTCTGACTTTAATCTCATAAAATTAAAATTTTATTAAGATACGACTTTATTCTCATAAAATTACAACTTTATTCTCGAAATACAAGACTGTAATCTCATAGTGACCAGATTTTTTAAAAGTATTTTAATGTGGCCCTTAATACACCGCTGTATGGTTCGGTATATTGATCCGGATCATCCCCAAAATCATATCACTTTTTCCTTATCCCATTTTGGATTTCTCCTGACAAATTCCTCCATCAGTTTTTGATTTAGACTGTAAACAAATAAGAAAATAACATAACATCAGCCAAAACACAACCTGTCCTTGGCAGGAGCAGAACAGAAGTTCAGATTGATCTAAATAAACTTTAGAGTTTACTACTGTATTGTATGTATTTACGAATTCATAATATATGTTTAGATTATCGTTACCAAAAATCAGTTTCTTATCATTCTGATGTCCTCATTTTTGGTAAAATATCATATATAGACAGTTAGACACCATCATGTGGAAGGTAAGGTAGCTTTTATTTTGAAATCCACATCATTAGACCTTACTTCCTCAGTTACACAAACATGAAAAACTGAAAAAGTACGAGTGTGTGTGTGTGTGTCTACTGTAGTGTGTATATATAATAGTAATCACTTTTCCATCACCTTGTACGCAGCTCCTCCATGAATGATGGACTTGATGAAGATTCCCAGATCTTCTCCTGTTTCCCTGGATTTGTTTCCTTTGAGGCTGATGCCGAGTCCAGCTGATCCGGTGTCGTTCAGAGGAACCTCAAACATCAGCTGCTGCTTCCCGTTCTCAGGGGGTACAGGAAGTGTACGGGACAGATCCTCCTTCTGTAAAGCACAGAGAAACAAGGACAATGTTGGAACCAGAGGTCAGAGCGTCGCTAAAATAAAAGCTTTTCCATTTGTGAAGGAAAAAAAACCTTCACGAGCTCCTCTGCTGCATTTCTTAAATGACTGAACTCCTACAATCACAGCTGGAGGAAAATGGACAGCAATAGCATTAAACTCACCTGTGCTTTTTCACTAGAGGTAACGGAAAAATACACACAGAGAGAAACAGACGAGGTTCTCTCTGCCTGAAGAATAAAGCTGGTGAAGAACCAGGAAGAAAGTTCTCACACTGAGGAGAAATGTGGACAAAAACTCAAGAATAACAAACGTGTTGTGATTAAAGCGGACGATGGTTCATAAAACTAAGACTGAAATAGAATTATTAAGGACCAGTCACTTTTTAAATTAGGAATTAAAAAACACAGCTGTGACACTTACAAGAAGTCCTTCATTCTGCCACTGAAGCTCATTTCCTGTTCGATGTCATGAAGCACTCACTCACACAAACAGTTTATTACTATTTTATGAGAAAGAAAAGAACGAAAGACAACAAAAATGTACAAAACGACTCCTAAGACAAACAAAACGACGACAAAACAACTAAAATATACAAAATGACTCATAACACACCAAATAACAATAATACACGTAAAAATTACGACAAAAATACACAAAACGACAACAAAAAAAAAAATGACAACAAAAATCCCCAAAATTACAACAAAAATACACAAAAACAACTTCAAAAAACTAAATATTACAGGAAAAAATACATAAATGACTCAGAACGCACAAAACAACAAAAATACACAAAAAGACAACAAAAACATAAAATAGAAATATGCAGAATGACTCAAAAAACACAAAATGACAACATAAATACACAATAATTGAACACACAAAATGACTCTAAAATTCCACAAATCAACGATAAAAAACACAAATCCTTTGTACTGTCCTGTGTTAAAGTTGTGATCGATCATTATTCTAAATACTGACATGAATATTAATAATGTGACCCTAAAATCAGACAATCCCATTTATTATGGACTCGCTGTGACCAAAGTTGTCGATCCCTGGCCTCCAGTAGAACTTTGTGTTATTTCTGTTGTGTTGTGTACACATGTTTCTGTGTGTGTGTTGTTATAAAGTGCAGGTGAGTGTAAAGCAGTGAGTTTAGTGTGCGACTGCGTGGGTCAGCAGTGTTTGGAGCTTTAACGACGCTAAGCCGTCACTAAATCCTCCACTCTGCAGAAAAGTGTTTTCCCCGCTGCACAAACCTTCATCACACCGACTGTCCACAGCTGATAGGAAGCTCTCCGACCTGGAGCACAGGAAAAAGACTTCACGCCGTCCAGAACAGAAGAGAAGCGGCGCTAACTTCCTGTGCATAATTAGACACTGAACGCGTTTCTCTTTGAAAACTCAGACTGACGTTTGTATTTTCTGCAACTTTACAGCTTTTCTGCCACCTCTACAACTTTCACATTTGTCCAATTCAACTTTTCTGTCTGGGTTATTTATGATTTATGTTTTTTTTTTTTTTCTTGCACTCAGCAAACGACAGAGGAAATGCCAAAATCAATTGAGATGTTGTTGCTGTGTGAACGTCTGAAGCAGCAGCAGCAGCAGCAGTTCTTTGCTTTGGGGTCAGGACTGCCCACAGCATCCACAGCTTCATCAAATCTGACAGAAATATGCTAATCTATGGAAAACATGTTTTTGTGGGTGATAAATTTGATTTTCAAGTAAAACAACTAAAAAAAAAGCTAAGTTTATGGCATCAAAAGCAAACTAAACTATTTCTATTTACTCATAATTCACATGATGCATGTTTTGGGATGACATCACACCTTTACATGTGATCTTTCTCTGGAAAGCTGTTCCAGAATGTCTAGAAATGTCATTTTGTTCGTATTCTCGTTCAAAATCCGGTGACAGGTGATGGAGTTATGGTACGTTCAAAATCATGCCTCACGTCCCAAGTTAGACGCTTGTGCTCAGTGAATCAGACGCTTGTCACCAGCGACGAAGACTCGCGTCCAAACAAGCTGGAAAGAGAGCGCGTGGAGCCCATTTAGGGGAGGGGCTTCTCTGTTGCCGGTGGTGTTCATACAATGGATGATAGTGGTGATACGTTACGTTCATAATTCACCCAGTGACTGTGAAGTGGTGGAACATTATTGTGATGAGAAGGCGTATTTTGGTGTGACTCAGTGTGTGCACTGTGATGTCAGACGACTATAGAGACGTGTGGTTGAATAGAGAATAAAGTGTAGAGTTCCTTGATGAACACGCCCCCTCTGACTTCCGTTCATCGGCATGTTGAGTTTCATTTACAAAATGATTCATGTATTCTCTGTCATTTTTACTTTATCCTGCAGGCCAAATTAGATGCTCTAAAGGGCCGGATTTGGCCCCCGGGCCATGAGTTTGACACGTGCTTTAGAGCAAACAAGAGCAGCACACGTTGTCATTTTGACTGAAAAATCTGCGACATGAACTAAAAATCTGCTAAATGATCTAAAAAGCAAAATAGAAAACAATGGGATGTTTACAGGCAGTGGGGCCGTGTGACATCATCAATCACGTGACTTCAAGATGAAGGAACACAGGATCTAAAAGTGTAAAATAGTTCCATTTTTAAAAGTTAATTAAACAAATATGGTGGAAAATAGTGCATTTTGTTAAGCATAGATTTTCTCTTAGACATTTCAAATGTTATAGACCAGATTTATAATAAACAGGTGAGGATCCCTTTAAGTAGGCAGTAGATTTTAGGCAGGGAAAATAAAAGTCTTTTTAACATTTTTTTTACACTAGTTTGCACATCATTGTATAAACGATACATAAATTTTGTAAGGGGTGGCGACAATATCCAAGCAATAAGTGACAGAATTTCTATTTATAATTGAATCCATTGGTCATTTACAAAAATGATTCATGTTTTCACCTCATGTGGATGCTCCAAGTGTCTAGATTTAATGCGTATCGGTTAGATCAGTGATTCTCAACTGGTGGGTCGGGACCCAAAAGTGGGTCACAGACCTGTACTGGGTGGGTCACGGACAGCTGGTCAAAAATAAATAAATTAATGCTTAATGTCTCTCATGTTGGACTAGTCTTTTATTTTGAAAGAAACTTTTCTTTTGATAGGCATGCTGTGAAATGCATGTTGCACAGGAAAATATAGAGATTTGTGTTTTTTGTTTTTTTCAAAGTATATATGTGTGTGTGTGTGTGTTTTCAACAGCTATTTTTGAGAACCTAATTCTAAAAAAAAGTGGGTAGCGATTTAATGACGTGGCAAAACGTGGGTCCCAGGGTGAGACCAGTTGAGAACCCCTGGTTCAGATATTTATGATCTATAATATATTTGTCTAATTCTTCTTCCCCGTGTCGGTCAGAGACAGGATGAAGTCACACAGGTTTGAGGCGATATCAGCATGAAGGAACAAGGTGAGCACATGTTGATCCCCTCATCCTGTGGAACCCCCAGCAGGAGTTGGAGGCTAAAGGGTTAATGTTTACAGTTTTCAGGCGGGGATGGAGGGTGGCTCAGTGGTGTGAGGTCACAGTGCAGGCTGAGCAGCCTTCTGCTCATACGCTCCCACTGAGAAACTCTTCTTTTCAAGTGTTTACAAGACTCCAGCCTTCTGTCCACCACATATGGACGACTACAGCAAGAAACGTCCACACAGTGAGGAGCAGGTCTAAGAAAAACACTCAGTAAAAGTTGGTCAATGGGTTAGATCAGGGGTGTCAAACATATTCCAGTTCAAAGGCCAAATACGGACCAGTTTGACCTCAAGTGGGCTGCAAATTTTAGGTGGGGAAACAAGTAATTTCACCATTATTCTGCCTTATAAATATATGTAAAGTAATGAAAGTTACAAACAACATCCAATCTTTACATTTCCTTGAGTTTGTGAAATTGTGGAATAATTTTAATAAAATTGCAGGATTTGTTAAAATTTTTAATTTGGGAAAACTGTGCACCCTGGCAAATATTGCAGATATTCATTGAATTTATGTATTTCAAAGGGCTGAGATATCTACAACTGAATGACTTGATGTTTTTACACAATGGTTCAGGTTTTCTGTCATTTCTACTATATCCCGGGGGGCAAATTTTATGCTCCAGATTTGAACACATGTGGGTTAGATGATCGTCAAGAGTTGTGAAAGTGTTAATTCTAGGAGAATTCCTAAAAAGAGGACAAAAGAACTTTCTGAAGTTATGGAGGCAACTTTACTGTGGAGTTTTTCAATAAAATCCTCAATTTTGTTGAAGCGAACGATGATGTGAAGCTAAATGGCAATTTCTTCTTTCTAGTTTTAATATTTTTGAGTGAGCGAGCAGCTGAAATTCCAATGTATTTTATTTTGCAATGACAATAACGATGCTTGGTTCTCTTCAAACCCTAATTTAATACAAGATCCTCCACAGAACCAACATTGCCCAAACGAATGTGCATAAAATGGGCTTCTCCACAACATCTTCGTCACAACACCCCCAGTGAACAGCTGATTCTTATTTACATGCCTTATGGTTCTGCTCCCCTGTACATCAATTTTGGTCTCTAATAACTGAGAAACTCTCCTTTATTTTGGACTTCAGGATTTTTCTATCTCCAAATCTGTGTCTGATAGAAAACCTGGCAATTAACCAATCGTAATCCATCCTTGCAACATTCACCACAGCTTAAAAAAACAATATTAGTGAATTGGAAAGATTAAAATCCTTAAACATCAACTAACGGCAAAATCTCCTCATAGAATCTGCTCCCAAAAAAAAAAAAGAAATGAAACTGCTTTGAGGAACGTTGGATTCCTTTTTTTAAATGCATTAAATCTTCATTTCTAACGAAAGGAGAAAAAAATAAATAAATAAATGCTTGGCTCTCCTGAGTCTTGGTTTTAATGTCACCACCACCTGTAACACTATTAATGAAGAGCAGAGTAGACACGATACACTATGATTTACCAGATAAACTTCTGTTTGCAACGTCTAAGGCGAAGGACAGATGAAGGATAATATTCTTCACGTTTGATTTCGAGTCCAAAAATGATCTTGGGATCAAACAACAGTTTCAAAAAGGATTTTCATGCACTTTTATGTTGGACACGCGGTCATTGAGGCGCCGACTAACAAAGACGAGCGTGCGTGACACTTGAGCGGCGAGGGCTTAAGATACAGCAGCAGCGGCTTTGGTCGATGAAGGAGCTGATAAAGCTTCAATAAACAGCACGGGGATAAAGGAACAGGGCTAGAGCCAAGAGGAGCACGTACAGAGATGTGATACCCTTCTCTACTGCTCTCCACTGAGATGATGGAGGCTCCTGTAGGGACACCGATCTGCCAAGTGTGTGTGTGTGTGTGTGTGTGTGTGTGTGTGTGTGTGTGTGTGTGTGTGTGTGTGTGTGTGTGTGTGTGTGTGTGTGTGTGTGTGTGTGTGTGTGTGTGTCGATGAGGGCGTAACAGATGGGGGATCTACTGTAGTCACTATGTGAGGTCACATTGGTGACAATATCAGCATGACACACACACACAAACACACAACAGGCTTACAGGAAGTACATTGACATGCACAGGAGCAGCGGTAGTGATGGATAGGGATAAGAAACGGTTCAATACAGTTGTTTTCAGCACGAGCTGTCACTAGTTGCTATCTAAAATGTCAGCAAGTGTGTGTGGGTGGGTGGGTGTGTGCGTTTGTGTATGTGTGTGTGTGTGTGCGTGCGTGTGTGAGAGCATGTATGTGCTTGTGTGCGTAGGGGCGTGTGTACGTGCATGTGCGCACGTTGCTGTGCGTAAATGTCTGTGCGTGCGTGAGTTATTGTGTGCTTGTAGGCGCGTGCGTATGTGTGTGCACGCAAGTTTGTGCATCCACGTGTGTGCGCTCGTGCACTTGTGGGTGCGCTTGTGCAAGTGTGTTTGTGTGCCTGTGTACGCGCGTGTGCACATGTGTGCGCTTAGTGCGTGTGCATGTAACTTTGTGTGTTCACGTGTGTGTGCGTGCTCGTGCATTTGTGTGCACGCAAGTGTGTTCTTGTGTATGCACGTGTGGGTGCGTGTGCGAGCGCGCGCATCACCGCGTGTGCGTACATGAACGTGTGTGCATGTATGTGCGTGCATGTGTGCGTGAGGAGCATCTGGCATTATGAACATGTTTCCTTTTGTGAAGACAACAAAACCCCAAAAAAGAGAGCAGGAGAAATGTTGAGTCGGGGCCGTCTCACATCTCACTGCGTCTCACAGCGTGAGTGAAACGCCAAAACCTCAAAGCCAAACAAAAGCCTGACACGATCACACTGAAATCTTTCAGTCTATCCTGTCGATCATCTTTCAACATGTCTCCGTGAATGGTTTGTGTCTAGATTTACATTACAAATCTCACCCGGGGAACTGACTGTGCAAACGGATTCATCCGCCGCCCGGGGGCTGCGTTCACCAGCTAAAATAGTAACGCAACCTTTCGTCTGTTAATCCTTTTCAATGTGTGTACATGTTACATTACAGACTGGAAAAGCTAAAGAGACAGAAGTAGAGGGAGGGAATAAAGTGCGTGCAAAGCAACAAGAAACTTTAAAGAGTTTGACAGTAGAGAGCAGAATGTTCCTGATCTTTCATACACATTTAAATAACACCACAATGTCAGAATGTGACGAGCAACAGCTAAAAATGAAGAAAAACTTACATGACTCACTGAATACTTTGACTAAACTGTAGAATATGAAAACATTAATAGTGTTTCAAACAGAAATTTAAACATAGTCTTGGAAAAGATTTATTTTATAATAAATCTTTGTGAAGCTTATCAGTGAAACTTGTTCTCTACAGAGGCATGAAAAGAAGACAGTGTTAGTCTTCATTATGGTCACGTAGGGGCGGGACACTTCTGGAAAATCTGCTTTTTAGATCATTTCATGCAGAGAAGAGCTCTCCTAAGGGACCTTTACTGTCCCTTAAACAGTGCGCTGACATGCTCTGGTGGCTGAAGTTGGTGAGTAAATCACGGCCTGTTGAAGACACAAATCCTGAGGATAGAAGTCCTTTTAGGTGGGAGTTTTTCAACAGCCAATTATTTACTTGCTAGCTAAAGTAAAGTAACTGCCCCTTAGGAGAGCTCTACTTCTCTGCTTCATTGTCTTCAATGTAAATGCAGAGTTAGACTGTCGACCCCTGCAGTCACAGATTTTTAACGGCAATCATCTTTAGGTAAACAAAATGTTTACATCGGCATCTTTAACTTTTCTAGATTTTTTACAGCAACACAAGTTGTTAGTTTGACTTAAAAAGCTGATTAAATGATCTAAAAAACTATTAAATGATCTAAAAAATTGATTAAATGACCTAAAAATCAGGCTGAAAGCTTCACTCCAATAGAAAACAATGGGATGTTTTACAGGCAGTGGGGCCGTGTGACATCATCAATCATGTGATTTCAAGATGGAGGACCACAGGCTTTAAAAGTGTAAAATAGTCCCATTTTTGTTAAAGGCAATAAAATGAATATGGTGAAAAATAATGTGTTTTGTTAGTCATAGATCTTCTCATAAGTACATTTCAAAGATTTTAGGCAAAACTTGCAAAAAAAAAAAAAGAAAAAAGTGGAGAATCCCTTTAAGCGCGGGAATATTTGAATAAATATTAACTCTTCTCTCGTCTGCTAAACATTAATCTTTAGGATTAACTCTGAAGTAAAACATCAAACAAATTTAAGAGTGACTTGTAATACATAAGCCCTAATATTCCTTTAAAACAAAACTGAACAATGCGTCTTATTTGCATTCATAACTACATATATTACACAAAAACAAGTATATTTTGTAAAATATGTTGTTTGATTCCTGTTTATTCTCAGACTAAAAATCATTCAAATTGTTTGCAGACTATATATAAAAAATAAACAAGAAAGTCAACGTCACATCTTTAAAAAAAAAAAACAACTGTGTGTATGAAACTGTATGAAATAAAGGTGTTTGGGGGAAAAAGAGAAAGTCTAGAAGCAGAAAAGAGCATCTTTGTGTCAGACATTAGTTTCCAAACATGACCCTGCTCAGCGGGTTCCCTCGTGTATGTGGAGAAAATTATTGGAAAGAGAAAGAAAATGTTTTATGTCCGATGTGTGAGTGAGTGTGTATTCATGTGTGCACAGAGTGTGTTCATACTGAGCCCCCACACAGCAGGAAGTGTACTCCCTACAACTACCACCATGATTGCATGTCATAAGAACGAGTGACTTTGAATAAAATAGTGTTTATGTCGTATCTTTGTTCCATAGTGAGTGCACACATTAGGAGAGACACCAGATGGTGGTTTGAAATGAGACATCGGAAAGAGAAGAGGGGGGAGGAGAAGATCCTTCCATCACTTCATCATCATCTTTCTTCTGTTTCCTCCGAATCACGCAAAACAGAAAAGGAAATGTGCGAACGTAGCCATATGTGCCACGAGCTGCGTTTGTGTGAAATATTGTGAAGGATTCGATATTTCACGTTTGTTAAGACAGATCAACAATTCAGAGATGCAGTGTGTGTTTAGAAGTGAGAGAATAAAAAGTGGTGTGAAAAGTTCTTTAACTGTGCAAAAAGTAAACGATTAAAACAACAACTATAAGGTTGTGTTCATGGTGTCATTTAAAACGGATTAAAATGACGTGTTTATCCAAAGATTTCCATTAAATTCTGTATCTAAAGCAAAAATGGGCAACATGCTGCTCTCAGTATATCACAAAACACGCTAAATGACTGAAAAATATAGAAAATTATGTCAAAAACAAACACAAAGATACACAAAAACAACAAAATCACAAAAATGTCTGTAAAAACACAAAATGACACCAAAAAATAACAGATTGACTACAATAAAAATACACAAAAGGACTTCCTAAAACATGTATTGCAGAAACATATACAAAATGAGAACAAAAACACATAAATAAACTGTAAAAAAAAAAACACAAAATGTACAAAAAAAGGCACAAAATGACAAACACATAAAATGACAAACAAACACTAACAATAAACACAACTACAATAAAAACACATCCATAAAATTCCATAAAACATACATTACATAAACATACACAAAATAACAACAAAAACACTCCACAAACAAACAAAATAACAACATTAATTTCACAAAATGACAAATAAATGCACAAAAATGAAAGAAAAAACAAAAACGTCTCTAAAAACAAACACACAAAACTACAATAAAAATACAGAAAAATAATCCATAAAACACATTACAAAAAGAAAACACAAAAAAATACTCCAAAAAACAAACAAATTCACTCTAATAACACACAAATCTACAATAAAAATAACTACATAAAACCTACATTATGGAGAAAAACACTAAAATACACAAAACATGAAACAAGGACAAAAACATACAAAAATGAAAAGAAAAAATAATACATATATATTGACATGGATTAAAAAAGCTTGTTAGTGACTTGGATATTTCAGAATAAAAGTAGCTGAACATCATAATACACCACCTGCTCAGTCCATCCTGACGGGTTCACCTCACTCTGATAATCCTGTTTTTCTGCAGCACAGTGGGCAGTAAATATGGGAGCATGTTTACAGTTTTCACTCTACATTTCCTGTGTAAAATGAGTGTGACTGATGCACGTAACCAGCAGCAGCTGCTCATCAGACGCAGGTGAATCCTACTGGGAACGACTGTCCGTCACAGGGACAGTAAGTAAGAGTGACAACCAGAATCAGGAGCTCAGGAGGAGAAGAGAGGAGCACATCCTCCAGCTGGTGGTCACAAACTGACTGACAGGAAGCCAATCAGAGCAGCGGAGATTATAGGTTCTCCTCTGTTTGTAGCAATTCTATTTAGAAAGTCACTAAAGCTGCTGGAGACGATAGTTAACGTTTTTTTTTTTTACAACACAAACAAAAACATAGTATCAAAGTGAGTCAAAAGTATTTCTTCAGAAAAAAATGGGAGAATTTACTCACAAAGGTTGAAATTGCTGCACAAAAGTTTGTTTTTGACCAATCAAATGGTCATGGGACTTGAAACTCAAAAGATTCACACATTGCATTGTGGGATTTGCAGTCCCGTATACAGAAGTTTCTTTAAACAGTGTTTTTACTTCCGTTTTCCATGATTTCTCGTATTTCTTGAAGCTTGATGTAATTTTTATTCTCGTTTGTTTCGGGGTTTTTTTCGATTGATTCATAGTGGATAACGTTTACATTTTACTTTTAAACTGATAATGAAGAGAAAAAAACACAACTATGTGTGTTCTTTAAAGCCCCATGTTGGTTTCTAATGACATGACTGAAACCTAAATGTACAAATATCTGATACAGTAGAAGATGTAGACGTAAGATGCCTTTTTCAGTCTAAAATATCATCGCTGAGTATTTTATTGATTGCAATGAAATAGGTTCATTTAAGTTTATCCTGCACAACATTTCTGTGTGTTTGATAATGGAGGTGTGGCTAAAGCCTTGCTAAAGTGGCTAATGATGATTTGAATCCATCAGGAGAACAGCGTAATCTAGAGTTAGTGCTGAGGAGACTTTTGTTCAGTACTTGTGACATTCTGAGTTCAACCAGTTCAGCTGAGCAGCAACTGGTGTGAGATATTTATTTCTATCAGTTTATAACAGAGATGAGCCACTTTTATCACCGCAGGGACACAAAAATGTCATTGTTTGCTCTGAGAGACACATTTTTACAGGAAAGAACAACGGATTAGTACTTTTTTAGAGTCATTTTGTGTGTTTTGTTGTCTGTGTGTATAGTTCTGGAGTCATATTAGGGACTTTTTCTCTCATTTTGTGTTTTTGGAGTACTTTGTGTGTGTTTTGGGGGTCACTATGTATTTTGTCACTTTTATTTTTGTATATTATTGTTTTTTTGTGTTTTTGGAGTACTCGGTGTGTACTTTTGTTGCCGTTTTGTGTACTTTTGTAGTAATTGTGTGTGTTTTTGGAGTCATTTTGGTTTTTTTTTCCTTAATGTGTATATTCTAGTGTTGTGCATTTCTGTTCCCATTTTTTGTGGGGTTTTTTTTTGTTTTAATTGTGTATTTTCCTATCATTTTGTGCGTTTTGTTTGGCGATGCCGTTTTCTATATTTCTGTGAAGCTTTGTCGTCATTTTGTCCCTTTTATTTTTCTTCATTTTTTTTGTGTGTTTTGGAGTCATTTGGTGTATTTTCTGTTTTGTTGTCACTGTGTGCGTTCTCGCTGCTATAGAAACCTGTGTGTGTTCTATATTAGAGCGCGTATCATATATTAACATATGTAGACACATAAAAGGTGTTTTAATCTTGCCGTTACATTGGAAAGTCAACTTTATTGGTTCAGGGCTGAGTGTGTGGGGATGTTTGAGTTACAGCTATCAGTGATGGTTAGAATATACACCCAAAGAAAAACCTGAATGAATATACGTATATTTCAGGTAAAAACACCAAGTTAATGTAGTGTGTGTTTGAGTGAAAAGAAAGATTTCAGCTGAAATGTTTCATAGGTTGAAAGAGTCGACGGTCACAGAGTTAGAAATAAAGCATGAAAAAGTAGAATAGGGTGAAAAATCAGATGTTTATTAATGAATATAGAAGAAACTGGGTATAAACAACACACTGTGATTCATGTGTGTATTTGTTCAGTATAAAGCTTTATACCAGGCTGAGTCTTACCATCTCTCTGGGCAGGAACATGTCTTCTTGTCGTAGAACCATCAGACTCACACACTCTCCCAGCCTCGTACTGCGCAGCATACACACAAGCTCCTCCTGACCCACGCCTGTGATGTCCACACCGTTCACCTGTGCACAGAAGACATCAATACAAGCATTTAGCTGATAACTGTTCAAGGATTGTTTCACTTCATTATGTTTCAACACAAATAGCACCTCCACTATTCTGTCTCCTGACTGCAGGCGTCCATCTTTAACGGCGGCTCCACGAGGCAGAATGTTTTTAACCAGAATGGGACCAGGACCGTGCACTGAAGAGTCTCTGGTTACCACGGTGAAGCCCAGACCCTCAGAACCTAGACACACACACTCTTTGGAATTCATTCTACAAGTTACACATTCTAAAAGTTCAGGTTAATTCAGGCTTTTGAAAATATTACAACCAATCAGGGAGCTGGATTTGGTTATAATCCCTCCTACTTCATTAGCATTAGGTCTACTAGTGAATCTTTAGGCTTAACTAGTACTATTTGTAAACTAAAAACAGTCTGCTAGTATGACTAGTGATATTTTGAGTGCACGAGTCGTCTCAGAAAAATAAAAAAGGTTTCATTAGTAAAGGGATTTGGTGCATTAGTCTACCAGTAAACAAATGGTTTACTACTACTACTAGTAACATTTTTTTGTTTACTCGCTCACTAGTAATACTAGTAAACTGACTTAGGTCTACTATTATTCTTAGTAAAGGCAATGCATTAACTAGTAGTACTAGTAAACGACAATAAAATAGGAGGGATTATAACCAAATCCAGCTTTGTGATTAGTTGTAATATTTTTGAAAGCCAATGGCAAGATTAGATTAGTTTTCCCCGCCTCCTAATTAGCATATAAGCCTCACGAGTGATACGTTTTGTTTCACCAGTAAAATGTACTAATAAACCCAAATTGACTACATCGATCTTAACAATGAGTGATATCACTGATGTAGATTAAAGCTGCAGTATGTAGAATTGTGAGAGGCGTTTCGAAACCTATGGTTCCTTACCGGTATCCTAGTGAACGCTCCAACTGTGGAGCTCATGGCAAGACTTAATAGAGACTTTATCTTGTGTTATTATATAGTGTTCTGGTGTTTTTAGAGACTCTGACATAAAAACACGCATCACTGTAGTTACTCCCCTGAGAAGCGGCAGCGTCCGTGAGACTGCAATTGAATTGCGTCTTTTCTCTCCACCTTGGATAAGCTTCTCTTAGGTTTACAATGCGATGTATCCCATCTGTTCTCTCTCTCCCTATGAAACCAGTACGTGGGAAGGACAGCATGCGGTCAGCTTCCAGTCTGCGCTGCCCACCGTGGAGTCCGTTCTGCCCGAATATATTTGTGCATTTAAACTGTTGTTTCTCCACATCGGTCTTCTTTTTTTCACTTGCTTCGCCATGTAACCGTTATGCCTAACGCCACGATGGGGACTTCTCCTGCTGGAACCACTGCCATAGCACTTGTACTATGACGTGAACGGTCATTGACTTCAGTCGAGCAACCAATAGTAACGCCCAAACTAGCTGATGGTGCACTTTATTTGCAGAAAGATCTCTGATTGGCTGAAATCTAGCGTCACGCGGCTGGAGTTCATTTACAGAGCCAAGAGAAGGTCCACAATCCTCTCAGAACACTTTGGATTACAATATGCTCAAAGGTGATTATGGATTTTTGACCAAATGATGCCAAAAACAAACTTACATACTGCAGCTTTAATGCTTAAAGGGCTTGTGTGTTGTCATAAAAAGCTTGGAATGTGCAGGTGTTGATGTTGAAAGTGGCTTCAGGTATGAGGCAGAGAGCAGAAGACACAGAGTGTAAACAGAGTATGAGTGTTTAGGTAAAAGGCAGTAATGGAAAATAAATCAGTAATCAGTCAGAAAGTCGTGGACGCGTCCATGGAAAAGACTAGAAGGCCATGCACAGACAGATGGGGGGTGCTTGTGTGTTTTATAGACCTCATTAAGTCTGGTCTCTTTAGCAGGGCCGAGTCAGCACTTCCACTGGATATGAATTCATATCAGCAGAAATGAACAGATCAATAAAGACTTAATAGAGCCTGAAAAGAGGGAAGGAAGGAAGGATGGAGCTAAACAGGAAAAGGAAGTGCCGGGAATGAGTGCAATTCTGGGTGAACAGCAGGAAACACATTGAGGAAATGAAAGGAAAGGCAGTAATGTAGAGGAGTAACCAACGGAAAGATGGAAATAAAGGAAACTCTGAATGTTTTTCTCTTCTGCTTGACTGAGTCAAATATATAACTAGTGATGGAAGAAGTTCTCACCTTTCTTCAGGTCCACCCTCAGCCTTCTGCCTCCTCGCTTATTGGTCGCCAAGCTGCAGAGGGCGGGGCTTGTCTTCAGGAGCGGGCTCTCACTCTTTCCTTTGTTAGTCTAAAGTTAAAGATTAAAGTCAACATGTAATTATTTTATTCTGTTAAATAACAGACTAGGGATGTAACGATTAATCGTAAGGCAGTTAAAAATCGATTCATAGGTATCAAGGTTCACATCGATGCTGTGAAAATTGAATCGCAGTACTTTTTTTAACCAGCAGAGGGCGCTTATCAGAAGTCATGGCGGCGGGCGAAATCTGCTAATACTTTCTTTCTGGCCGCCTTCTACTCTTAAACATATTCATAAATGATTCCTTACCCCTTTAGCACCAAAAGAATGTCTGTAATATTAAGTGAATATCTGTAAAAGTCACGTTTTTCTATTAACTCTGTCTGCTAGCATAGCATCTCTTCTTCACTGCACTTAGCTGCATGCCAACCGACCACTGGGTTAGCATCGCCCTCTGCTGGTTCAAACAAATATCTGAGGCAAATATAGTGCAGACTGTTTTTCTTTTTTTTTTAAGGTCCAATTGTTAAGTCACAAAATACATTTTCAGTTGCACTTTAAAAAAAAAAAAAAAAAAAACACTTATGCAGTTTTGTATTGTTTACTATGGAACCAGAATTTAAATGAATAGGCTTCTTCATTTGTATTATTCCTTTATTTATTTCATTCAAGATTTATTTTTAGTTAAATTGCATTGTTTGAATAGTTCATCAAGGGATGCTTTTGACAATGAAAAAAAAAAAGGAAAATAGTAGTATTTTCTAGTTTTTTCCCCCCCAAAAAAATAAAGGAATATTTTTCAGTCATTTAAGTACAGTCCCATTTAGTAAAATGAATCGTGAGAGAATCGTATCGTGAACCCAGTATCGTGAATCGAATCGTATCGGGAGTTGAGTGAATCGTTACATCCCTATAACAGACACAACATTCTACTTTATTTAACTCATACTGTATGTACACGTGATATTTATACAACACAGGCATTTATTAATGCAGATCCGTTGGAGTAATTTTGAGTATTTTTGGAATCATTTGGTACTTTTTCCCTTTTATTTGTGTATATTCTTGTTATGTAGTTTTTTTGGTCATTTTGTCTTTTGTTGTTTTAATTTTTGTATATTTTTGGGATGATTGTGTGTTTTCCTCTTATTTGGTGTGTTTTGTTGTCGTGTGAGTGTGTTTTTGGAGTCATTTAGCGTGTATTCTTTTCTACCCATTTTTTGTATTTTTGGGGTCATTTTGTATTTTGCCACTTTTTTTTAGATTCTTGTTTCGTGTGTTTTTGTATTCATTTTGTGTTTTTTCTTTTTACTTTGTGTGTGTGTGTTTTTAAAGCTCTTTTACTGTACCTGTATGTGCACATGATACTTATACAACAAAAGGCAGCGCTCACACAGATCCGTTGTAGTAATTTTGTATGTTTTTGGAATGATTTTGTACTTTTTTTGTGTGCTTTCTTGCTTTCATTTTTGTATATTTTTGTGTGTTTTCCTCTTATTTGGTGTGTTTTGTTGTGTGTGTGTGTGTGTGTGTGTGTGTGTAGAGGCGATTTTGTTGATTTTCTTCTCGTTTTGTGTTTTGAGTCGTTTAGTGTGTATTCTTGTTGCAGTTTAGTATATTTTTGTGTATTTCTGTAGTCATTGTGTCTTTTTTTGGGGTCATTTTGTATTTTGTGACTTTTATTTTTGTATATTCTTGTTTTGCGTGTTCGAGTCGTCATTTTGTTGCTTTCATTTTTGTTAATTTTTGGGGTGATTTTGTGTTTTTTGTTGTCATGTGTGTGTTTTTGTAGTCATTTGGTGTTTTTTTTGGGGGGGGGGGGGTCATTTTGTGTATTTTCCTTTTACTTTGTGTGTTTTGTTGTCACTGTGTGTATTGTTGGTGCACAGCCATCGCTACACACAGATCTGTGTTTTTATGAAACACTGCTTAACATCTGTGCCGCAGATCGACGGGTGTTTTTTCCTTATTGTTTCCAATAAAATAAGCAGCTGTTGCTAAGTAACTGTTGTCTTCATCACAGCTGTTTCATCCACTGACTGTCAGTGATGGAGATGTTCATACGAGCGGAACAGTAGAAGAACCTACAATCAGAGTACTGTATATGATAAGATGATCTAAAACACGTGGGCAGTGTTACATATTGATGACTGTGACCCCCTGACTTTCTGTGTAAGATGAGTTTTCATCTTTAAGTCACGTGTGTCAAACTTATTTCAGTTCAGGGGCCGAATACAGAAAAGTTTGACCTCAAGTGGGCCGCAGAGGTTGGGAATCGAACCATTTCAACATTAGTGCTACTTTGCAATTCCATATATAAATAGTTTTTTTTAAAGTGTATTATTTTTTGCATGGATGTCAATTGGTGATGCCTTGGTGATATGGATCAAAACTAATATTTTTTTCTCAAAATGACTATATACAATATAACACACAATCGTTTTAATTATGAATTATTAAGTCTTACCAGAAAGACAATTCTGGGTTAAATTTACTGATGCAAAATGTCACAGTTACATTAGTTATTAAAAAGCTGCACAATATGTTCCACTTTTGGCTCTTTCTGCTATAAGGGACAGCACGTGTGAGTGAGTTCTGTAGTGTGGATGTTTAGAGGAAGGTCTGGGTTAGGACACACTCAGAAATCCATCTAACGGAGCTTTTAATGCTGTTCTGAGAAGTAGAAAAAAGCAGCTCCTAAATCAAGTATTTTGATACAAAATAAGCTTTAAAGCTGTAATTTTCTATATCGCCAAAATACAAAACTTGATATATTTTGAATATTGATACATCGCCCAGCCCTAATGCCAATATTTATGTTTGGATACGATATATTGATTTAAAATGACTCCTGATTTTTTGCTTCATTTCATTAAATAATGCCAGATATTTTACGCTCCTTTGCAACCCTACAGATAAATCCACAATTTGGTAGTTTTGCTTTCCGATGCGGGACAATTTGGATGTTTTAAATGGCCAGATTTGGCCCCCGGGCCTTAAGTTTGACACACATGTTTTAAGTGAAGCTGCAGAGGAGGTTGACTCACGCTGACAGCAGGCTCAGCAACAGCAGAAGAAGAAGAAGAAGGAGGAGGAGGAGCAACATCCTCCAACAGCAGGCATGCAGTGGGACTTCCAGCAGGCTTAATAAACACAGGCTTAGCTTTAACAGGAGGAGGGGGGGGAGGGAGGGGCTCTTTGGTCCTGGCCGTCCTGGGGCTGTCGTTGGAAGGGGGGCCGTTAGCGAACAGCTGACCAATCAGACTCCTCTCGTAGCGCTCTCTGTCGGAGGAGGAAACCACTTCAAGACGCACAATGGGAGAGCGCATCGCTTGGCGGAAAATCTCCTGTGACCTAGAAGGTAAATAAAGATACATTTAGCATTAGCATATCATCATTCTTTCATCCTAATACAGTTGTTCCCAAGCTTTACGTTGTCAAAACCCCATTTTTAAATCACAAATTCCACCAACTAGAATTCTATTTGAGAAAGTAAAAAAATACAATTGTTTGAGATTGGGTGTGGTGTTTTAATTTGAAAAAGAATAATTATTAATTGATACAGTATCTATTTCGGTGATATTATGTATTGTTTTTTAATTGTGCAAAACGGATAAATATTATTAAATTTTATTTTATTATTATTAAACATTTTAGGTGACCCCATTTTATTCCCAGGCAACGCCACATGGGGTCACGACCCCAAGGTTGAAAAACTCAACTAATATGTTAAGGTTTCAATTATTCAGACAATTTTTTTTTAGAAAATGTACTTTAATATCCTGAGATGTTTCGACTGCCAACTGTCAGTCTTCCTCAGAAGCACATGCTGATTGCTTTGATGTATTCTTAAGAGTAATTATTAGGCGTGGCCAACTTGACAGTTCTGTCAGGCTGGCCACGCCCCCTGTCGACCATCAGGCGGCAGAACTCAAGAATACCTTTTGTGTATTTCTCGGTAGTGCATGTTTTGTGGATTTTATTATATTTTTGTGTTATTTTAGTTTGTCATTTTGTGTGTTTTTTTTGGGAGAATTTTTTTGTTATTGTGTGTACTTTTATTTTGTGGATTCTATTTTAGCTCTGTGTGATGTGGGGTCCCTGTAGACTGCATTTCTTCACCAGAGAAGTGATTGGCTTTGTTTCCCCGTGATATCACCTCATGCCACCAGACATTCAGATATTTCCGTGTAGGCAAAAAAAAAAAAAACGATCTTCATTGTTTTTGCAGCAACTTTCAGTAAAAAAAACCAAACACCAGAAATGTGTTGGGAAGTCACTTTTTCAGAGTTTTTGTGGGAAAACACAAGAAATCACAGTAAGAATGAAGTTAAAATGCTTCAATGCATGCGTCTACAGAACTCCACATCCCACAATGCAATGCACAAAACCTTTTCGACAATATCAGAAAGCTGAGTGTTTACAGTGGAGATCAAAACAAACTTTCCAGCGGCAAATTTCAAACTTTTAAAT
The DNA here is from genome assembly GCF_900634775.1 of Gouania willdenowi. Lineage (NCBI taxonomy): Eukaryota > Metazoa > Chordata > Actinopteri > Blenniiformes > Gobiesocidae > Gouania > Gouania willdenowi. Next base: position 4,277,418 of record NC_041064.1, read on the forward strand.
TTAGTTTTTGAGCAAATAATCAATTTATTGATCTACACCAGTGATGTGCCGTCAGGGTAGGCAAGATAGGCAGTGCCTACCCAAGGGTGAATTGATATTTTGATTATTTGTTTTAATTATAAGATAATTAGAAATTATTTATTTTTCAATTTCTAATAGCCTACAGTACCTATACGTTTGAAAGTGTCAGCATTTTGTGCGTTTCATAGCCCAAATTACTAAACAGCGCTATTTCCTGGAACAGCTGCACAGTCTCACTCCGCCGTAAGGCAGGAGGAGGCCACGCCCCCTCCCAAAGGCACATTGCTCCTCTGCCTCCGTTCCCATTGGGTGTTTTTGTGTGTTTGCGCATTGGCGCAGTCAGGTCCCCAAGATGACAACCATTTACGTTAAAAGGCAGCATAGAGAGCTGCCTTTGGACGTAACCACACTATGCTAAATGCTATATGTAAGTTCACAGTACATTAGTGAACTGATACCATGTGACCGCTGCTGCTACGTTCTCTAGCTAGTGGGCGGGATAACACTACAGGCAGGATGACAGCACCAGAGATGATAGAGAAACTCTTTTTTGAGGGAAAACGACAGCTTTTAAAAGATGGAGACCAACACCTGAGTTACCAGACCTTCAGCAAAGGTAAGGTCAGAACATGTTTCACACTTTTCTACAGTGAATGAAACAAAAGGAAGGATTGACTTTGTGGATGCTCCTCATTGAGGCTGTTCTGAGTTGTTGTTGTTGTCATTTTCTCCGTGTTTCTGTGTTTCCAACACAAACAACAGATGTGCTGTCGTGCCATGAGATACTGTATATCTTGTTAGGAGAGTATGGAGGCTATATTAAATAATTGTTCATGTTTCTTTTATGGTGTTTATGATGTTGATTTTGTTAGATGCTAAATGCTTGTTCATGTGAACCTTGTTGGGTTTTTTCTTCCTATTATGAATTTTATATTTTGATAAGCGCATTGAGATGACTTTGTTGGAAATTGCTTTTTTACAAATAAAATTGATTTGAATTGAATTAACACTTTCCAGCAGAAACATATGAAATTGTCATTGGTGGTCTCGATTTTCAACGTGCCTACCCAGCCCTAGTGGTCACGGCACGTCGCTGATCTACACTATGTCTTTATCTGATAAAAAACTGAAAATTGTCTCAAATAGAGACAAAATTTGATATAAAAACTATAAAAAAAACAGTCAACTGGGTTTGTTAGTCGCTCAACTGTGATGCCATGATGTAATATTACTAATAGAAGTTAGAATAAGTGTTTAGGTTGTGTATTTTTTTAATACAAACTGGAAATTGTCCATTCGTGACTGATAAACGGTGATGTAACCATGCGATGGAGTCGCTGTTAGTGACACGTGGTCGTAAACACACAGATGTGCATCTGTTCATATTGAGCTAAAACAGGACAAAGCAGGAAACAGAGACATCACACCTGTGCACAGAGGCCCATTATAATCTCATCAGCCATAAAGAAAGATTATTTAGCAGAGAATTAGTTTGGATTAGATCACGCTAACCAAGTTAAAGGGACCATTGTGTCAAGAGCCATTGCTGTACCCCATTATTCACCCCAAATAACCCACACAGATAACCCACTTTACTCAACTCTTATTGGATTACGCTCCTATCGTTTCCATACTAAATTATTACCATGTATTATAACTACCGGCCACCAGAAACAATACCTCCACCCTTAACGTCAAACAATTAAAATGAATCACAAATGAGAGGCTTGTGTGTGTTGCTTTTAGCTAAACTGAACAAATAAAGAGTTTAACTGATGGAGTTTGTTTTATTTATAAATGAGACACGCGTGAGATGGATTAGAGGAAGATCAGCACCCCTAAAGTTGCGTTCACATCAAACGCGACTCTATTGCTTAAATCGCTTGAGTTGCTTGAACATAGTCACACTTTTTGGCTTCATCTAACGCCAACTTCAAAGCTCAATTTTCATTTTCACACTAAAAATGGCTGATCCTTCCATGATCGCGGCACTGTACTTGTTGCACTGTTTATTGCGATTCCGGTAAAAAAGGAGTGCAGGTGTCGTACCAGACGGAGGTAGCCGTAGCCAACCACAATGACTCTTTCCGCCATGTTTCTCTAGTTTCCGACCGGGAAAGCTATGTAGGAAGAAACTCATTCCTGATTGGATGTCACGACATAGCGTTACTCGAAGTCGCTTGAAAAGTTAAAAAATGTCCAACTTTGAGCGACTTGCGTGAGTTGCGTCGCTTGTAGGGAAGTCTGTTAACGTTGCATCATTTACATTGATTTTGAATGTAATCTAGTGTAATTCAGAGTCGCTGAAGTCGCCTTTGGCGTGAACGCACCTTAAGTCAAAGGCTGTTGGTCTGGATTGGGAGGGAAGGGAAGTTCTCATAAGTGGAGGATGAAGTCCAAAAATCAAGAAAGCGTTTATTTTTACTTGATTAAGAAGTTGAGTCAGTTCTTTAACTTTCACCAGAGTACTTTTCCACTTCAGGTCTTGCTTTAAGTGGAGGAATTAAAAAATGTAACTTAGCAAAAAAAGTTCAGGAGTATATTCCATCAGTCTGCCCCAGGGCTGCTGTGGCTACAATAGTAGCTTACCACCAGTAACTGTGGAGTGAAAAAATATCGCCTTAACTCTGTAAAGCACTTTGAGTGTCTACGATAAAGCGCTATATAAAATCCAATGCATTATTATTATCATTACACAAGTCCCTTTAAATTCACAAATTTAATAGTATTTGCAGGAACTCTGTTTTCTCATGATTTTAACAAACAACTGAAGTTATTTTTAATCGAAATTCAATCACAATTCTTACCAACAGTTGCATAACATTTCTATAAATTACACAAACACCAAATTACGGCATTTTCAAAAGCAGATCCAGCACTGATGTGTTGTTTATTGCTTGAATATTTATAGCCTGTGCCTCACATGCTGTGTATGTCATGTATATGTGAAAATGCAAACTTGAGCATTTTTTACGACCTAAAATCTGCGACCTTGCTGAGATCAAACTGCTCCGTATTTGACCCCTGAACTAAAATGAGCCCAAATACCTGATGTAAGAAGCTTAAATTGCAGGGTTTGGTGTTTATTTTCTCTTTAATTACAATACTATGTTCATGTTTGAAATTACAAGATTACAATTTCATTTAGCAGACACTTATATCCAAAGCCACGTACAACACAAGCAGTTAGGGTTAAGGAACTTTCTCAACATCCCACAGTGATGGACCACGTTGGATTTGAACCTGTGACCTTCCAATTACAAGCCCGGTCTTTTAACCGTTACTCCACCATCGCCCATAATAATCGAAATAATGAAAGGCAAAAAAAAAAATGTGTTTCCTCCAAAATGGCCCGGCTGAAGCGTATCAAGAGATAAAGTGAGGAACTCAAGAGTAGAGCAGCTGCTCCTCCACTTTGAAAGGAGCTAATTGAGGTGTTTGAAGCATCTTTCTAGAAGCCTCCATCGGACTGAGGACACGCTGAAGGGATTTCATCTCTCTATCAGTCTGGGAGCTCCATGGATCTCCCTAGAGGAGCTGGTGGGAGCGTCTGTGGGGACGGCCGTCTGGATTTGGACCCCGATAATAAGCGGAAGACAACGAAGCGCAACATTGATAAAAACTGGAAGTAAACAAGCCTCCATCCATAGCTGTACACATGCCCACACACAGTAGTAGTAGTACTGCATGATCTTCTCTCACTCGTCACGCTGACAAAATACGCTGAAATCTGTGAGGCAATAATTCATCGTTTTCCCAAACATGACAGTAAGTGTCTGAGGATCCCTCAAGCTGCTGATCTTCAGGCATGTAAGCATGCAGCTGACTACATTTACTAAACATGAGCACAAATAGAGAAATCCCCCATAAGGCAGTGAGTGAAGCACACGCTGAGACACTTTAGAGATAACACTGGGTTTGGATTTGACAGTAAAAAGCAACAGTATCTCCACTAACACTTGTTTTCTTAAATAATGACATCAGAGCCTGATGTAATGAATCTGGAATCAGATTAAAGTCATTTCATAACAAGGCATTAGTAAGAAACCTCTGGCCAGAGGTTGATGGTTCCCCTGTTAGACAATCACGTAATATTTAATAAAATGAGCATCAGCAAACAACGTTTGCATAAATAAAATGATGGAAATAGAAATACTTTGAAATTTTTTACGGAATCACAAAACCTTGAAATCATGTCAAATGGGGCCGAACATACATTTAAATGGAGAAAATAGTCATTTTAAAGATGTTTTCAAAACAGAAGTTGCACCATGTTGTGGTTTATTCACTAATGATGCACAACATACACAAAAAACACACAAAATGACAGACAAACAATAAAATGACTCCAATAACACACAAAACAAAATAAAATACAAAACACTTTTCAGAGGAATACACAAAATTCTAAAAAATACACAAAATGACAAGAACATTCATACAGACAAACAGACATTGTCAGAAAAGTTTTGTGCATTGCATTGTGGGATGTGGAGTCCCGTAAACAAAATGCATTACAGACAAAAACAATAAAAATTACTCCAAAAACAAAACACACACACAAAAAATATATATATATATATATTCAATAATAAAATCCACAAAACAAACCCTATACACACAATGTCAATAGAAATTAGTGCAAAATGACAAACAAAAACAATAAAATGACTCCAATAACACACAAAACTACAACAAAATCCACAAAATAACTCCACGAAACATACATTACATTACATTAAAGTGAAACACACAAAACAACAACAAAAACAGACAAAATGACTCATTAATAAAATACAGAAACAACCACAAAGACACACAGATTGCTCATAAATGTTGATCATGTGACCTTTAGATCATAATCACAATTTTGTGGCCCCACTGTAATAAAAGTTAACCAACTGCCCTAAAAAGTCACGTAGCCTGAACCACTAAGGGAATAAAAATGTGCAGTTAAGCTTTATTTTACACGGCTGGTAGTTCTATCACATCAACATAATATATTGGTTTTAAATACAGTAGAAGTTAATTGCACATTAAAGATAAAAAGATAAATCAGTGGAGCGTAAAGCTTATACTTATGGTTCATTCATTCCTAGATTTTAATTAAAAGAAGACGTTTTATTGGTCCTGGTGTTTGATCCACAGGCAAGTCTTACTAATGTGAGACTAAATGATCATATTTTGCAGATAAACAATGTTGGATTCATGGATTACCAAGAACTTAGCCCACCCACCACCATTAATGTGAGGCTACGCTAAAGATAAATCCAGAAACAATAGTGGGTGTGTGTCAATAAGTGATCATGGCTGCATCGTTTCTCTGAAACTGAAAGTATTCAACATATTGAACCTCTTATCTCAGTCACACCACGCTGAATAATGATAGTTGAAGAGGTTTCACAGCTGTGATGTCATGTTTCCACTGTACAGGGAAGCCAAACATATGGAAAGAAGATATTCTAAATAAGTGGGCTTTCCCACAACCCTGTGTCCCCCATTGGCCACATTATTATTGACAGACATGTTTTCATCATGGAAACAATATCAAAGCTGCTTCTTTTGTTTTATTATCAAATAAAGACAGTGTAGGCCTCAGATTATTAAGATTATTTGGTCAAAAAACAAAAGTAAAAGGTTGAAAATAACGTTTGTTTTCATCTCAATTGTAAACACTTATTTACATTGTCGGGAAAGTTTTGTGCATTGCATTGTGGGATGTGGAGTCCCGTAGACGTATGCATTACTGCATTTTTTTGTGCCATTCATCCCAATTGGGATTTTTTCAACTTTGTTCGATTTCAACAAATAAGTCATAAGAAACGTGCAAGAAAATCCACCAAAAGTTGTCTGTTGCTTTTTCCATTTGTACCTTTTGAACTTATTACATTTTTTGTGCATTTTTTTTGTCCCAATATAAGGATTTTTTACACTTTGTTTTTGCACTTCAGCTGTTGATCCGTCTAAGGGACTCCACATCCCACAATGCAATGCACCAAACTATACCCACAATGTCGATGAGAATATTTGCATTTCCTGAAAAAAATACAAGTGAGGATGCAGGAGCTGCAAACACTGCATTAGATTAACATTAGCCTAGCATTAACATTAGACCACCATTAGCCAGCATTAGCATAGCATTAACATCAAACTAAAATTAGCAAAACATTAACCTAGCATTGGATTAGCATTTGCCTAGCATTGACATTAGAATAAATTAGCATTAACATTCGCATTAGCCTAACATTAGCATTAACTAGTATTACCATTAACCCAAAAATAATATTAGCTAGCATTAGCATTAACTAGCATTAGCAATATTATTAGTTACCATTAACATTAACTTAGCAAAACATTAACTTAGCATTAACATTAACTTAGCATTAATATAGCATTACTATTAGCCTAGTATTAGTATTAAACTAGCATTAACATTAACTTAGCATTAGCCTAGCATTAACATTCGCCTAGCCATAGCTTGAATTACCTAAGCATTAACCTAGCATTAGTTAAGCAATACCATAGCAATAGCTTAGCATCAGCCTAACATTAGCATAGCATTAACATTAACCTAGCACTGGATTAGCATTTGCCTAGCATTAGTACTAGCATTAGCCTAGCCAATGAACCCACTATGAAATAATGCAGAAGATATGAGTGAATAATATTAGATATGATGAAGATATTCAATGAATGAAGTAAAAACACTTTTATGCATTCGTTTTCAGGACTCTACATCCCACAATGCAATGCAGGAAACTTTTCCAACAGTGTCAATAAGCCCAGTGTTTACAATAAAGATAAAAAACTAACTTTTAAGCTGCAATTCCAACCTTTTACACTTCTTTTTTTAGAGCAACTGATCTTTGATTTATTGATCTACAAGGCCTACATTTTGTCTTTATCTGTTAAAACTATAGCCTCCAGCAGCTTTAAGTTCATATAGTTTACAGACATTTAAAAGATACCAATTTTGTTGACTTGAGCAATAAAAGTACATTTAAATCCCGTAATGTGAGGCTGGAGAATAGTGTGTTTGTGTGATTGGATGGTTGTTAGAGAACAAACACACCTCTAAACAATAGGTTCAAACCTCGCTAAAATCTTTTTATACACAGTACGGTCCAAAGGGAGACCCTCACATTTAATGTCACTACTTGTACAACGTTGTTTAGCTGCACTGTTTCAGGTGATTCCTGGTTTCAGTCGTGGATTCTACAGAGAAACATCTGCTTTTCTATGAATGTGTCCTTTGAGGATGGTTTTACAGGCAAAGTTGGGCTTTTATAGACGAGAGACAACGCTCTCTAAACATCTGCCAAGTGTCTCCTCTGCTGTTCTCTGTAGTGACGGAAACGTAAAGACAACAGCAAAACAACAACAAAGCAGAAGAGTAACGAGGGCTTTTAAATGGAGATGTAGACTTTATTTTTAACGTTATTTGATATGCTGATATTGTCCAACACCGATACCCCCTCCCCCAACCGTATTTTAGGTCACATTTTACACTTTTTGATTAAATAATACATTAAACCTACTTTTAATGAGATGCTCCAGTGGATTGTATTGAACAAATAAACCTCATCTGTGCAAAATAAAGACAATAATTCAACTTTAGTGATGGAAAAAGTAAATATTTGTTTTTAATATCTCAATTATTAAAAACCGATGTAACATTTTATGGCAAATATCGGCCGATAATATCTGTGGAAATATCGTTTAACTGTCATTTTAAATCTACAAGATACGCAACTTTTTTCACAAGTTATGCCACACAAATCTAATATGAGAATCACATTATCAACATCTACGCCAGCATTCTTATAAAAATGACCAATCCATGCATTAATACAGAAAATAACAAAGGGTTTGTGTGTTGGTTTACTGTTGTTGGCATTTCATGTTTTTTGTGATTTTTTTAAAATAAGTATTAAGTATTTTTGTGGTCGTTTTGTGTATTTTTGAGTCACACTGTGTGTCTGAGTCATTTTGTGCATTTGTGTTGGGTTTTTGTGTGTTGTTAAAGTATATTTGTGTATTTTCCTGTCACTTTGTGTGTTTTTGTTGACATTTTGTATGTTTTTTGTAAATGTTTTTAGATATGTTCTGTGTATTTTTGTTGTGGTTTTGTGTTTTTAAAGTCAATGTCAATATTTTTGTTGACATTATGTATGTTTTTTGGGAGTTTTTTTTTTTTTTAATTCATTCTGTGTATTTTTCTTGTCATTTTGTGTATTTTTCCATCATGTTGTGTGTTTTAGCCATTTTGTGTATTTCTGTTGTGATTTCATGTGTTTTTTTAAATCACTTTGTGTATTTTGTTGTCATTTTGTGTATTTTTCGATTCCTATTGTGCATTTGTGTTGTGTTTTTGTGTTGTGTTTTTTTAGTCCCTTTGTGTATTTGTGGTGATAGTATCTGTTTAACTTACTGGCTAAAGGTTTTGTCCACCAGGTCGGTGTTGTTGATGGTGACGATGCACTCGTCCTCTTGGAACAAACACTCCTTCCGTGAGCGACTCTCCTCTTCCACTCCTCGGATGTACAACCCCAGCGATCTAATGAGGAGGGAAACGTTACATAAAGTCATATATAACCTTAAATTATCCTTCAAGCTGAAGATAGAATGACTTTGTTATTGCAGCTGCCATTGTTTTTCTAATTGACTTCTGGGAAATCCAGTTGAGAAGAACATAGACAAGTTCATTACAGTTTTCCTGTCAAACTGATCAGCAACTACCTTCATTTCGACTTCATTCTTTACCTCCAAAGACAGACACAAAAAACGTCTACGGTCAAAATAAATGTACTGTAGGTTAAAAAGCAGGGGTGTCAAACTCATTTTAATTCACGGGCTGCAGATTTTAGGTGGGAAAATGAGTAATTTAATAATTATCGTGCTCTCGTTTGTAGTTCTACTTGTAAATAAATGATGAAATATGTACGCCACTGATAATATCAAAGCAATAAATGACAGATTTCAGTCCCCGCCGGGTCTTAACTTTCAATTTATTTGATTTTGTGACAGATTTGGGGATATTTTGTGGAATAATTTGGAGAAAATTGCAGGATTCTTTTAACAATTTGAGATTAAAAATGACTTGTATCATGTAGTATTAGCATGGGGAAAATGTGAGCCCTGCTAATATTGTGGAGTTTCATTTAATTTGTGTATTATTTTAGAGTTTATGTGAATTAGTTGCTAATTTACACAATTATTAAAAATTTCTCTGACTTTTTTGTTTTCTGTTGCGGGTCGAAGTGGATGCTCTGAAGGGCCGTATTTGGCCACCGGGCCTTGAGTTTGACATGTGTGTTATAAAGTATTAAAAAAGAAATAAATGCTACAAAGATGTCCTCTCAATACAGCACATGATTATAATACCTTAATAATTGGTTTCCTTAGGAAGGGTTTTGATACACGTTTATTTGTGTTTGTTTTGAGTGAGGATAAAGAGCTACACTACGTACCGTCCGCTGAGTGATGAGCAGTAAGGAACCACATGGATCCCCAGAGGGCTGTCCTCACCCAGGATCGTCACTGTCCTGGTCAGGCTGTTCACACACACACACACGCACACACAGAGAGAACCATACATGCATGAGAACACCAACATGAGAAATATCTGCACACTTAAAGATACAACGTTAGAAGACAGAAGAGCGTTAACGTAAAGAACATAAATGTTACACTATTATTTTTTATACTGTACCTAAATGTCAAATGTCACGGTTTGTGTGTGTGTGTGTGTGTGTGTGTGTGTGTGTGTGTGTGTGTGTGTGTGTGTGTGTGTGTGTGTGTGTGTGTGTGTGTGTGTGTGTGTGTGGGTGTGTGTGTGTGTGTGTGGAAGAGCACAACAATGTAAAAAAAAGACATCTGTGCAATTACAGTAGGTGGGATTCCTTCCATTCTCAGAGTTTTCAACGGCCGGTGATTACTCATTAACTTCAGCCACCAGAGCATGTCAGCGCACTGTATAAGGGGAGATTAAAGGTCCCTTAGGAGAGTTCGACATCTCTGCGTCGTTGTCTACTATGAAACTGCAGAGTTGGAACTATCGCCTTGTGTGGTCACAGGTATTTAATTAACTGTTTATATCCTTTTTGCATAAACAAGAGGTTAGCATGAGCATCTTTAACTTTTCCTGATTATTTAGAGCAACCAAAAGCAGCGCAAGTTGTCATTTTGACTGAAAAAGCTGCTAAGTGATCTAAAAAGCTACTAAATAATCCAAAAAACTGCTAAATGATCTAATAAGCTGCTAAATTATCAAAACAGCTGCTTAATAACCTAAAAAGCTGCTAAATTATCTAAAAAAGCAGGCTGAATGTTTCACAACACAAGTTGTTAATTTGACTTAAAAAGCTCATTAAAACATCTAAAAAAAAAACTACTAAATGATCTAAAAAGCTGCTAAATGATCTAAAAATCAGGCTGAATGTTTCACTCCGATAGAAAAATGGGATGTCGCACTAGTTGTTGCACTGTGACAGTGTAGCACCACAATTTCCATATTCTTGAGCAGTGACAATAAAGACATTCTACTGATGCCAGTGTGACCCCAAAAACTAATTTCTGCTTTTTTCACTGATGGAAAGTTTTGCCAAAAAAAATAATAATTTTGTGGCTTCGCCCGAATACGGAGTGACATCAAGAGAGTCACTGTGTTTCTCGTCTGGCGAAGAAACACAAGAAATCATGGAAAGAAAGAAGTAAAAAGCACGTCTTAAAGAAACTTTTCCAAAGTTAAATTCGTCATAAACAGTTTTTGTTTTATTGGTGGAGTCAAAATAAAACCTTTGCGCGTCAGTGATGGATTTATGGGAACAACTGTTGGGTGACATGCAGGTACAGTTTTTAAGATGTGCGTTATGTGGTTAAACAGTTTTATGCTCGAGCGTTGTTTCTATAATGAAATAAAAAAAACATGACAACAGAAGACTTAGAGTTAATGTAAAGGACACTGCAGCACGTCTGTCCCTTTATTAGACACACACGTCATTTTCCACAGACGCTTTTATCAGGTTAAAAATAGGTTTTAGTCGAGTCTTTAACCCACGTTAGTGAATACAGTCCAGAGAGGGACACGTTCTGTGTGTGTGCGTGTGTGTGTGTGTGTGTGTGTGTGTGTGTGTGTGTGTGTGTGTATGTGTGTGTGTGTGTCATCTCTAGAGGTCTTTCCAGTTGTAGTTATTTAAGTGTGGATGTGCTTCACATTGTGTCAGTGTTTTAATGTGCGAGTGTGTGCTGAAGTCTGTTTGTTTGATTAGTTTATCTATCAGAGCACAGCCATTAATCCTCTCATGACCTTCTCTCACTCTCTCTCTCTGTGTGTGTGTGTGTGTGTGTGTGTGTGTGTGTGTGTGTGTGTGTGTGTGTGTGTGTGTGTGTGTGTGTGTGTGTGTGTGTGTGTGTGTGTGTGTGTGTGTGTGTGTGTGTGTGTGTGTTGTCTGAACTTCACGGGGCTCATTTGTTTGGCCCCTCCCCTTTCAGTTTCATCTGCTTGTTTGTCGTTTCTTTCTGTCCGTTTGACCTAAACCTCCATCAACACATACTGAACACTACATAATTAAAAACAAATGGTGGGTGTTACTCAAGGTACAAACATGTAGATCAAATATTGTTTCTAATGGGTAAATATTTTGAAGAGCAGGAGGAAGAAGAAAGAAGAGCAAGAAGAAGAAGAAGAAGAAGAAGAAGAAGAAGAACTGTTTACGACTAAGAGGGAGATTTATAATCATTTTAATCTTGATTTAAAACTATAAGTTTCAACACAGTTTTAGTATTGCATTATAGTTCCAAATGAACACCTTTTGTATCTTTTTAAAAGTCACATGGAATTGAGTGACGATGTTAATCTGTATAATGCAACAACAAAAAATCATGATAAAAAAAATAAATCGTGCGAAAGTGAAGATGGAAAGCAGAGAAATCTAAATATATCCTAAAGAAAGACGGGAGGTCTGCATTAATTATACAGGACTAATGATTCCAGTTAATTTGAGTCATTTCTAATGCTGCAGCTGCTTTTGCTGCACAAATGTGCACACAATAATACACACACACACGTAGACATGCACACACTTGAGATCCATTTGCATTTCCTTTCTCTGAGATGTTCGACAGGCTGCATCGATACAAAAAGAAAAGAAAAGAAAATGAAGAGGGTTGAGAAAGAGAGAGAGAGAGAGAGAGAGCAACAAAAAGAGTGAGACTTGAGAAAAGAGAGAGAGCCGCAGCGCGATGATAGAAGAACAAGAGAGTGGAAAAAAGTGGCGAGTGCACACATGGAGAGGGAGAGAGAGAAGGAGATGAAGAGAGCAGGTGTTCTCTTTATCCACCTGCCACTTTACTGATCCTGGCCATGAAAGGCAGAAACACAGGAGAAAGAACAAACACACACATGTGCATTACCAGACCTCCGCTTTCTTTCTTTCACTGCATTAGTTCTCACTCTGCTCTTTATGAGGGCCAGCTTCAAAGTATCCACCACTAGATACTAACGTACGGGGGTAAAAATACAACAGAACAAACCTTCTGACACCCTTAACTAAACACTAATACATTCATTACTATTTATCTATTTTTATCAATGACTTTGTCAAATATGGATTTTTTTTTAACCTAAACACGTTTCCTGGTTTTATTATTCCTGCCGTGAGGGTTTTGGTCATTTTCTCTGAATAGTGAAGTAAAAGTTGGAATTAAATGAGTTCTAACAAAGGATAAAACTGACACATTTAACAACATTATATTAGGTTTTAATTGGGTCTTTTTTTTTGACAAATTACCAAATAACCACAAAGTAAGTGTGGGAAACATTTATCGTTTAAATATAGAAAAAAAATCCACTTTTGGAAGTGTTTTGAATCAAAGCTGGTATTTTAATGATCAGTGGCAAAGAATATGATTTTCAAAGTGAAAAGCTGTAATTTTTTAATTTTTTTTAGCAAAGAATGTGGTTTTTTAAGAGATTACAAAATTTTCACAAATTTCACAAAAAATCGTTTTTATATATATATATATATTTAAAATGTCTAATTGTGAACATTTCAAAGAACAAACACATTGACTTATCACTAAGTCATACATTAAGATGTTTTTGAGCAGGAACAACTTATGAATGACCTTTGATTTTGCTCATTAGGAAACGAATAGAGATCACAGAATTAACTTCCTGAAACAGAAACGGCTATGACACAGAATACATGCTCACCTCCATGTTTTGGGAGAATATCACACATTTTCACCATATTTTCCTTCATTAAATGGGTGATTAAATGTGGGGCAAGTGTTTGGAAGAAATCTATTCAAATCTTGTATCACAAAAACTTGCAAGATATCGCGACATGTTCTGTCACAGTTAATCTCACGAGATTTGGTGAGAACAGTAAAGATAATAAGAAAAATAAAGATTTAACGCAATCCATATATACAAAAACTCAATAAAGTCTTATACCAGAAATATCATTCCAGATTAAATTTGCTGATGCCAAATATGTGCCATTTTTGGCTGTTTCTCCTCTAAGGGACAGCACGTGTGAGTGAGTTGTGTAGTGTGGCTTGTTAGATGAAGGTCTGGGTTAGGAGGCACTCCGTGATCCATCCAACTGTGTTTTTCATGTTCTGATAAGTGACAAAAGCAGCAACTCCTAAAACATATCTTTTTTAAAACAAAATAAGCCATAAAATAAAAACATATCAATATAGGCGATAGTGTGATTTTCTATATAAAATGAGGAACAGGAGTACAACTTGAAAAAGAATTTGGGAAACATTGAAAAAAAAAATAATTGTATTGTACTTTAGAATAGAATAGAATAAAGTGTATTGTCATATGTACATGTTTATCAGTATTATTACATATCTGAGGTCGACAAAGGGATAAACAACAAATTTATTATAGATATTTTACCTTTTCTAAGTCTTTAAACTAGAATTTTAGTTTGAAGTCACATCTAATATTGACTATAAGGGGAATTAATTAAATTCCATGCTCAATACATTTTAAAATACACAATACTGTGGGAAAATGTACATGTGAATATTAACACAAAAAAACAGATACTTTATCAGTAAATGATAAAACTCATTGTTGTAACTAGTGAACCTCCTTTTCAGATTCACTTTATTTTATTTCACAGCTCATATAACGCCTCCATTACAGAAATAAATAACATGAGATAATGGAGCCGCTGTTTTTAATAAACCTATTTATAATAAATCACACTGCCTCATGTTTAAAACAGGCTCTTTTGATTCACATGTAATATGTTTTATGGCGGGCATACAGAGTGGTTTAGAATGATGATGTAGTGAAAGGTTTTCTTTGTGTACAAAGGCACATGTGAACATATTCAGCCTAATTTATCATCCATAAACATATTCATCTGACATAAGTCTCACTTCCAGCATCCATCGCTGTCTTTAGCTCTCATTTGAACTCTCTTTTTTTTGGTGCAATTTCAAGGATCGTTTCCCTGGCGACCGCAAAACCATTACATCACAGTGGCATTACTCACAAGTGAGCATGTGAGCGTGTGCGTCTCGGGTTCTTTTAAATTCACTGCATTGAACGTTGGAGTTTCATAAGAAACTATAGAACTTTAATTGTTCCTGTTCATTGAATCAGGAGGAAAATTTCAGCTTTAATATGGAAACGCTGCGATTTTAACCAAAGTTCATTGAAACAGATCTCAAGTTTGGAGTACATGTTCTCAATTCTGGTTCATTAGTGCGTTAGTACACTTTACTGGTGTACTAAAAAGTGTCACTACTACTAGTGAGGCTAATAAGGGGGCGGGGAGAGGAAATACATTTTATCTTTAGAAAATATTACAACCAATCAGGGAGCTAGGTTCCATTATTATTATTAGATTTTTTTTCCAATACAAATATCTACTCGTCTTCGACGTTCAAATGTTTTGTTTAGAAGTTGTATTAAATGTCTGTGTGTGCCGGAAATCTGAAAATGTGGTGCGCCAAAAGTATTAAAGTACTTTTCCATTTATAAATCACTAGTACATTGCCCGTCGGAAGTATGCATTCATTTAGTGGGAGGAGCTTAAGTAGAGTTGTCAATTATGGCCAAAAGAGTATGTGTTTGAAGGTTGGATGTACAAAGAGGTGTACCTACTCTGTTATTTGCAGGTGCAAAGTAAAATAGCGTGTGCAATTCATGGGAATTAAACATGATGAATTGATAAAGAAAGTTTGCACCAATGTTCGTCATCCCCCGTCCTTAGACCCTCCTTCAGCAAGGAAAAACTAAAAAAAAAACCCATTGAAAAAATTAATTACACACACCCATGTCATGTATATCCAAGGTACGCATTAATATTAGCGTTTATAATGCCGTGTTCGTGGAGAAATGTGTATGTTTCGCTGTTTGCTTTGAGCACAGCCGCTGGCATTGCTCAGCAATAACTTCCGGGAATTATTTGAGTTTATTTCGAACTTCTGATGTCGCAACTGTCACTCCAAACGGCTCTGTGTGCGTGCGGCACGTACCCAACTGTAATTCGTTGGTTTGTTCAGCTCCTGCTCAAACAGAAATCCAGTTCCCTGATTGGTTGTGATAATTTGCTTTTCCCTGCCCCCTTATTAGCATATAATGCTTGCTAGTGTCACAATTTACTTTACCCATGCACTAGTAAACCTAAAACTAGTACAATTGAGCACCAAATAATTGTGTGCGATTGTGTTGTGATATCATGTTTTTTTGGGGTTTATTTTGTGTATTTATGGAGTTATTTTGTGTTGTTTTGCTGATTGGTTTTTCAAAGGCTGGGTATATATAGTTAACACTGCAAATAAATGTCCATGTGTCTCAACCACCTCACTAATTAATCACTGGGGTTTATCTCAGGCTGGATGTTACAACAGAACAACTATTTTTGAACTGAAAAACAGTAAAACCCCAACACGGCATGTGTTGAATACAGTGTGTGTTAGGCTGTAATACACCAAAGGCTGAGAGACGGTAAACCATGGAAAACAGATTCAACATTTACATCATTACCTGCATGTGCAAAGCTCACTAAACACACACAGTAGTGTGTTTTGCAGATGTACTGAGACAGACACACACACGGGCCTCCAAAGCCCAGCAGAAATACTGGGCTCCATTTAATTAGGCAGCGCTCATTAGTGTATGCATGTGTTCAGCTGTGTCTGCCCTTAAAAATAATATCAGTTACAAGTGTGTTTGTAGTTGTTTACAGTGTGTGTGTGTGTGTGTGTGTGTGTGTGTGTGTGTGTGTGTGTGTGTGTGTGTGTGTGTGTGTGTGTGTGTGACCCTGACCCCGTTTTGGCAGCTCTTTTGTAGTGAGCTAATGATGGAGCATCTTTACACTATATCTGTGAGAACCTTGATCTGGATTAGGAATCTGCTTTAACGAAGGGAAAGTAGGACAGAAACACATACTTAACATAACAACATGAGTGTGTAGACAAACATGGACGCACAGGAAAACAAGCTCACTTTACTACACAACGTATGCAGTTTCCAGACTAAACAAACACACTGACCTGGTGTTTAAGGAGGGCGTGGCCTGGGTTTGCTCCGACTCTGTGGGCGTGTCAGTCCTGGCTACCTGTTGGGACAAATGATAGAATGACAATGTGTATATAAAAATTAGGGCTAGGACTTTATTGTGTTAATCGTGATTCATTAATTACAGAAAAATTACGCAAAAAAAAAAAAAAAAAAAACGCAGTTAATAAACAGAACCTTTCTCCTTTCACGAGTTTCCAGTACACCCATAATACTGAGGCACAGACCACAACACGAGACGGGAAAACCCGAGGGAAGTCGTTCCCGTGCTTCGTGGGTATTTATTTTATTTTTTAAAAACGCACCAGATGGGAAAAAAGCTTAAAGTTAAGTGTGTGCTTTGTGAACAATGCAATCATAATATTTATTCATATTACACATTATGTTAGCACTCAGTGATGGAAATAAACAATTTTGTTGTTGAAGCTCATTTAATGTTTTCATTGATTCAGTCTATTACCAAAATACAATTAAATTGAAAAAATGTTGCTTCTCGTGTCAAATATTGTTATGCAATTAATTTAGATTAATCAAGATTAATGAATTACAAAGTCTCTAATTTGTTAAATTAGATCATTTTTTTAATCGAGTCGCACACCAGTAAAAATATGAAAACATGAATATTACATTTAACCATTTAACAGTCTCCAATTTTGAGTGATTGCCTTAAACACACGGAAAAGATGGAATTTACTTCCTGAAATGAAAATATCGTTATCATAATGTCTTAAAATTTGTTTTATAATTTTTTAAATTGCAATATGACACATTATGACAATATCACACATTCACACGCTATTTTCTTGAGGTAAAAAAGACGGAAATATATATATATATATATATAATACAATATAATAAAAATATATGAATAAATATGGAATTATTCACAATAAATATGTATTACATGACTCATATTAAGCATATATGGCATGATTTCAGGAAGATTATTAGCTAGTGATGACATCTAATGAGGGAAAACAGATGAAAACGAAAGCAAAATGGAAAAAGAAAACAAGTAAACAATAAAACTGATCTTAGGAAAAATTGAAATGAACACAGGACAATAGTTTAGAATAGATTTGCACCAACTACAAGAATATTTAACCAAACCAAAAATTGAAATGAATCACTAATCGAATCAGACCCATGTGAATCAAATTGATTAGAGAAATCTGAACCGATACTCAGCTCCATACAGTATGTAGAAAAGATAACATTTTGCAATATACAAAGGTGATATGTAAGTAAGATTTAACAGGACAAATGAATAAATTATGTTGCACATGCATGAAATGTTTGATTATATTTTGAATAAGAACTGATTTGTACTTTGCACTTGAACTATTTACAGCATTTTTTTCAGAGACAAAAACACGTACAGGTAGAATTAAGTGCGACACTGTGATTAATGTTACTATCTAATTTTTGTCTTTGAATCTTTATTTATTTACTTTAGTTTATTACTTAAACTCCACTTAGTTGTACGATGGAGCACAAAAGCAGACGAGTGAAGGCGTTGCTAATTTGATGGATAGATGATGTCCAAACAGCAATTACCATTTGTAGGCTTTGAAGACTGTGTTGTCAAGCAGTAATAAATAACAGCGTCAAATGAAGCCTGACAACCAAGAGAAGAGGAGGATAAAGTTTTAAAGAGGGAAGTGTGTGGATCCAAAGAAGACGTGATAATTACTTTTAACAAACGGGAAAGGCTTGAAGGACACGTGTTGGTGCGGTTGTTTAGAGACGTACAGAGAATGAATAGAAGCTCGATATGTCAACCGACACTCTATAAAAACATGTCCCCAACTACAGGCTGCTCTCTAAACCCGCTGACCTCTTTGGTTACGAAATCATGCTGATGAAACTTAGCTGCACCGATGCATGGAGTGTCTTTATTCGCTGAGGCTGGACGACTATTTGTGATGCGTAACAGCGCTCACACGTTCACGGCTGATGTTTTATTAGCTGACTGCAGCAACTGGAAGATGAAGAAAGGTCCCTAGAGCCCCGTCGTTAGGCTCATTCCTGCCTTAGCGTATCACACATGGGCAACTGGAGGCCCTCGCTCTAGTGTTGTTCGGCCCCCAAAGCAAGAAAACACACACACGGATGGAAAAATACAAAAATCACCAGCAAAAACTCACAAAATAACACAAAAATGTACAAAAGGAGAAGAAAAAACACAACTATAAAGACACAAAATATCAGAAAAGATAGAAAACATAAAAAATTAACAAATGACTCTAAAAATGATAAAAAAACTAAACATAAATGACTCCAAAAACACACAGTGATGAGAAAATACACAAATCAACAACAAAAAACTGCAAAAACCTACAAAACAAAAATTAAATGTGCAAAAAGAGAACAAAAACACACAACAGGACTCCAAAAACACAATAACCTTGTGTTGTTTCCTGCTCAGAGATGTCAAAAGTGACCGAGTAGAATATGAACATGAGGTCATTTGATCCATAAAACTCACGGAAACATTTAATTCACACATTTCAGAGACCCTCCATTGTGTTACTGACAAAACTTAAAATAAAAGTCCTATTTGCAAAAAAGTTTAAAACTAATGGAAGATCAGAAGAGATACTTTTGTTTTGAAATGATTAATTAATTTTAGCTTGAAGCAGGTCCGAGGACGATTTTACATTTGGCTCGTAATGCATCAGGGGGCAGTTGAGTATGACTAGTGTGCCCAGCGTGCATACTTAAAGGGGGCATTCAGAGGGCCAGAGTTGGAAAGGTTCTGTTTCCTCCCTCCCTTATTATTCCACATTTTGTAAAAAGTCAGCTCCAAACGGGAGAGTTGGATTTTTCACACTACTTGACGTCACGTGGCAGAAACTCCTCCTCCTGACAATCCTGGCTCCTCCTACCCTATAAAAATGCGAGCTCCTCCCTCTCAAACTACCTCACAGCTAAAACAAACACTGCAGTTTAATATAGAATATATATTATACCTCTATTGTCATTATGTAAAGCTACATACATGAAATGTGTTCTCTGAATTCAACCCCTCCCTGAGGAGCAGTGGACAGCAACGGTGTAGTACCCGAGGCAGTTACATTTTTAGTACCCGTTATATCGCCTCGTATTGCCTTTGAGATGATCTGACGTGTTTGTGACCCAGTGCGATGCAGTGGTTGGACAAAACAGTGGACTATCACCTTAAATGGACTATTCCTGTGATCAGTTGTGGAGAGGAGAAAATGAAAGCGACGTAGCAGCTTCGGTGAGTGTTTGCAACAACGAACTCAGCTGATTTACTGTGCTGCTGCTGCCGCGCACACACCCTGAACCAGTGTTTGACTCATAATCACAATAAAATAGCCATGTGTTTTACTGTAATGTGCAGTTTTTTGGCTGAAAACAATAACACGAGTGTGTGGATAGCAAAAGAAAATCGCTAGTGATCAGCTGTTGTGTGGAGTCAGCGTCTACAGACACACCCACTCATGAATATCCATAAGTACGCCCCAAAACAGCCTGTTAGAACTGCTCAGAAAGTTACTTTTCAGAGGGCTAAAAATCTGGAAAACAGGCGTAGTAGTAGTATACATCTGGGTATTTCTTGCGTACTCAATCTTTTTATACTATCTAATGTGAATGCACTACATACTCATTTTGACATCAGACTTAGTATGACATTTACAACACGGCCTATGTCTTTCTAAATCTGAAGCCCATTATGTGACAGATTTCACAGAATACATCTATAAGGTGAGAGCTATGATGTGTGAACATATGGTGACAAATATGCAGGTCAATAAGGTTTTGTATTAGCACTAATGCACTCCTAGTGCGACCTTTCTCTTTGACCCCATGCTCCCCACCATACTGTCATCCTTACTGCCATATGAGCCTCACCGAGCACCAACGAGACTAAAGAGGAGCGAGAACTACATCTGACCAATCAGTGAAAGCAGATACATTAAATATCTGTTTGCATTTTGGATGCGTGGAAATCAATTAGTGTGGCCTGGCTGCTGATGCTGTCATTTAAGCTTCATTAGCCACAGGATGACGGCTAGCATTAATCATAGCCACCTCCTTGCTTTACCAAGCACTTAAACATTAATCGTCAAGTCTTTGGTGCACAATTATCTCTCATTTGGAAAACCATTTGTAGGAATAGTCTCTCGCTCCTTCTCTCTCTCCTTTTGAAGAGCACGGCATTCATTTTGAAACCTTGTAATATATGTTGGTTATCGAAGGCTAATTCAAAACAAGCCAATGAAGACGAACGGGCAAATGTGTCTCATTATTCTTATTAACATTGGGGGGTAGGGGGGGATGCTCACATTTAATTAGGTGCAGTGAACTGTGTGTAGAGGGACTAAGTTTTGTTTTTAAGATTTGAAACACCAAATCTGATAAGAAAAGATTGAATAGGGTAATATTTTGGTGAAAGAAATTAAGACACACTCGCGACCTGACAATGATTTATTACAAATATATCAAAGACTACAGCAGGAGGAGAAAAAAAAAAGTGTTATTATTGTGTCAACACTGGAGAGCCTAATCAATACCAGTAAGTATTAGTAGCTTCCAGGGGGCAGCCGGATGTAGAATTAAGATTTACATTTTAACTCAGTGATGGATGATCGTAGCCTGAATGACTAGGGCGGTAAAAAAATGAGCAGTAAGCATTTAGAGCACTTGGTCCAATCTAATAATTGCTAAAAGTGGATAAAAAGCACAAACTATTAGGGATATTACTAATTACTGGGCGACCAATCAGGCTAAGTGTTCCCTGAAAATGCTTCGGCAATGATTATGATAAAGTTGTAGTAATGTAGTCTCTGCATTTTTGTGCATGTGAATGGATTAGTGTGTGGCAATATATTTGGAAACATTACTTTTGGATTGTGAAAGATAAATCAAAAGGTTTTAATCAAGTTAAAGGGCAAAACTAGGAAGATCAGCAAAATATAATAAAACATCCTACATTAATCTTTTTTTAGGTAAATCAATCTGATAATACATTAGGTATGCATAGTTAGGCTGATTTCACATTAAAGCTGCTGGAGATGCTAATGTTTTATCAGATATAGAGGCAGTGTAGGGCTCATAGATCAATAAACACAAGATAATTTGTTCTAAAAAAAGATCTAAAAGGTTGAACTTTCTGCTCAAAAGTTTGTTTTCATCTCCACTGCAAACACTATCGACATTGTGGCAAAAGCTTTGTGCATTGCATTGTGGGATGTGGAGTCCCGTGAACGGATGCATAGAAGTGTTTTTACTTCATTCTTACTGTGATTTCTTGTGTTCCCTGTTTGTTTGCGAGACATTCGATTCATTCGGACAGATTCTGATCTTTCTGTTTACATCCCAAAATAAACATCCACCAGAAATGTGTTGGGAAGTCACTTTGCCAAAGTTTTTGTAGGCAAATACAGGAAATTACGGTAAGAATGAAACATCCGTCTACGGGACTCCACTTCCCACAACGCAATGCAAAAACTTGTCCGACAATTTTGGTAAGAGTGTGTTTATGGTGGAGATCAAAACAACGGCAACTTGAATTTATTATTGATTGATCTATGAAGCCTGTTGTGTTGGAAATGTCATACTAAAGTACTATTTATACTAAGTCTAACTCCAAAAAGAGTATGTAGTGCGTTCACTACTTAGATAGTATACAACGATTGAAAACGGGAGAAAACCCCGGATGTATACTATATGGGGACATATCTTAAGTATGCACAGTGGGCACACTAGTCATACTCAAAATTCCGATGATGCATTGCGAGCGGGACGTAAAATCATCCGGGGACTGGCTTCAAGCTAAAACTCAATCAGTAGGAGGAGTTACTCCTCGTATGATGTCATAAACAGAGCAAACTCGTCTGAGCACACGTTTCAAAAAAATGTGGAGCAAACAAGGAATGGAGGAATCATATATTTTCACTTTCTTATTTTGACGTTAGGTAGTGAATAGCAGACAATTTGGAATTTATGAAATGTTGGAACGAAACGTGTATATGTGAGTTTTATGGATCAAATGAGCATGTTGATATTCTACTTGGTCACTTTCTCATTAAAAATGTTTTCAGAACTTTCAAAGTAAAGGTGGAGAATCAACAGAGATATTTCGCCTCAGCATGCTTCAGGATTTCTCATTGTAGGTTCCAAATACATCTTGGAAAACTTTGAAGCATACTTCAATGCTCATCATCCTAATCACACATATAGTAGACAGTATATACTCATTAAGTCTGCAGTGTGTAGACATTTCCAACACAGCCTATGTCTATCTGATCAAAAAAAATATCGTCTCCAGCAGCTTTAAGGTTTGCTGTACCAAGACATCATTTATTATTCAAACTCAGCTTTGTTGTTCCACTCCACACTACAGTTGTATGTTTACATATGGCAAAACAAGCCAGAATATCTGGGAAAACCAATCATAAAGCGTTTAAAGTGAGCCAGGATTTTCTCGTTTGTTACAATCACACTTTGTTGATTCTTACTAGATTGTTTTTGCCCGAACAAGAAGTCCTTTCCCAGCAAACCTTTCTGTCTAAAAACCAAGCACAGTGTGAGTGACAGAGAGTAGGAGCAATGTCTGAGACAAAAAGAAAAAAAAAAACACACTGCAGGTGGAGCACTTTCTACCTCTTCATTGCTCTCAGCAAAAGGCCAAGTGACAATTTGAACGATTACCAGAAGCTCTTACCTCTACCTGAACCTTAGCTGAAAGAATGACTGCCATTGTCTCTAAAATCAGGAATATCTTGGCCCAGAGTGATGGTGAAAAACTAATCAATGCATTTGTTACACCTAGATTAGATTATTGTAACTTCCTACTGTTAGGATGTCCTAATAACTCACTAAAAAGTCTCCAGTTAATTCAGAATGCTGCAACTAGAATACTAACAGGTACTAACAAGAAAGCATATTTCTCCAGTATTGGCTTCCCATCATTGGCTTCCTGTAAAATCTAGAATAGAGTTTAAAATCCTCCTGTTAGCATACAAAGCTCTACATGATCAAGCTCCTGTGTATCTTAAAGACTTGTTAGTGCCCTATCGTCCGGGCAGAACACGCCGCTCTCAGTCTGCTAGTCTTCTTGAAGTTCCTAAAGTGTCCAGAAGTAGAACAGGAGGCAGAGCTTTCAGCTACCAGGCTCCTCCCCTTTGGAACCAGCTCCCAGCCTTAGTACGGGAGGCTGCTACTCTCTCCACCTTTAAAAGTAAACTCAAAACCTACTTATTTGCTAAAGTGTATACCGTATAAAAGCAATAACCTAAAGCGGACATGGTCTCGTTGTTTTGGTCACAATCACAGACCATTACATGCAACTCAATGGTCAACACCTCAGATAATTGCGAGAGACCGCTACATTCAAAATCTGTTTATTTACTAAAGCGTACACCGTATAATTGTGATAATTAAAGCAGACGAGCATCCCCTTTGTAGTGATCACTACGTGCGCCCAGTACAAGACAAAACCTTGTCTGTAGTGGTAGCATTTGAGCATAGAGGATGGCCGCATGACGTTTAATATTAATATTAAAATAACCACTAGGAACAAGTGTATCATAGTGTATCATGTTTTTCCTGCAGTCTGTGCCTTCTCCTCGCCCTCCGAGGGCTCTCTTTTCTGATTCGGGTGTCTTGATGCTGGAGCTGGCAGTTCCTGGTCGATGGTTCATGGCTCAACTAGTCTGGGACACTGATGTTCTATCACTATCATGTTTTGATCGTCCTTCTGTCCACTAACCCCAACCAGTCGAACCAGATGATGACTGTCACCTCTGAACCTGGTTTATAAAAACAAAATAAGGGAGTTTTTTCTTCTCTATGCTTGTTCATGTGGATCTTGTTGGGTTCTTTCTTTCTTACTATGAATGTTATATTGACTATGAATGTTATATTGTTAAGCGTTTTGAGATGACTGTTGTATCCTGCGCTATATAAATACAGTTGAATTGTGTTGCTTATGAATGAGGAGAGGAAGTCGGTAACACATCCTTACTTTTTCCTGAGATGTTTCCCACCGTCGTGAACCACTGCACCACTAATGCTGTTTAGCATTCACACCACAGCAAAAGGAAAGAGAGGAGCTATTCATCTACATTAAGACATGCAAAGCAAGACCTTTACGCTGAAGTGCTGACTAACGCGTATCTATTGTCAACATACACAAGCTACGCCTGGAAAAAGGTCTTTGTCCATATGCTTTTCATATCCATAACAATGCAACATAATTACAGGAAGAGCATGAGCTTTAACAGTTGTAGATGTTTGCTTTTAAGCAGTTTTCAGTTATTATCTACAAATTATAACTGGCTCACATTTTCCTTTCAATATTGTACTTGTTTCTTTTACAAAATTGCAAGTTTTATTCTATTCCGACACATAAAACCAAACTGTACCGAATGTGACCCTTCACCTTAGATAATTGACATATTTACACCAGAAACCCAACATAGGATGTGTTGAGATGGACTAATGGTCAAACCTAACCTAATAGGGGTGTAACATTTTCATCTGAATCACATTTCTTTGTTGCTGATTCGATTCATGGACGATAATGGTTCATTTAGAACAACTTGATCCAAAACGATTCAGTGACTTGAACTGATTTTGTAACTTTTTAGCCAAAATCATAATCTAACCAGTGTGACTGTGCAATTAATCCCTGAATACTGGACAGTACGGGTGAGCTTTAATAGATTCCTGTTGTTTCTCGAAAGGGAATCATCTGTAAATTAATTATGGACATAAAATAAACAAGTAAATAACATTTAATGGCAAATGTTTTCACATTTTATTTGAAATCCAACCAACACTTTAGTTTAAATCACCAGGATGTTAACTTTATACACAATATTAATGTAAAAAATGAAGTGCAATCAAGATCTGTTCAGGTTTAATGAGCAGTGGTTGAACGCTACCACCGATATTTCCTTATATTAATACAATTGATTGATTTGTTGGGGTTTTTTTGGTAACACTTTCATATTTTCGTGCTTCGAGATGACTATTGTGGTAATTTGCGCTATATACAGTAAATAAAGTTGAATTGACGTGAAGTCATAATTTTAGATCGATTAGTGTCCTCTGGAAGTCCAACTTGCCGAGCACAGATCAATGTAGTTGCATTGTCGGAATATAAATCGATTCATCAATTTAATATCTTAATTGTTACACCCTTATAATTTAGCCAAGTAATCCTATTTTTATTAAAAGTGGTGAAATAATCGATAATCGATGAATTGCGATTTTATTGACAATTATTAATTGAAAAAAAAAAAAAAATCAATTATTTACATCCTCCAAATGTTAATATAAACCCTTCAAGTCCTCCTAATTTGGATATTTCAATGACACAGTACAATTTTGAAGGTGTTGTAAGGTGAAATTAAAAGATTTGTCAGCTACTGATGTTAAATCAAGATCAATAATCAAAAATCAAATCGATAATCGGTCAAAAATTGGTTTATCATCGAATCGAAAATTCAATAATCGGAATTTAATTGGGAAACACCCCTATTTTTACTTATAAATCACTTTTACTTCATGGGTGAGGAACACCAGTCTTTTTTCTGGACTTGATTTCTTCCCTCATGTTGCTGAGGAAACCTGGATTCTCTTTATATGATATGATATGACAGTCATTTCTACATGGAGAGGTACGATGATAGGTCAGCCTGTTTGTTGTTGATCCCTTAAAGACAGACCGTGTGTGGAAAAAGCTTAAACAGAACCCGCTGAGCTACATCCAGCAGTAGGACTTCATAACCACCTCTGAGAACTAAAGGTTTTCCCCAAAAGAGCCGAGTCATGGAAACAGGTGGTTCCGTGGGGAATGTGGCGTGATTAAGAAAAGCCTGTTTGTCCAGCGCAGAATCTCAGGGGTCAAAGTCTCACAGCTCAGGAGTCCAATCAACTGTACATTTGCTTTCAGCATCACAGTTCAGGGATTGTTTGTGTCCTGTAATCTCTAGTGGGAGCAGTGAGGTCGGTACATGCATGTTTGTTGGTCTGTTTCACCAAAAAACATGTGGAGATTGTAAATAGTAGTGCTTGAAAAAGTGCTTGAAGAGATAATATTACACACACAGCAGCACATTTCCAACAAAAATATTTTTCTTATTTTTATGAATTCTCTAACAGCGGTTTTTAAACTTTTTGGTCTCAAGTACCCCTTTCTCTTAGCTACCCTTATGTCCGACAACTAAGTTTTGCTCATAATTCTGTGAAAAAACAACTATAGAGCATAATGATGGAAATAATTAGTGATAATATACATTTTAAAGAATTTCATTTTGTAAATAAGTGGAATGAAACAGTATTTAGTGCCTCCTGAATAGATTTATTTCTATAGTTTTAATAGTTTACGGTCATCTTCCTCCTGGTGTGGGACCAAGAATGATCTTTGTATTTTCAGTTCATGTTCTAATCAAAATCTTTTCATCATTTTAAGGTTTTTTTAGGCATTTTGTGTCTTTTTTGGTGTTATTTTTATCATGTTTGTATTATTTAAATTACTCTATCTCAGTGTGTTTGTTTTTGGTGTCGTTTGGTTGTGTCTTATGTCGTTTTCTATGATTCTCTGTTATGTTTGTGTATTTTGTAGTGTTGTGTATTTTTTTCTCATTTAGTGTGTCTTTGTTGTCGTTTTGTGCGTCGCTGGTAAAAGCATTTTAGCATTTTGTTTTTTTGGTGTTATTTTGTGTATTATTTTGTTGTTTGTCTGTTCTTTGTATTATTCGGTATATTTTTCTCTTATTTTGTGTGTTTTTGTTGTCATTTGTGTGTCTTGTTGGTATTATTTAAATTATTCTATCTCAGTATGTGTGTTTTTGGTGTTGTTTGGTTGTTTCTTATGTCGTTTTGTATGTTTCACTGTTATGTTTGTATATTTTGTAGTGATCTTGTGTGTTTCTCTCCTTTAGTGTGTCTCTATAGGTGTCAATTGTTGTTATTTGTCTTTTCTTTTCATTAGTCAGTGCATTTTTTCTCTTATTTTGTGTGTTTTTGTTGTCGTTTTGTGAATTGCTGGTAATTTTCTGTGTGATTATTATTTTTAACTAAAAATAAACATTAAAGAATCTCATATTTTTAATGCTTTCATTCATACCCCCGTAGTGTCATTGCATACCTACATTTGAGAAACACGACTCTAACAGATTTGACAAAGGATGATGAATTCATAAAGTTCCATAAGCCTAATAATAATATGCGATGGACTGGCACTAGATCAAGGCTGATGTGATTTAAGTTTAGAATTATATTCTGTGACTAAACGAAAGGAATGACATCATGTGAAACCACAAATGGCTGCAAACCTCAATTAATTATGAACTTCGACTTAAAAACTGTTAATTCTGACACCGCTTCGAGTTTTACGTTGAATTATGTAGTTGATGAGGGAGAAAAACCCAAAGTGGCTGGTAAAGTGAGATCAGCATTTTTGATGAAAGAAGACAGGAAAAGGTCAGGGAGCAGATGAGGCAACAGGAGAATGGTGTTTGACCTTTGACCTTCACACAAAAAAAGGGAGGAACTATGAAAAAAAGAGGGGATGGAAAATGATCATCCATCTTTGTTAATGGAGCCTGACGTGTCATAGGCTGTCGGGAATAGAAAGGACATAAAGACATAAAAGCACCATTCACCTCAGCCCCTTAAACACATGCATGTACCACACACACACACAGTGTTCAGACTAAGTGCTACATTAGCTGAAAAGCTGCATAAGTAATAAAAAAAATACAAAAGTTCCATTATTTTATCTATTTTTTTCTAGTTTTGAACAGAAAACGGAATTTTGTATATGAAAGCTTCCTAATTATATCTTCCCCACAACCCCGCTCCACCTTTTTAACTAATGTGCATCAGCAAAGTTGGACTTGAAACGTGAATATTAAATTACTTTAATAAGATTATTGAGATGACTTCCTACAGGGGAAGCTGTGCTGGCAGGTGG
Source organism: Gouania willdenowi (assembly GCF_900634775.1). NCBI lineage: Eukaryota > Metazoa > Chordata > Actinopteri > Blenniiformes > Gobiesocidae > Gouania > Gouania willdenowi. Next base: position 4,305,950 of record NC_041064.1, read on the forward strand.
AACAAATGTTTCCCCATTAAAGGTCACGGGGTCGTCACAATCAACATGTTTTTCCCTCTGGAGTCCTAATGTGCTGAGCATATTCAATGAGAATATGTCTATCGGGTTACCACAGCTCATGGTGCCCATGATGACTCATCAAAGACGATCAATATCTTCAAAAGTTGGACATCCATGTAAAATATCATTCAAAGGATGCATGTCTATAGATACAGTATGCTGTGGCTGTGTTGGAAAGGTCACACTAACGTACTATACACTGCCCCAGGGCAGCTGTGGCTACAATAGTAGCTTACCACCACTGAGTGTGGAGAGAAAGAATAATCCCTTAATTCTGTAAAGCGACTTTGAGTGTCTATGATAAAGCGCTATATAAAATTGATGCATTATTATTATTATTATTATTATAAACTCAATGACTATATACTATAAGTATGATTAGGATGATGAGCGTTCCCACTGAAGTATACTTCTAAGTTTCCCAAGATGCATTTAGAACCTACAGCGTTAAAAACCTTGTTCACACTGAGGCTAAATATCTCTGTTGATTCTCCACCTTTACTTTGAAAGTTCTGAAAACCTTTGAAGTGAGAAAGTGACCAAGTAGAATATCAACATGTTCTCATTTCATCCATAAAAACTCACGTTTCATTCTCGCATTTCAGAGATTTTTCAGAGACTACTGACAAAACTTCCGATGAACTTCAAAACAAGAGCATTATTTACAAAAGTGTTCAATGTTATGAAAAACATTATTTCTTGTCTCTACATCTATAAACTGGTCCTCCCTGAGCCTGCCAACTCCCAGAATGAGGAAAACAAGTGATTCCTGCATGGTCTCTGCAGCCCACCCACTGGTAAAATGGAGATAGTACAGGCTGTTCAGATTCAGCTCCTGTTGTTACGTAACCAAAGGAGTCATTTTCTTAGGCCGACCTCCTCTGAGCAGTGATAGGAGTCTGTGACACAATTCCACGCAGCGATTGGACAAAACAGTGGACTCTCACCTTGAATGGACTATTCCTGTAATCACTAGAGGAGATGATGAAAAAAAAGTGACTTAGCTTCGGTAAGCGTTTGAAGTGTTTTTGAACTCCTCTGCTGCTCCGGCTCTGCAGACATAACACTGGCGCGCTGCGCACACACCGTGGAGCAGTCATTTTCTGACTCACAATCACAATAACCGCTTAAATAGCCATGAGTTTTTCTGTAATGTGCAGTTTTTTTGGATGAAAACAACAACAAGAGTGTGTGGACAGCGTCTACAGACACGCCCACTCATGAATATGCATAAGTAGGCCGCAAATCAGCCCGTTTTTTGGAATTGTTCCGGAAGTCACTTTTCAGAGGGCTAAAACTCCAGAAAACAGGAGAGTTTGGGAAAATAAACCTGAAATACTATGTTGTTGGGGTTCTTAGAACAAATGGAGATGAAAAATAGCATGACACTGCAACTTTAAAAAAACTAATGGAAGACAAGAAGAGATGCTTTTGTTTTGAAAAGGGGATGTTTGATTTTTAGCTTCAGTCCTCATGTGTGTTTTTCTTATATTATGAATCAACTTTGTCATTGCACATGTTACAGAGAAACAGGGCAACAAAATGTATGTTCTTGTATTTTTTCTCTCATTTTCTGCCTTTTTGTTGTCGATTTTTGCCTTTTTGGGGACACTGTATTTTTGTTGTTTTCTATATTTTCCTGTCATTTTGTTAACAACTGGTGTGTCTTTGGAGCTATTCTGTAATGTGTTGTTTTGTGTGTTTTTGTTCTCATTTTTGTTTGAGTGGTTGTTATTGTTATTTTTTGACTTTTTTGTGCATTTTGCTGCTGATTTGTGTGTTAAGTGAGTTATTTTGTGCACTGTTGTGGACTTCATATTCCTTCCAACTTAGTGAATTACAATTTTAGGGATTTGCTTTGGGGGCCGTAAGAAATTCGACTGAGGGCCACATGTGGCTCCCGGGCCGCCAGTTGCTCATGTCTGTTTTACATACTAATTTTGCCGTCAGACTCGGTATGAGTAGTACGTTAGTTTGTTTACAACACAGCCTTAAATCTGATTGATCACTAAAACTATTTGTAATGATCAAATCTCCATTAGTTGCTGAAGGACTGAAATCCTGAAACTGAAAAGGATGATTCTGCTGTAACGTCATGTTAAAATGAGAGCATTTTCAGGCAGCGTATAAGCATAAACTATAAGTGTTTCCCAAAGTAAAACAGACAAAGAATACCACGAACTGAAATAAACAAACATCACACCATGAACACAGACTGTATACTAAAGTAGATGCATGAACTGTAACACCAGGTTTGCTTGTTAGCCTTCTGCAGCGTTCCCGTTGACGACAATAAAAACATGTCGAGGTAATAAAACCTCTTATCTTGTCTCAACAAGAAAGGCTTTCCTCATAAACAGGGTGGACAGGATGAAATTGATTGAGCTGTAGGGCTAATGTCTACTTTAATTATAAGTCTATTATCACATGGAGACATTTAATACGGGCTCTTCCTACCAGTGCTGTGGTGTCGGCACTAAAGGAGTGTTCAGGGTCCGCTGGCAGGGGGTTGAGGGCTGAGTCGCTGCTGCTTCTCACCAGGAGGGGCGTGTCTGTAAGGAGCACACCAAAGCAAGTCATCAAATGTAAGGACAGTTTCCATTAGCCTTGGAAATGCAAACTTACGAGAACAAGTAAATGGTAACTAACTGTAATTCCAGTAGCAAAATCAAAAACTAGTGGTATGTTTATCAAACTGTCTGATTAAATTTTTTCGTAAATGTTTAACTTTTGCTTCTACAACAGATTCTGATTCTGTTAAGTCACGTGTCAGATCCGGCATTTTTAGAACATCACATTCGGCCCGTTCAAGAGTAAAAATGATGGAAAAAAACATTTAGTAAATGACCAACTAATTCAGCTGTAGATATCTCAGACCCTCCCAATGCAAAAAATCAATTAAAATCCACAATATTTGCAGAACTCAGGTTTCCAGTTCTTATATCACATGACGGCAGTCATTTATAATCTGAAATTGTTCAAAGAACCCTCAAATTTTCCTCAAAATGTACCCAAAATCAGAAAACATGGCACATTAAGTGTGGACAAAAGAGGAGACTGAGACATTTCTTAGCATTATACTTAAAAATTATTATTGCTACTTTAGACGTGAAACAACAAAGGAATGCAGAATGTTATAAGGTCTGGAGCGTCCATTTACAGTGTGTTACAAGGCTCCAAAACAACCTTCAATGGAAACACGTTCAAAGTGCAATTATACTTTGTCAAAATTTTACAAATATCGCTTTTATTTTGCAAAAAAAACTGTAAAGGAAACACAGTAAGAGATTCAACTTTGTAAGTTCCAATCAACGTCTTTATAGTCACGTTTGATGAGTAGCTAGCTGATGCTCTTCTGACACTAACCACAGGTCAGCAGGACTCATGTCTAATAATAATTCTCTGTTGACAATGGAAAGCAACATTAAATAAACTACTGGTGCCACACTACAAAGTGCGTCGCCGTATTTCATGACCATCAAAGCAGGACGATTGTCAGCCAACGAGGTATAATCTCACGGCTGAGATGTTATGAAACTCAAAGAAATCTCAGCTGTGACTGATGTGACAATAAAAGGAAATGGTTCACGAGTACAACTTCTCATAAACCGTCCAATGCTGACACTTCATAACCTGAGTATTCATAGCAAGGTTTTTGCTGAGCTGACACTTCAGACAATAGAGTTTCTGATAAGTATATCTTTAAAAGAGCTAGACTAATGATAGCATTGTTTAAATGCTCAGCGGTCAGAATAACCACCTAAAACAGTACAATTAAGTATAAAATATTGATTTATTTACAATTTCCCAAATATCTTCCGCTATTTCAAGTGCTGGTCCTCTTTTTATACCATCATTGATCCAAACTCTTGATCAAGTTTATTAAGTGTGTCTCGCGGAGTCCTCACAGAGTGCCTCAACTGAAGGTATCAAAGAAAACTATTTGACATGGACTTAACACTCTTGGATATTTTGGGACCATATTGTGCATTTTCATGTTACTTTTCCCGTAAAACGCGTGGCCGAGTGTCTAGCGTAACCCTCCCAGCTTCCTGTATTGCATGTTTGGTACAATTTTGGGAAGTTTAATAGCCAGTAAAGTCATCTAAACAGGGAAAGATGATGAAACAGAAATGAAATGAATAAGTGTAACGTGACACAGAAATGGGTATAGAGGTGCATTAACAACAAAAGCAACTTCAGCGACTCTGGTGACTGGATTACATTCAAAATCAATGTAAATGACGCCAACTCCCTTCCAACGACGCAACGTGTGCAATTCCAGTGACTGGAATTAGAAGTCGCTCCAAGTTCAAACTTTTCAAGCAAGTGACGCTGTCGCAACATCCAATCGGCAATGACTTTCTCCCTACGTCACTTCACTGAAGAAACATGGAGGTAAGAGCGATGAAGTGAACAAAAAGCGCGACTATGTTAAAGCGACTCATCATGGGCGATTTAAATTTAAACAACTATAGTCACTGAAGTCGCATTCAGTGTGAACGCACTTTAAAGGTGTGTTCACATTGAATGCAACTTCAGCAACTCTGGTGAGGAGATTACATTTAAAATCAAGCATCACTTGACGCAACATCACGCGACCTCCTTTCAAACAACGTGACTTGTGCGATTCTAGCGACTCAATCGCGAGATCTGAGCTGCTGGAAGTCGCTCAAAGTGGAATTTTTTTAACTTTTCAAGCAAGTTCGAGTGACGCTGTGTCGCGACATCCAATCAACAATGAGTTTCTCCAAACGTCACTTCCCTGGTCATCACGTCACTGGAGAAACAGTGAGGAAAGAGCGAAGAATCGAGAAAAAAGCGCAACTATGTTCAAGCGACTCATGGCCGATGTCAGCGACTGATGACTAGATTACATTTAAAATCAATGTAAATCACGCAACGTCAAGCGACCTCCTTTCAAGCGGCAACTCATACAATTCCAGACACTCAATTGCGTGATCTAAGTCGCTGGAAGTCGCTCACATTTGAAACTTTTCAAGTCACTTTGAGTGGCGCTATGTCGCGACATCCAGTCAGCAATGACTTTCTCCTTATGTCACTTACCCGGTCATCACGTCTCTCGAGAAACATGAGAAAAGTGTAATTGTGGTCCTGTGTTCCTTTTTATCGCAACCGCAATATAAAATAAAATACTGCGTCTAGCTTTCCGCTGTTTCTGGATTTTGTACAAGTATTACCAATTATAGCTGCATGATACCCACACGGAACCCCGCGGTGCCAAATTGTAACGGTTCTTACTGTACTAGAAATTCTACATGACGGTACTACCGTGGATTACGATACTACCGGTGCCAGTTTCGCTACATAGCAGCTGCCTCTACTCTCCTCCCGGCTCCAAAACTCCAAAAGTCCCGTTTGGAACTATTTTGGCTTTAAACGAGGCAGAGACTGTAAAGCAATAGGAGATCTACTGTGCAGGCGCTGTCACCAAGCTATAGGAGCCAAAGGAGGGAACACATCCAATCTCATAAAACACCAGTGATATCACCCAGAAAATGCATACAAATATAATTTTCACAGGGAATCAGTTCCTGTTTATTGTATTTTATCCTCTATGGTTTATTATGTTGGAGAAGAAGCATTATTGTCAAATATATATATATTTTTTTAAAGACAGTGGATTTGTTATCCTAAGTTGATTATTTATATTAGTTAAACATAAATTGATGTGCAAACTGAATGATTATTTTTTTATTTTCAACCATATGAATTCTAACTTCATTTATTTGTTTTTAATGATTTTATTCATGTACTCTTATGATGCACCAAACAACACTACAAGTAATTAATAAGTATTTCTAACTTGTACAAATACATTGGAGTTCATAAAAACAATATTAAAAAAAGGCTTCAGTATTGCGATATTACCCGGAACCGTGATACTTTGTCTGGTATAGTATCGTGGTTACTCATTTTAATATCATGTCAACTCTACTACTAACAGTGGTAGGATCAGCCATGTTTTATGTGAAAACCAAATCACATTCCTTGTATTGTTTTAAACTCTGATTCTGAAAAAGAAAACTGAACCGGAAACGGGCTTTGGAAAAACGAGCAAAAAGCTCAGCTATCTTCAAGCGACTAACCACGGGTGATTTAAGCAACTATAGTGAAGTCGACACTTTAAGTTTAAAAAAGGTAAATCAGAGCTGCTAAAAATGCACCACGGCGAACCACGAGCTAGCACAGCCACCATTTTTTATGTGGTGTTTTTTAGCCGTTGACTACATCCTAAACTGATTCCCGAAGTTAATGTATCGTCCCCCTTTTCCTGCATATTACTTGAGACCACACGGGTGTTGATGCATCTAAATGGCCAATAAGTGTCTGCTCGGCAGGCCTGTATGTATAAGGAGGTAACGTATGACAGCATCTGCCTCGCATCTCATCAGCCTTTCTGCATAAAATCATCATTTACCTCAAACTGATAAATGAAATCCAGCACACGGCCGCAAACGCTCCCTATAATTGAGTGGAAAAGTCAACACTGCAAAAAAAAGCTACGTAAATAAATAAGATTTATAAGTGGTCGCATTACCATTATCTGTGTGGTACACTCTCTAACCTCAGCTCCACTTCCCCCCGCACATAGAAACCATCAATCTATATCTACATTAAGAACACTGTCATGTTAGCGTCTTACTGTTCAATGGGGAATAGAAAGGCAGAGGTGGAGGGAATCCTATATGGTTGGACTACTACTCAGAAGACATGCCAAATGACATTTGCGGGGTCATATATTGATCGTCACAAAATGGACCCTTGGTGCTCTTAAGACAGGCGGAGGATATGGATTACATCAAACCCCGTGATTGATTCTTCTCGTCAAAAAGGCAATGAAAAAGGACAGATGAATAAGGGCAAGAGCGGTACAAATGGGCGACTGCAGACGGTGATAAAAAACGACTTAAGGGAGTAGATATTGAACAAGGCTCAAAGAAATCTACAAAAAAATGTCAAAGATACAGATAAAAATGCAAAGAGTGTTAACTGTTTTAGTTACTATGATGAGACATGGTGGGGATAGGGATTATGCAGATTGAGGGAAAATAGTAATACACATTGTTTGTACAGATTTTCAGAGACTATCACCCAAGAACCAATATATATATATATATATATACACACATGTGACTAATCATTAGTGATGTGAACAGTCTATGTTCATAACTCAAAGCTGATCAAATTATGTTTTTTACTGAAGGCCCAAACATGTTCCAGACCCAAACAGACACTTTTTTTTACTATTTTGAGGGGCTAGCATGTCTACCTGATAGGATGTATAGCAGATCTTTTTATATATTCTGAGAGAGTAGGTGGAGCTGTATTACTATGCCATACTTCAATTTCCCATGTTATGTAGTTCCTGAAATATTGGAAGCTGGATATGGAACAAAAATAAGGATGCATGAAAATTGACACATACACCCCCCTCCCCCCCCCTCACTAAATGTTCATATCTCAAATACGTATTCATACGATTAAACTAAAAATCTACAGTGTGACTATTGAATAATTACAGATCAATTGGTAGAAATTTCAGAATTTTGTGAGACGTGAAAATTTGTTGAAATTACATGAAATTAACCAAATTTTAATTGCAATAGCTGGCCTTCAACCCATAGAGGACATTCACACTAAATTTAAATACTTTGACTAAAATGTGAAGAGTGGGACTAGGGATCAATAAACTACATCACTTCATAACTCGTCATAGATGTATATATTCAGCAGAAAAAAGTGGCTTTAGGGTGGACTTACACTTTAAACGGAAACAAAACTTGACACATAAATGGCTAAACCCTGAAAGTAAATGGTAAATTGGTAAATTTTTAAGCTGAACGTCAGCGGCTCTACATGAGTAATTTAGTAAATCAGCAATATATCGTGATATTTCACAGTGCGATTATCGTAATGATCAAAAAAAATGTCTAACGCGCTTTTTAAAAATCGTGTTTTTAACAAAAGAAACGATTTAATTGCGCTAACATATGCATAGCACGTAAATGTCCGGTCACTAGATGTCAGTGAACGCACCATCAGACCTTGTTAAACTACATCACTCTTCAATGCATTTTAGTTTGAAGGTTGATTACACTTTATTTTCATAAAACATACTGAACACTTTTATAGATGTTTTAAAAGTTTAACTTTTTAAAAAAATGTAATATGACAGTTTGATAAACATGCCACTTGTTTTTGATATTGTTTTTTAATTACAGTTAGTTACTATTTACCATTAAAAAATTAATACATTTTATTTAATACCATTTTGTACTTGAAATTTGTAATTATTGATATCGCGATATATCGCAATGTATACCATGATTAGGGGTGTCACTTTAACGCGTTTATTGCAATTAATGAATTACAGGAAAAATTAACGCGCTAAAAAAAAAAACTAATCATGTTATCGCTTCTTTTTTTTTTAACCGCAAAAATACTATGATTTCTGACCCGCCATTAAATCCTGAACAAATACATTGGAAAAACAGATTGTGAAGCTTCTAAATGGTTAAATGGCTTTTTACATGTTTTAAGGAATTTATTTATGGCCTATTTAATGTGTTTAGAAGAAAATGGCTGAATTTGCTTTACACAGACTTTAAAGTATCTTCCTAATTGTCGACTTTTGCAAATAACTCGTCAGATTAAACAAAGGTTTTTATGGTCTTCGTTGAGTGTGTTGTATAAATGAACCAAAGGCTGTAAAAAAATAAAGAGTTCAGTGTCAGAAACTGAAGAAGAAAGAGCTGCCTTTTAAAAGCCTGACGGTAATGTAACACACGGTGAGGGACAAACAGAGACGAGTGGTTGGACTAAAAGCCAGAGCGTTGGCACTTTACCGGTACCTTCTACAGACGGTGACAGTCTGCAGAGCTCCGTTACCTCTAATCTCCACTGACAGCCCACTACACTGAAACAGACTCAACTTCCTGTCAAACACCAAAGGAGGATTTCTGTGATTGTAGAACGTATTAATATAGAACCTTAAATGTGTTCTTATTATTGCAGAGTAAACATAATTATCACAAAAGTAGGGCTGGGTGATATGGAGTAAAATTCATATTTCCATATTTTTTCTCAAAATGGCGGTATACGATATGAATCTCGATAGTTTTAAATCAAATAAAGTCTTGCAAGGAAGATTATTCAGGGTTAAATTTGCTGATTAAAGATGCCGCACAGGCTAAAATAACATCACGCTGCTTTAAGTAAAAAAAATTTTAAAAAAAAAGGAAAACTTGAGTGTATTACAAACATGGGAAAGTAGCGTACCCAAATTAAAAGCACAAAAAAATGACACCAAAAAAATAAACAAAACATTTCTACAAAAACACAATTAAAGAGAAAAATGTAACAGGACAACAACATACACAAAAGGAGAAAAAATAGACACAAAAATAGGACAACAAAAATACAAAAAAGAGAAAAATACACAGGAAAAATCCAAGAACAACAGAAATACCAAAAAATACACAAAACGACTCAGAAAGACATCCAAAATTACAGAAAAATATACTAAAGAACAGTAAAAATACAGTATAGGACAACAAAATAGCCAAATCAGGAAAAAATACACAATGGGACTATTAACAAACAGCTGAACAATATGTGCCACTTTTGGCTTTTTCTCCTGTAAGGGACAGCACGTGTGAGTGATTCTGTTGTGTGTAGTTTGTTTAGGGAAAGGTCTCAGTAATCCATCTAACTGTGCTGTTCTGAGAAGTAGCAAAAGCAGCGACTCCTAAAATGAGTATTTTTATACAAATTAGGCAATAAAATATAAATACATCAATAAGCAATACTGTCATTTTCTATATCGTCAAAATAGAAAACTCGATATATCTTGAGTCTCGATATATCGCCCAGCCTACGCAGGAGCATCAGCACTGGTGGTTTAAAAGGACGTTTAAAGTGTGTTTAACTATTCCTTTGTTTAAATCTTGAGCATAAACAGAATCCATCAAACACCAGGTTTGTTTTTGTTGAAGCGAAAATTAAATGTCGACAAGTGAGTGTGACAGCTCGTTCTCACTCGTACAGTACACAGAGAAAACAGACGCTGGACTTGATGTAACACAGACACGGGAGTAGGAAAATAAAAAATAAAAAATAAAAAAGTAGGAGAGGGAGATAAAGCATGGGTCTGGGTCAGGTAACAGTTACCAGACACATACGTCTTTCTTCCCGTTTCTTTAGAGTCGTTTCATCCTCTCAGACGCAGGAATGACGAGGTTTGAGCCGCTACCATCTTGCTTTCATTACTCTGCTGCCCGTCATCATGTGACCTTTGTCTGCAGAGTAAATCAAAGCCAATACTTCTCCAGGTGAGTAGTTAAAAGTGCACATCCTGGTGATTTTGTCATATCATATCTAGATTTAAAGCACGCATTCATCTTTGGGGTTTAGCTAAACCAAATAGCAATAATACATGTAGAGGAAAGTAACAAATTACAAGTACTCACATTACTGTAAGTGAGTTGCTTTTATGCATTTTTCAGTATTTTTCTAAATCAGTAACTTTACTTGTACTTAAGTATGTTTCTAAAGAAGTAAGTAAAGAAGTAAGTAAATGTCTACACCCAACCGTTACTGAGTAAATTATTATTTGTTGTTTGAAAATGATAAAAAAAAATGACCAGACAACAAACGCATCACATCATAGCCGACCAATCAAATTAAATGTAATAAACGTAATGCAAGGTGCCAAAACAGCATTGAATGCTGGTTATTTTCTTAGTTTTAGAGTTTATAAATGTATCTATACTTTGTTTTATTTTAAAAAGAGTTGTACATTTTGACAAACCTTTTATTTTATACATATGTCCTTTGTGGAAAATAAAGTAAGTTTTAATTGTGGTAAATTTTGTCTCTTCCTTTTTATGTTTATACAGGACATGTTTACTGTATGTAAGGGAACCGTGGCAAGATTTATTAATAAAAATAAACATGGGGGGTTAAAGTAACTATTAACTTTTAGTTTGAGTACTATTTTTAACTTGTAGTTGAGTATTTTATATATCATTTTCCTGTACTTGAGTACAATTTGAATCAAGTAACAGTACTTCAACTTGAGTAGAATATATCAGTACTCTATACACATCGTCCGTCCATGCGTTCGTCCGTCCTTGTCCATGTCAAAGGGGACAGCTTTTCTCAGAAACCGTTCAAGATACGATAACCACATTCAATGTGTAGCTTCAGGGTATCAATACCTTGATGAAGTTCGAAAATGAGAAGCGCGCAATTATTTTTTCTGGAGTTAATACCCTTCTTACGTTTTTTGACACAACAATTCCACCAGACTAACTTCCTGTCATCTGTGCATCTTGAGTTAAAAAAAAAAACGAATATTTACTTAAAGTATTCCTAATTTCTTCAGTTTATTAAATAAAATTAATTTTATGTCATATCCAATCATGGATATCAATGAAAGATCCATTTTACTTTTTGTTCAAATGAATCTGAACAATCTAATGATGAATGGTTGTTTCAAAGTCAGCCACTACTTGTTAATTAAACAGTTGTTTTTTTGTTACAGTAATAAACTGGATTTTTTCTTTATTCTGTCTCAACAATGAATTGAAATAAGCTCCCAGCTGAGCTCTAGGTTAAGTGTAAGGTTAGCCGACAACGCTAACCTGTCATGGTCCATGTCAGCACATGAGGAGAAAGAAACCTTGGCCTATAGAAATGTAGAGCAGCCAGACTCACTTCTGATGGTTTCCAGAGGCAAGAGAAACAAGAGTTTACATCCAACATGAGTGAAAACAAAGATTAACAGAGTCAGACTGATGGAAATGTAACGACTGGTGGCCTCTGATATCATCTCATCTCTGGCCTTTCTGTTTCCTGTCCCAGCTGAACACCTGAGTTAGATCAGTAATGAGGTAGAGAGGGAGGGGGAGGGGAGGCACACTCCACCATACACATGTTATACTAATAAAGTGTTAAAAACAGCAATGTAAAGCTTATTTTAATACATGTTTAGAGTTTTGACCTTTTGGTAAACTAGAGGTTTTTGTGGCGTTGGTGCCTCATGCTCCCTATTTTGTTTCAATTTGGTTTCCTTCAGTTGGTAGTATTTGTGTTAATAAGCCCTTTAAAAACTCCCATTTCTGACTAGGGTCCTTTATTTATAAAAAAGTCAATTCTGCTGAAAAATATTGGTTTCAAATGTAGTCACCAAATTATAAATAAATAAATACAAATAAATAAATACATTGCGACATATCATGAAACGATACATTATTCTATTATTCTTTTTGAGGGTCAGAAAACAAATTATTTGGGATGAATTCCAATGTTATTAATGCTAAACCTTTAATCGAGCAAATTATGATGTTGTACGATCAATACAGCAGTAATCTAAAAAAATGTCTTGGGGCTTATAAAAGGTAAAAAAAAAATATGAATAATTGTGATCGGTTCCTTGAAAAAAAATGAAAGTATAATTTTTATGTCGTTTTTAAAAAAGAAATCACTTTTCTACACAAATCGTAATATAATAGTATTAAATGTAATATTTCTGACAAAAGTAAATTAACATAAGCATAGCACTGTTTCTCTTTAAGGTCACAATAGATAAATAATGTGAAAAACCAAAGGGGTTTGTTAAACGAGTGGTTCCCAAACTGGGGGGTGTCTGTCGGGCGCTAGAAAATGGCCTCGCTAAACCTTTTTTTAAATTTTTATGAGATTTGAAGTATAGTCAACGATTTCTTTAAATAAAAATAAAAAGTTCCCTTTTCTTGAACCATTATTTGGACATTTTGTCGCGATGGGGGTCCGTAGATTTTTTTGTTGGTCAAAGGGGGCGCAGCAGAAAAAGCATGGGAACTACCTTGTTGAAGTAGAGCAATAGAAGCTACTCACTGGACTTCAGGGCGGATGAAGTGACTTCAATCTCTCCTCCTGTGATTGGCTGGAAAACAGGAAGCTCTGCTCGCTGGTGATGCTGGTGGTGGTGGTCAGGGCTGGGCGCTAGGCTCGTGTTGGCCACGCCCCTCTGCTGGGCTTCCTTCTCCTCATACACAGCCATCAGCTAAAAACACATAGGAATCACAACAACACCAAAGAAACCTGTTACTCTTTCACATTTTCCTGTATATATTTCACAAGCTGTGGCTGTTTATTAAAGCTGACGTAAAAAGGTTTAAAACCATTAATCGATATAAAATCAAAACCCGATTATTTACTGAGGGGGATTTTTAAAAAGAGAGAGAAAGAGAGTCTTCTCCCTTTACAAACTTTTAAAAAACAAGTTAAAATGCATGTTTAACGTGATAAACCCCACTACACACTCATTTGTGTGAGGCTTTTTTCTACCGCTGAGATTCATTTTTTGTTATTTTATCAAACCCACAGGGGATTTAACATTCTTTGTTAAAGATTTGCAGTTGCAGAAGAAAATACTTGCAATACTTAAAACCAGTGTCTTATTTTTGTTTTTTTAAAGGGGGAAAAAAAATGTAATCTGAGTTTTCAAAGTAAAAAAATCTTGATTTTTAGCTAAAATTGTGCAGCCTTACTTCACAGGATAAATGTATTCATCTTTCCAATAAAATAAGCAACGTGTCCAGTAAAATAAACTTTTCTCTGCTCAAACACAACCAGTCAACACGTGCTTTACCTTGTGTATGAGGACTCCATAGAGTACGTCCAAGGAGCCCAGCATTCCTGTCACTCAGTGTGTATTTACCAACTAACGCTCTAGTCACATTATATAGTGGAATCTGTCTGAGTTTGACCCAACATGAGCACACACTGTTCTAGGGGGCTCCATGTCACAGCTGAATACATGTGTCCCAGTAAAGAAAGGGGACTTTACCAGTAAAGCCAGAGGCTTCCTGTTGGACTGGAACGCACCGATGACCAGCACAAGCTTCATCTCTTACACACAAGAAACATCCGTGATTGGACGCCCGACAGTGACCGACAGTGACCTCGTTACAGCACAAGACTTCAACTTCTCAATATCAGTTCATGTGAACACATTTGCTAGAGCTTGAATCTCATGGTTTTACTTCAGGATATTCAGGTTTGATTCGTTTTCTGAAATCAAAAAAGTCACTGAGAAGAATTGTGCTGTTGGGTGGAACAAAAAGCAGACTCTGGTTTCAACCTGGTAAAAAAGATCTGATGGAGAGTTAGCGTAGTAAGCTAGCAGCACTGCAGTGTCCAAAAATAAATACACCGACATACAGACATTGAGGAGAGAGAGGCAATTGTAGATACATCTAAAACTGTAGTGAATCTTTGGCTGTGTTTGAAATGTCGTACATAGTAAGTCTGATGTCAAAATGAGTATGTAGTGCGTTCACATTAGATAGTATGGATAGATTGAGTACGTGAGAAATACATGGATGTATACTGTATGGGAACACTTTTGATAGTACGCACAGTGGGCACATTAGTCGTACTCGTCCCATGATGCATTGTGAGTGGAATGTAAAATAGTCCTAGGACCAACTTCAATATAAAAATCAAACATCCCCTTTTCAAAACAAAAGCATCGGTTTGTGTCTTCCATTAGTTTTTTTTTTAACGCTTTTGTAAATAGGGCTCTTGTTTTGAAGTTAACAGGAAGTTTTGTCAGTAGCACAATGGAGGGTTTCAGAAAATCTCTGAAATGTCGATGAGTTTTATGGATCAAATGAGCACATGTTGATATTCTACTTGGTCACTTTCTCACTTCAAATGTTTTTAGAACTTTCAAAGTAAAGGTGAAGAATCAACAGAAAATTATTTTTAAAAAAGCAGCCTAACTTGTTGATTTCATTTGCCATTTCTTGGTCTCAAGACGGGTCTAGAGACCACATTTTGGCAGATTTGGTCTTGTCTTGGACTCTAAGACATTTTTACACGATATTGTCGTGGTCCTGACCTGGCTGGACTCGGGACCCACTCTGATCTCTAATCTGATACTGTTCATTTTAATTAACGTGATGAGAAGCACTTGGAAATATTTCTGATTAACCCATGTTGTAATTTGACCACTTACTTTAGCCCTCATTCACCTGACAAATAAACTATACTGATAGTTATTCTACCTACCTACCAATGGCTATTATAGATACAAAGATTTTTTTGTGTAAGAATTTAGTTGAAAAAATTAGTCAGATTTTGAGATTGCTCATGTTGTGCTTTAAAAAAGGTGCAGACACCTTGTTTTTGTCTGTCAAATGTCTTTAAAAGAAAACTAAAACATAGATAGAACCATCTTAAACTGTTCAACCATGTCAGGTTTTTAAATTGGTTTGTATTATGTTGGTCTTGACTCCCAAACATCTTGGTGCATTGTGGTCTCCAGCAAGTCTTAGGTCTAGCCCAAAGCAACTTACCTGTCGATTTTTCCTGTGAAACTGTACAATTCTTTGGGTCTTTTGTTAAAATAAAGCATTGCCACCCAGGAGTTGTCTTTAACTACATTTTCTTTGAATAACTTACCCTGCCATTTAAAGTCTGTTGCAATTCATCTCTTCTGGTCGTACGTAGAGGATGGAAAGTTTCTCACACTGTTAAATGTTGCTGCCTTGGGGAAGTTTTATTGTATTACAGAAAATGCCTCACATCCATTTTCATTTAAGTCCATGTGTCTCCAAATCAGAAAATGAAGAGTATTCTGATAAGAATGTGAACCAAAGGGAAGCAGTTACTCTAAAGAAGATCATCTGGAGAAAAAAAAGCTAAAAGAATTATCTTAAACTGTTTAACCATGTCATGGTCTTGGTATTGTCTGGTGGCAAGCAAGTCTTGGTCTTTGATAGTGTGGCCTTGAGTACAACATGACTTACCTGTGGATTCTTCCGGTGAAACTGTACAATTCTTTGAATCTTGAGTTTTAAATAAGCACCACCACCCAGGAGATGTCTTTAACTACATTTTCTTTGAATAACTTACCCTGCCATTTAAAGTCTGTTGCAATTCATCTCTTCTGGTCGTATGTAGAGGATTGAAAGTTTCTCACACTGTTAAGTGTTGCTGAATTGCTGTAAACCATTGCCTTGCAGACACAGCAATTGCACAGGAGAATGAGAGACGGACACTGTGGTGAGGACGGGAAGTTTTATTGTATTACAGAAAATGCCTCACATCCATTTTCATTTAAGTCCATGCGTCTCCAAATGAGAAAATGAAGAGTATTCTGATAAGAATGTGAACCGCGGGGCAGCAGAATTTCTAAAGAAGAAAAAAAAAAACCTTTATGAAACCCTTATTGATTTAAAAATCAGAACAAAAAGACACACATGCAATCAGATGACACGGGTGAGGAGTTAAATTTACCTCGAAAGCCTTGCCAAAGAAAAATGGCATCACCCGAGCCCGCGAGGAGAGAGAAAAGAAGGTAAAAGAGGTTTGTGGAGACTGACAGATGTGCTGTACGGTAAAAAACCTTTTTTGGTGTCAGAGAGCAACAGCGAAAAGCAGAGCCGAGGCTGGAGATTGTCTGAAAGTGCTGAGAGTCAAGTGCTGCTCCAATGATGGCTCCATTCTCCCATAATAGAAAGTTAAATGCAGCCAAATCTGTCTCTGCTGCTCCTCCATTAGGAGCAACTTCTGCACGCGTTACCGTGGCAACGGCAAACAGAAGGTCTCGTCTTAAACAACTTACGTTATGTGTTTTATTATCTTCAGCACCGAACAAAGAGACATTATTTCTAACATAATCAGGAAGTTATTGTTAAAAACACTAAAGCAGGATTCAGCTCCAATCACAGTATCCATGAATCACTAGAACTTTCTTCTACTTTTTTACCAATCAGCCTGTTCCTCTAACCCTGTGATAAGCAACTGGTGACCTGGGGGCCACATACGGCCCTTGTTCTAATTTTGTGCAGTGCACAACATAAATTACTCCCAAAACACAAAAATTAACAAAACGATAATTAAAATACACAAAATGAGTAAGAAACAATAAGAGAAATACACAAAAAAACTACTTCAAAACCATACAAAAAAATTGATAAAAGTACAGCAAATTACATACAAAATTACAGGAGAAACAGATAAAAAGTGACTACAAAAGTATCAGAAAAAGATCCAAATATCAGAAAAATGTACAAAATTGAAACAAATCTGAAATACACAAAAATGACTGGAAGCACACAAAATAACAGAAAAACAAAAAGATAACAAAAATACAGAAAACAACTACAAAAGTATTGTAGTGTGGATGAGCCGTGAAATAAGGATTACTGAAGTCTTGTCAGAAGTCGCTTTTAATTGCTGGTTATAGAGCAGGACAATCGTACACAGTGTTGTTACACACACCATCCACACTGTCAGACATGAACTAACTTCTCCTCCCGCCAACACTTATCTAAATCTCGTTCTACTCCCGCCCGCCACGAACTAACGCGAGAGTGAGGACACAACAAAAGGAAACGTCACAATCACATACATCGACCCAGGGCGGCAAACACACACGGGAAACACCCAACGTGGCAACCAAGACATGGCAACACAGAACAACACCAAGGCATCACAATATTAAAAAAAACACAATACATTGAGAAATACACAAAACAACAACAGAAGTACAAAAAAATACTTCAAATGCATACAAAAATGTAATAAACGTACAGAAAATGACTCCAAAAAACTTACAGAAAAACACATTAACAGATAACAGAATTACACAAAATGACTACGCAAGTTTCAGAAAAACACAATTCCGCAAAATACACAAAATGCAAACCAAACAAAAATGAATCCAAAAACATACAAAATACACAGGAAAACACAAAAGGATAACAACAATACACAAAATGACTATGGAAGTATCAGAAAAACACAAAGTATTGAGAAATATATAGAACAATAACAGAAATACACAAAAATTACTTCAAACACATAAAAAAACAGGATAAAGAAAATGACACCAAAAAATATACAAAATTACAAAAACACAAACAAAAATTGATACAAAATGACTACAAAAGAATCGAAAAACATACAAAAGAATCAGAAAAATATACAAAACGTTAACCAAAATACACAAAAATCAAAATTCAAGCACATACAAAAATAAATGAAAAAAAAATGCAAAACAGCAGAAAAACAGAAAAGTATAACAAAAAGACACAAAACAATGACAACGTATCAGAAAACACATAGAAATCAGATAAAAAATACCAAATTTAATAAAAAAATACAAAAAATTACTCCAAAAACATACAAAATAACAGAAAAATACACAAAACAACAACAAAAACATATTAAATGAAAGAAAAATTACAGATAAACAGAAAAAAAAATCAGTTTTTTCTTGTATTATTAAGTCGTCTCACAGGTTAAATCTGCATCTCGGGCCGTGTAAACTCCTGAATGCTCCAAAAAAAACGGATCCAGATGAACAGTTTATGATGTAAGCGAACATTTGACATGTTTACTGTTGCATTTCCAAACCCAAAGACATGTTCATCAAACTTTTACAGCTAACGTTGTCCTTTTCCATCAGCTTCTCTGTCATCTGACTTTGTTAAACTCCAAAGCAAAAGATCCTGGTGAATTAGTTTCTTTCTTTGTCGTCTGTTTTCCACTTACAGCAATCTGTCAAAATCACGTTTCACTTTGATCGTCTCACTGACACCCTGGTGTTCACAGGCCTTTTTATTCCTCTAGAGCTTCCACTTCTTAGGTCTAGAAACGTCACATGAACCTGAAGTAAAGTCAAGTTTAATCCATTTGTTTTGAAGGTTTGACTGAATGTTTTCATTGGGTAAAGATGGACAAAAAAACACATTAAGATGGAACTAATAAATCTACTGTTTGCACACATTTAGTAAACAACTCTTTTCCTGCGTTTGTGAAGTTTTCTCCACGTCTGATTTCTAAATATACTGTATGCTGTTGCTATGACAACCAAACTGTGAGAGTAATAGAGTGTCACCTTATTTTGATGTACATTACAAACAGAAAACAGTGCCTCACCTTTTCCACATTTGACTTTTTAAAGCAATCACAGTTCAGTCATTTTAACTGCTGTTTAAATTACTTTTTGAAGGTTAATTTACAGTTTCTGTTTGTCATTTTGTGTTTATTATTTAATAGCATTTAGGTTGAGGCTTTAAAAAAAAAGCTCTGTATGACCATTTATGTGATATATTCTGTTTTTTCCTGATGCACGTTATCAACATTTATTTAAGCATAAAGATTAATGACAATCTGGGCATTAATACAAGAAATAAAGACTTTTGTGTTTTTGTTTATTTTGTACATTTTCCTGTCATTTTTTGATGTTTGGTGGGGGGGGAGGGGGGGATGTTGTGTTTTGTGTGTTTTTGGCGTTAGTGTATTTTTTTAGTGCTTTGTGTGTTTTTGGAGTCATTTTGGAGTCAATTAGTATTATTTTTGTAGTAGTGTTGTGTACTTTTGGAGTAGTTTTGTGTAATTGTTTTGTTATTTTATTAGTTTTAAAATGTAGTATTGTTGAAGTTGTGCTGTGTGTTTTTGGAGTTGTTTTTGTCTATATGTTTGTCATTTTTTAGGTTTTGTGGGGTTTTGGGCGTAGTTTTCTGTACTTTTGGAGAGTTTTTGAGTCATTATGCGTGTATTTTGTTGCTGTTTTGTGTGTTTTTGGAGTCATTTTGAATTCATCTTGTTTGAATTTTTTTGTAGTATTATTTTGTGGTCATGTGCCTTTTTTTTTTTTTAATGTTCCTGTCATTTATGTCTGATTTTCAATGATCACGGAAATTAGCCGTGAAACTAAATTTTACTTCCTAAAATTAAAGTGCCTTTTAGTTTTTTTTACAAAACAAGAGGAGCCTGCGCTATGACACAAACTACAATCTCAAATGCATGTTTTGGGACAATATCACGCATTTAAAAACACTTTTTCCACCACTATCGGGTCGCAAAGAGGTGGAAATGTCAATTATTTTGCTAAATCTGACCTAATATGGTGAGATATGGTGAATTTCACCTCTATATTAAGCGCTCACCAGCATGCTTTTACATGCAATTTTCCTTCAAAAAGGCAGGAAATGACATAAATGGGTCAACATATACAACATTATGTGGAAAGGGTTTATACAAGTGCCAAAAATGTCTTGAAAATAGAAACATTTGATGGAGAAGTGTCAGAAATGGGAGTAACGTAGCTAAAATGTTTTAAAAGGAGCAAAAATATGGCAAGAAAAAGTGATGAAAATGGGTTAAAATATGACAAGTTTGGTGTAGTTGTGGTGTAGTGTAGAAACAAAAATGAGCTCAAATTGTTAAAACAAAAAAAATATTCTTAGTTTCATGAAGACATCTGGTGACCCCATCCCAGTGTTTTGCGACCCCAAATGGGGCTCTGACCCCAAGATTGAGAAGCCCTGCTTTAAAGAACACATCAAATGGTAAGTGGTGAGTTAAATCATATCTATCCACAATATAAGTGACGTCGCCACACTTACATTACCATCCTTCTCCAAACGATGCTTTTTAATTTGGTCGATTGAGTCCTGATTGATTAGTTTGGGCTGATCAATAACACACTTCCATCAGAGTCTGTGCCTTACATTTCTATAACACACACACATTCACACGGTAATCTTTAAACACACCGGAGCTATCCGTGCACCAATGAGCTTTGATTTGTACTCACAACCACTTAGCATAAGACGCCATGATCATGGAGAGAGAAAGCGTGCATGTACGTGCGTGAGCATCGGTGGTTTCCTTAACAATAACAATTCCATCAGCACAGCTTTAGCAACGGGGCTGCATTAAATCACACACACACACACCTGTGTATGTGTGAGGGAAACACACACACACTGGTCTGAGATTCATCTACTTCCTCTGAGTGAAATGCAAATGAACTGCAATGATGAGAACACAACAACAAATTCATGATATTAAAGGTTTGTTCCAGGTTCAAAATGACAAAACTCTCTCTGATGCTGATCTCACACACACACACACACACACACACACACACACAAACACACACACACACAATGACAGAGGGTTGACTGACAGCGCCCTCTAGCTCAACACAATGCTAACTGCGTGTACAGGGTCTCTTAAGGCTACAGTAGTGGCCCCCCACCCTCAAAGTCCCTCAAAAGCTATGAAGCTCATTTTTTTTAAACACATCTTTTCTGAGATGGTGATAAAAATAATAATGCCGATGATAAAGAAAACTTGAGTGGCCCCTGAGGCTGGTTGGCTCTTCCATCTGAGGCTATGAACAACTTGCTCTTTTTGTCTTTCATCAGCAGATCTTCCTGCTTAGCCTTGTTTTCTTCCCTCTGGCGTCGCTTTCTTCTCGTTTCTCCATCCGAACGCCTCCCGCCCCGTTTTCTTTGCTCTCATTTGGCATTTCTTCCTCTGACTTTAACCTTCTCCACAAAACATCTTTTTGTCAAATGGTAGTAGAGCCCCTGGAATGATGTGATGTAAATCATCATGTGTGCAACTGGCTGCACCCACACTCAGAGAGTATTGATTAACACATGAATCCCATACACCCACACTCACTGACTCAGTCTGCGTTCTCACTTTAATTCCACTATTCTATCACTTGGTGATTTAGTCCCTGTGTCATTTTTCTTTACTTGATCTGCTTCCTGAGCCCAGCAAGGGTAGACATAACTAGATGATCAAACGTAATCAGATTTTTTTTTTTTAAACCTCTCTTTATTTAAAATTGGGCACTAACAGGACACAGAAGAGCCTCACATGCATGCTTTGGGACAATATCACACATTTACACACTGTTTTTCACTGGAAAACAGGTGATTGAATGTCTATAAAGTGTAACAAACGAACCAAAATGTCCAATTCCACCCATAATCCCGTTCAAAATACATGTTAGTGTTAGGATTAGGGCTAATTTCTGATGAAGAATTTTTTTTTTTGACAAATCAAGAATAAAGTGTCGATAATGAAAATGAACTCAAAATACAATATGAAGATAAAAATCGAAGGTTTGCCAATAAAAGTCAAATCTACGGAAACTGATGATGAGGGATATAACGTGATATTTCACTGCATGATTATTAAAAATCCAAATAATTTTTTTTAATCATGTTTTGTAACAAAAACAAAAAAAAAAAAAAAACATTTGATTGCGCTTACATTAGCATAGCACGTAAACGCCCAGTCACTAGGTGTCAGTGAACGCACCATCAGACCTTGTTAGACTACCTCACTCCTCAATGCATTTTAGCTGAAGTTGATTGAAATTTATTTTCATAAAACATACTGAACACTTCTATACATGTATGTGGTTACTTTTTTATTTTAAGATTTTAATAACTTAATAGAATCTGACTGTGTTGTAAAAGCAAAAGTTGAACTTTTTTCGAAAAAAAAATCAATGTTTCGTACTTGAATTACAGTTAACCTTTTACTTGTTCTCGCAAGTTAAAATAAAACAAAATAAATTGCAGTTCATACCATTTTGTACTTGTGAAGGTGAAATTTTTAATTACTGATATTGCGATATAACGCAAGATATATTTCTTTAAAAAATATATATATATTTTCATGTACTTCTAACATCATGTTGTGGACTGTGTGTGTAAATAAGTTTATCCATAAGGGATTAATAAAGTTTCTCTAATCTAATCTAATCTAATATATTGTTTAGTATGTGGATATATTGTATCGTGATATGAAAATTGTGAATCGTATTGTCACATTCACCATCAACAGCCAGTAAATTCATATAAACAGGGAAAAATGATGAAACAAAATGAAAACGTACAAGTCGAACGAGAAAAGCAAAGATCAAGAATATCAACATGCATGCCACGCGACGTGACAAGGACAAAAATATCTGCACCCGTCTCAGAGTGTGACCCCTGCTCCGATCGACCCCTCCGTCGCTGAGCTACTCAATAATTAGCACGCTGTTGTCTCTGCACCGAGAATATAGATGAATGAAATTCAGCCACTCAGCAGTTTTCCAGCCTGGAAAGGGAAAGGTAGAGACTCTATAGTGTAGGTGTTTGTGTGAACGCTGGTTTCAGTGGCACCATTTATTGATTTCCATTCACCTTCACTCTCAGCAGAGCAGGAGAAAACCTGACAAAAACAGACATGAGAGAGAAGATTGATGTGTGTGTGTGTGTGTGTGTGTGTGTGTGTGTGAGAGATATGGTGAAGAATGAGAAACACAGATGTTGAACTTTAGCAGAGGAACGAGAGAGTCACAGACAGATTCGTGACTTCCAAACGTCCTGCAGTCAGTCAAACAGAATAATACAATAAAAAAAACACTTCCAACTTGCATATCCCTTCAAGATATTAAAGGGTGTTCACGAGCATCACTTCGTCTGCTAATCCAATGTTTAAAAATGGGAATAATTGTTATCACGCTTCAAAAAAGGCAGAGAAATACAAAATTAATACAAAAAACCCAAACAAAAATAAACTAAAAAAAATAGGCAAGAACTGTTATATTTGGCAATTTGAAAAAATATCTGGATTTGTTGACAAGTTTGTTCTTTTTAATAATTAAATTGAAAGTAATAATGGAGGAAAAACAGAAGACTGACCTTGAGTGAAGGTCAAGGTCACACATTGAAAGGAAATATTGTTCAATGGTACAAGTGGCCAAGTTATAGGGAAAAAAATATTTAGTTTTAATTTTTTGTGACGTCATGTACTTTGATCTTTTTACTGATAGGTCGTACAGCTTCGGTCCAATTAAATAAAATACTCCAGATTTTCATAAAGTAAGCATCAAACTTGTACGATAAATATTCGTAGAGATATAGAAAATTATGGTTTTTGACACTTAACACGACCTTGACATTTTGGCTCCATAAAAAGGTCAACTGCACATCCTTGACATTGTCACGATGATATGACATACGTGTCATTAGTGCTGCATTAATAGCCTAGGAGGAGTTCCAACGAAAAATAATAAGAACTCCAACAAGAACAATGTGTTTGCTAATTTTTAACAAAATGACAGAAGAATATAAATAACAAGGAAAATATTTTTAAAAAACAAGGAAAAAGTAGAAGAATTGCAAAAAAAAATGACTCACAAACCACACAAGATGACTATATAACAAGATGAAATACAAAATATAAAACAAAAACAAAAATACACAAAATTAAAGGCAAAAATAGACCAAAAAACAGAACTATACAGAACCACAATAAAAATACACAAAAAGACAAAAGAATATACAAAATGACAACAAAAACACACCAAAAGAAAGAAAAATACACAAAACTACACTTTCAAAAACACAATATGACAACCAAAATACAGAAAATTACTTTCAAACCACACAAGACCATTCTAAAAAAATGACAGAACATAGAAAACAACAACAAAACAACAATATACTAAAAAAACAACAAAAAATACAATTTTGACTATAAAAGCACTACAAAATGCATGAAATTACACAAGAAAACTACAAAAACATAAAAAATTATTCTATAAAACATTAGAAAACACACAAAAAAAGGAGAGAAATGTAAAGAACAAAACAAAAAACCTCGTTCTTCTTCTTTCCTGTATTAATGTTCAGATCTGTATTTATTCTAAATGCTGACGTGAAACTTGTAAATGTGACCCTCGGATCAAACAATCACATTTTTGCGGCGCCCGCTGTGATCAAAGTTGCTAATGTTCTAAAATAGATCGTATTCATTAATTATTAAACCAAGTCTCAACCATTGCCATCTTCAACTTGTGGTGTTTTTGACTAAATTAGGAATTTCATAGCTACAGTATGTATGCTTAAAACCCCCCCAGGCATTTTTGTTACTTCCAGGTATTAAAAGTGTCGTATCATCAGAACACCCAGAGACTGCCGTTAATCCAAAGTACTGCAGTAAAAGCAGTCACAAATATGTTGCTCCAACATTAACATCTTCCTGCTGTAAAATCCAGAATAGAAATATGAGCTTCAGCTATCGCACTAATACCTCAGCACAAAATACCAGTCTGACTCCCTCTCCTTCCCAGATTAGGATTAAACCACCCAGTGTGGAGGATTAAGTCTTTGTTCAGAATCAGACAATGCACAGGTGATTCTACACAATCCCTATATTTACTCTGCTGTACATTTTCCAATCCTGTCACTTTTCTTAAAAGTAAACCCTCTACTTTTAAACTACCATCAAACATCATTATCATATCACATGAACCAGCAGTGAACCAGCTGCACACACCTCAGTGCACTTATTTAGAGTTTACATACAGTATTTAACATCACTATAGAAGGTGGTTGTATAGTTCATAGGATTTTAAACTAAAATGACAACAACAAAATCGCAAAAATATGACTTCAAAAACACAATATAACACAAGACCATAACACTATTTAAAAAAATAGAACAGTGAGTGGTGTATTAATTTAAAAAGAACAAGAAAGAAAAGAACAAAATGACAAAACAAAATTATGAAAAATGGCGATAAAAAGCACAAAAATGACTCACAAATCACACAGGACAACTACAACAATGCACAAATACAAGAACAATATACAAAACAACAAGAACAAACATTGTTCAAATCAGTATTCCATCCCTATCACTTTTCCTACAACTAAACCCTGGAGTTTTAAGATATCAAGGAACATCGTTATCACAGTAAAAATGGCTCCACCCATCTCAGTGCAGTTCTTTAAAGTTCACATATTTAACATTGTACTTTAGTAAAGAAGGTGGTCGCATAGTTTAGATGATTTTAAACTAAAATGTTAGATTTGACAACAACAAAAATACAGAAATACAACTTCAGAAACACAATATAACAGCCAAAATATTAAAAATTACTCACAAACCACACAAGACTATAACAGCAAAACAACAACAAAATGACAGAATATACTAAACGACAACAAAAATGTGCAAAAATGACTATAAAAGCACAATAAGAATCCACATACTGTAATTACTCACAAACAACAACACACACCTATTTAGAGTTTAGATATTTAACATTGTACTTTTCTAAAAAAGGTTTTTAACTAAAATGTTAAGATTTGTGCATGCATTTTTTAGCATTAAAGCTGCTGAAGACAATGATTGATCAGATATAGACATAGTGTAGGCCTCATTGATCAATATATCAAAGATAATTAGCAAGAGAAAAGATGTAAAATGTTGAAAATTGTTGCTCCAAAGTTTATGAGAAAGTTTGACATTGTTGGAAATGTTTGGCGCATTGCATTATGGGTTGTGGAGTCCTGTAGACAGACGCATAGAAGTGTTTTTACTCATTCTTGCGTTTGCCACCGAAAGCTATACTACAGTGACTTCCCAACACATTTCTGATGTTTTTTTATGGATGGAAAGATGCAGCAAAACAATAGAAAATATTTATTTTGGGTTTACACGGAAAAATCCAAATTCGGCAGATTTTGAATGTCTAGCGGAGTGAGACGGTATCACTGGGAATTCTGGGAACAAACTAGAACAAAAATGGAGTCAAGGAAATCAACGTGTTCCTTGTCCGACGAATAAACACAATAAATCACGGCCTACGCTAAAGCTGTGTTTGAAGTGTCACACTCCGTACGATACATTACAAACTCAATGAGTATACACTGTCTACTATATACTAGAAGTATGGTTTGGATAAGTTGTTTATTTGTTCATTGGATCCCTAATAGCTTCCACTGGGGTGGTTGCTAATCTTCCTGGGGTCCATAAAGAAAATTAGGGTTTTAGTACATAAGAACAAAAAAAATTTAAATATACAGTAACATTACATGCATAGGTACATCAAGACACATTTTTATTACACCAACAAACTAAAAAATATATGACAAACACATTTAGATTGGTAAAATGATGATTTTAAAATATGCGAAAAGTTGACATGTCTTTCAGGTTCCTAGGAAATTTATTCCATAAGTGAAAATAAAAGCTCTATAAAAGACAGACATTTGTAAATAGTTTGTATGAGAATTATTTGTGACTGAGTTTGAGCTTGAAGCAAATGATGAGCATTCCCACTGTAGTACCAGTATACTTCCAAGTTTTCCCAAGATGCATTTGGAACCTACAACGACAAAAACCTGCATCACACTGAGGCTAAATAACTCTGTTGATTCTCCACCTTTACTTTGAAAGTTCTGAAAACATTTTAAAGTGAGAAAGTGACCAAGTAGAATATCAACATGTGCTCATTTGATCCATAAAAACTCAAGGAAACACATTTCATTCACACATTTTGGAGATTTTCGGAGATGATCCATTGTGCTACTGATGAACTTCCGCTAAATTTCAAAATAAGAGCCCTATTTACAAAAGAGTTAAAAAATGAATAGAAGACAAGAAGATATGCTTTTATTCTGAAAAGGGGATGTTTGAATTCATCATGAAGCCGGTCCCAGGACCATTTTACATTCCGCTCACAATGCATCATGGGATGGTTGAGTATAACGCGTGTGCCCACCGAGCATACTTAAAAAATGTCACTATATAATATACATCCGAGTATTTCTCACGTACTCAATCTTTTCATACTATCTAATGTGAACGCACTATGTATACTCATTGTGACTTAGTATGGATAGTACGTTAGTATGCAATTTAAAACATGTCTTAGATTAAATAATTATCGTACGCTTTAATGAAGATTTTCTATTAGTTTCTCCAACATGTCACTGTTACAATAGTACGAAAATAACTCATTTGAACTATAAAAAAAACCTCAAAAATTATTATTTAATAGAATAAAAGAAAACACAATGCATGCAATTAGAAGAATATAAAAGTAAAATGGAAAAACCACGTCTTAAATCCTCTCCTAATTCATCTCATTTTTTGTGTATGTAATGATACTGACATCTGAAATGTTCATGATTCATTCAATGAGTCTAGTGAACGTTACCATATGCCAGTGTTTATATCGGTGTGGAGGTTTTAGTCAACAGCGTCTCTCTCTCTCTCTTTCCTTTCAGTCTAACTTCTTATCTCATCTGATTGGCTCTCCCTCCCCACCACAATGAATGTCTGAGTGGCCTTTGAAGTCAGATTGTGCCGACTGTCAGTTGTGGCTGATTAAACTGCAAACACATGTGCGTTCTGTTCTTACACAGTGTTGCCTAGTTTATACCACTGTTATCTAGAGATTAGCGTATCAAAATGCTAAGCAGGCATAAGAGTCGGCTGAGAGTTACTTGGATCACAACAACGTAACACAAAAAAACCATGACACTGAGGTGGGCTGAATGTAAGAAACTACTATTCTCACTAGGGCTGGGCAATATGGACCACAGTTTAGCTCAATATTTTTCCTCAAAATGGCAATAACTCGATGTGTTTTTTTTCCCAATATGGATTTACAAGAAAATCCACGCTGGAGAAAGATGCCACACAGGTGCTTTTATTTGTTTTATTAACTTTATTAACATTTTCAAACAAGGTATGATTATTAGAAGTGTGCCAATACATTGATTGTTAGTTTCATTGTGATGCAACACGTGACAATTCAATAACGATTCATAATTGTTCAAAAATGATTGTTTTTCATAATAACTACTGTAAATGTCGCCAGTACACCTGAAGGAACGGACCAGGTGAAGGTGACGATGGCGGCAGCTAACGCTACGGCTAGTTACTGAGCATGAGATTCACTCATTCAGACTAAAAGTTAGCATTTGAAAGAATCAAGTGCTGTAACTTATGATTTCAAAATGTTCAGTATCGTGGGATTTTTGCAGCTCATTAGCCACGTTTACATGGGAGCTTTAATTCCTCTTTAAAGTGGAATAAAAGTGAATTCCTCTTTAACCTGACCTTGTAAACACTTAATTCCTAATGCAAATTTTTTTCCGAATTAAACTTGAATCTGAATTAAGTGGCTGGTTTATTCTGATTATAATTCCAAATTAGATAATTCCTCTTTCTTGTAAACACTTAACTTGGTTAAAGCCTCTTTAAGTTCATTCGGATTGTTTTGCGCTTGCACAATTTGCGGCGATGACGCGCTGGTGACGACATAATCCAAGATGGGGGCGGCCTGGACTCCAGCCAAGACTATTTAATAAGAGCCTTAAAAAACATGGATATAATGAAAAGAATGCATGGACGGAGGCATAAACATGCAGACTTTCACACGGACACACACACAGACTTATTAAACACACACGGACCTCAGTAAACATGGTAAACGGAACAGGCTTCACTGGACGGCTGGCACTAGGACCTGGAGGCGGAGTAAATGCGTAAATACAGGAGTAAATACAGCCTGTGAATGCGTCGCCAGACTGCATTCACAGGCTGTAATATCACCAGTTTATCATTGTACCTGTTGTTAGAGCTACTAGAGGTTTCCTGGGCTTTTTAACGGTGATTAGTTCCTACCTCTCTTCTGCTCCACGGTCCAAACTCAAACCGTGTGTGATTGTCGAGCAACTGCTTCAAACTACAATCAAAATAAAAGTGAAAACAGTTCTCATGTGTGGTGTTCTGTGTTACAGCTGACAATAAAAGGTTTGTTGTGTGTTTCTCCAGGAAGACGCGACACCCACTGTCCAATCAGAGCCTTCCCAACCCCCAGACCTAAAACGGAATTATCTAAAGCCGAATAAACCGGTTTTCCATGTAAACCTTAGTTCGGGAATTGCAATTTCCATGTAAACACAAAGCAGAACACTTTAATTCCGAATTATTTAATTTGAAATAACTAATTCCAAATTATTGAGGGATTTGAAGGAAGGTCTTCATTTATTTCTACTGAATAAGCATAAGCTACTATTTTAGTTATTTTTATATTGCTATATTTATTTCTTTTGTACGATGGTTCCTGTTGGATTTGGTGATTTGACATGAATAAAAGATAATGATGATACATTTTATTTTTATTTTTTATTTATTCAGTTTATTTCCGACATGGTTACGTTCTACATCGGTTTGGTTACTTTAATTAATGGATACCGACACATATACCCTGTTAAAAGTATGAAATACCCACAAAGTTATGAAAAAAGAAACCTTGAATGGGGGGGACTGAAAATTGTGGTATTTGTTAATGTCGTGATAATTACTGAATAATGGAATGAAACTAAAGGTTCCTGAGTTAAATGGACTGGACTTGATTTTATATAGAACTTTATCACCACACTGAAACAGTCTCAAAACGCTTTACATATCAGCTCATTCACACATTCACTCTCACATTCACACACCAGTGGGACAGGACTGCCATGCAAGGCGCTAGTTGACCACTGGGAGCAACTTAGGGTTCAGTGTCTTGCCCAAGGACACTTCGACACATAGTCAGGTACTGGGATCGAACCTCCAACCTCTCGATCAGAAGACAACCCACTACCACCTGAGCCACGGTCGCCGACACACCCCTAACGATTATGTTGTTATTCGGTTCTCTTTCATTTTTTGCCTGAGCACCTTGTACTGCATATTTGATTTCAATTTAATTATGTTTTCCTTTTAACCTGTTGAAATAAATATAATAAAACGAAACACTGACAGCACAATAAACATTTTGTGCCACATTTTGGCTTTTCCTTTCATTAAGACATAATGTGTGAGTAATTTCTCGAGTGTGAATTCCGACGGCAGCTCTCAGAGTTGCTGAAAGCAGCTTTTAAAGCACTGACCCATTCAGTACATGGCCCCTTTAAGACAGCTAAACTACAACGACAACTAAAATGATGGCGTCATTTCCTTTATCTTTTAAAACAGAAATCTCTATAGTTTTAGTTCTAACTATGTTTTTAGTATTTTCTGTCTCATGAGTATTACAAAGTGAAGACAGATTTAAAGATGCTTTTATGAGAGAAAACTATAGTGTAGGCCTCATAAATCAATTTTACAGTAGAGATCAAAACAAACATTTTCAACCTTGTACATCTTCTTTCTAGCAAATGATCTCTGATTTATTGATCTGTGAGGCCCACACAATATGTCTTTTTCTGATAAAAGATAGCTCTAAACAGGAAGCAGAAATGCTTCTCATCTCATGTGTTGTAAATGTGTTTCTTTGCTGTTCTATAAGGCATGAATGGCTGCTGCTTTAGCCACTCACAGTCACATGTCTGCATTATGAGGGGGATTAAAGGGTTAATTGATGACAAGTTGTCTCCTAACCTGCAGACAGCTTATCTTCTTACAGCAAAAAAAAAAAAAAGGAGAACAATCAATCTCTGAGTGAGCCTTCAAAACACAGCGGAACAAAACAGTGTCAGCAGCACCATGAATTATTTTATCCCACCAGAGAGATCCTTTCCACCTTCTCAAATCAGCAATCTGCTCAAACCACTGAAAAGAATGAATTCACTGCGCTTCATGTGGCTGATGATAAAACCATTATTGACCATGTTGGACTCATGTTCTTAGCATATATATGTAAACCTGCTGAGAAACAAATGGCCTAAACATCTCTACCAGATTATTAAATCATTATTTAACTGGAGCATCCAATAATAGCATTCATTTTATATGTTCATATGGTCATGTTAAAAAAGATTTAGGGAACATCTTCCAGTAAGAATAAGCGTAAAGATAATAAGAGTAAAGAAACAAGGGTAAACATTTGCACTTTGATTAAAATAAAAAGGAAAAAACAAACATTTTCCATAATGTCTGTAGGTGCTATTGTATTTCTGGAAAAAAAATTGTGTGCAGAATTAGTTTTTTTAAAAAGTTTTTTAGGTCACTTCACAGGTTTAATATTTAAAGATCTGGAAATTGAGTCAAATAACAAAATTATTGGTTGAGAACTAAAACATTGCTTACTTATTGTTCTTCCTACCTATCCTCGAACAACGCAACTAACTTTGTGCAGCTCCAAATGTACACACACAAAATGACAAAAATACACAAAATTACAAAAAAGAATGAAAAATGACAGAAACATAGAAAAACAGCAAACATAATTCAACTTAATTCAACATAATTCAAAAATTACAGAATAATACACAAAAGTACAACAAAATATATGAAAAATAACTGAAATATCTACAAAATGACAATAGGAATACACAAGAAATCACACAAAGGAAAAACAAAAAAGAGAAATGCTAAACAAAAACAAAAATCTACAAAAATGACAGAAAAATATGCAAAATGACAGAAAAACTAAAAAAACTTCAAAAATACTTAAAATAAATGAAGAAATTTATAAATTAAAAAAAATACACAAACGGACAATAAAAATTCACAAAAATGACTATAAAAATCACACAAAATGTAACAAAAACATACGAACAAAATACACAAAAGGACTCAAACAAGTTCTGACGAACTACGGCAGGGCCCGCGGAGCGTCTCCGTCCCGAATAGCACGTACCACGTTCCAAAGAATTCAGTAAAATGACTCAGTTCCACAGAGTAAAACAAATGAAATTGTGTGAAGTAAAATTGTAATCTACGTTCAATTGCCTTTAAAACAATATTTCACACGACTATGTTCCAATAAATTTAGAAATTACTGGAAAACCTTTCAAAAAGGTCTCTGAGAGGCTCCTGACATCCGTTCATAGAATATCCATGTCAAATTACAGCTCGATCGGGCTCCAAGCGTTGACGCGTATAGAATATACCTACCAAATTTCAGCCCGATCCATTCATGAGTAACAGAGGAGTAGCAGTGTGTACACAAGAAGAAAAACAAAGTGAGTAGCATTGTGAGTCCGCTAGCCTGACCTAAAAAGAGAAACAAAAACTTTTAAAAATGACCGTCTGTATCTGCTTTATATTTTAGTTTATGAGAAAATAGCAGAAAGGGGGGGGGGGGCAAACTGATTCCTTTGCTTTTCTTTTAAATGCTGTAAAATTTGTGAGGAACATATATTGGTGAGATGAGCTGCAGTAATGGTGAAGAGGTTCATTAGCATAGTGCTGTCTTATGGGGAAAGATTCACCAACACTTGAATTTACAATCAAACCGAGGGCTTTGTTTGTGCTGTAAAACCAATCTAAAGTTCTAACATTAAAACACATAAAGCAGCCGAGCCCACAGAGAGAGCACATCACTGTGTGTGTGTGTTTTACTTCTTTTGTTTAGGTCCAAATGGAGGAGTAGACATTAGAGAGTGAGTATTTCTATGTTGATGGTAATGGAGGGGCCACACAAAGATGGAGATTAAATATTTAAGAACAGAGGGAAATGTGCAAGACTAGCTATAGCTTAAGGTGAAGTACTAATGCATTGAATTTTGGTGTGTGTGTGTGTGTGTGTGTGTACACAGGCATGGTGAGGTCGGTCTGTTATCGCTCACATTCAGGGACAGGTTCAATCTTAATAAAGCTCTCAGTGTGAAACGTATTACCCCGTCAACGTATTTAAATCTCTCTTCAAACGCCGGGTGTGTGCACGAGTGTCCATATACGTGCACAGTAAATCACTCCTCAAAGGAAATACACAACACTTACCATCACACACATCTCACGGGGGGGTTGACATGAAAGGTGGTCCCTCCAACATTTGAGATTGAAGTGAAGAAGGAAGCTCATGATTACATAAGTCTTCAGAACAGATCGCATCGTCCAACCAAGACCACAAATCCAATCTATGGAGACACATAGTAATGTGTCCTTAAAGGGACAACCCACCATAATACAGATTACCACATGCCAAAAGATGAGCAGTAGCTGTACCTGGATGAGATTTTAGATTAATATCCAATCTGATGGTTGGAGAGATGTTAGAACCTGTAATGCAGGGTATAATATCTTCAAGTTTTAGACGGATAAAGCTTTACTTCAAGTGTTAAACATAAAGGCTGACTTTACGCATGACACCTGTCATTAGCAAGAATAACGTGTCATGAAGGCTGTCATTAAAGCTGCTATCCCGAGTTTCTGAGAAAAGTCTCGATGTCCCGCCCTAAACAGTTCCACTTCCTCCCACTGCCTCTGCCAATCTACCAGAAGCCACGCCTCCACTTTTCTGCACGCGCTTCACATAACATAACAGGGTGGCATCGGGTCACATTGATATAGATCTATGGGTCAGGTAAGAGCCAAAATCATATTTACCTGTTTGCTGCAGTGCCGCGCGGCCTTGTTTCCGTGCACATTCTACATTCACTTTGATTGACAGTCTCAAAAACAGGAAGTCAAAGCCTATTGGCTGAGCGCAGTCGGCGATCGTTTCCATTTGTATAGGGGTCGATAGGACGAAGGAGGGACTTATATACATTTATGTATATGAATGACCACCGGCAGTAGACCATAGTAAAAGACTAGTTAGTTAGTTAGCCTTAATGACACTTTATATTCATGCTAATGACACGTGTCATGTCATAATAATGGCAGCGTAATGTCAGCCTTTATGTATAAAAGTAGTGTTACCCAAATAACTAAACTCAAGATTATTTTACTCTTCCAGTATTCAATATTAGTATATAATATTTCCCTTTCATATATCTTGATGTAATTACTGATGTACTAAAAGTCCCAAAATCATACCACTAATACTTAATAGCTATAAATTATGTTAAACATTGTAAATAGTTGTTTTTTCGGCGCTTTAGAAGTCGAAGCATTCGGCTCAAATGTCGCCAAATCTTGCAGGATTGAGCACCACTGTGCAGATTTTTGAGCAGCACATCCCACATTTGGTTGGTTTATGTCTTCCAAACAAGTATTTATTCAGCCACTAATTTAATGAGAAATTATGGTGAAACTGTTTGATATTCTTCCTGTAAAACAGATACAGACGCTAATATTACCACACATACATGAGTGCTGCAATCTTATGACTAATAGGTTAACTGATATCTCAAAAGGGCCTTATTTGGGGAGATGCCCCTCCCCATGGTAGAACAAAACACAACCGTATTTTTTTCCAAGTATGATATAAAAGAAGTCATTATTAATTATTCTTGTGGTCTCCGGAATTGGTCGCAGGGTGTTTTTGAGAGCATTTTAGTGATATACACTGAGGACGATTTTTGCGATTTATCGTCAAAATAAATTTTTTTCAAAATATTTGTTTATGTCACATATTTGCAACCAAAACGTGGACAATGATGAGACATCTTCAACAAAACAATTTGGGTTCTTCTAAATCTATTTTGGCCATCAGATGACAAAAAGTGACAAAATAACAATCAAAACTATTTTGACTTTGCGAATAATTATTATAATTTGGCGCAAGATTGTCCATAGCATCGTCAATCTACAGCAGAGTAATATTTAAGGTCCTCATTAACACTCTAGATGACATGTTGAATTAACAAATATAATGAAGGTAGCTGAAGGTTAAGACAAGGATCAACATGTGTTTGTGTCAAATAAAGCAGTATATACCATTTAAACTTCTGAGTTGAATATTTGGTTGTCTACACGCCATACAAGCCCTACTGAGGCACTTCATTGGTATAATCCATCCCCACAATGAATTCACAATGAGGTGGACTTTATAACAATAACAATTAGTAACGCACACATCATTTGTGCGCTCGCATGAATCCATCTCGTCCCACTGGGTCCCAGGTGCAGCTGAGTTTTCTTAATTAAGAGCTGGGCTCCATGAAGACTTCAGGCCTCGTCATTTATTATCCTGATAATTAACCCTTTCTCTTTCAATCCCTCTGTTCCATCACCTGCACTCTGTTAACCCTTTCACCGTCACTTTAAATCAATCTTCCGTGTCCTGCTGCTACACGGCCTCATGCTGTCACCCCGTGCCCGTCTCACACACTGTTACCATTAACCTCACATTTGTCTCCATTCCTCCGCCTCTCACACAGTTCTTTAATTACCAGCTATGCTCTATCCTAAATTTTATTCACTCGAGCAATTAACCCCATCCTCTCCTTCAATCCCCCACTTCTCCGTTACATCTAACAAATTGCAACTATCCGTCCCATCCTCACTCTTCTAGTGCTCTCATTCGTGACATCACTTTCTCACTCTGACGGTTCCATCTCCGCCCCCTTTGCTAAGATCCTCTTACTCCTTTACAAATGCCTTTAGTCACTTAACCTCCAGGTAAAGATGAAAGGTCAATGCATGTATCTGATTTGGATCCCTTTGAGGGGAAATCAGGGGTAGACACACATCTGGGCATGCAAACAAA
This sequence comes from Gouania willdenowi, assembly GCF_900634775.1. NCBI lineage: Eukaryota > Metazoa > Chordata > Actinopteri > Blenniiformes > Gobiesocidae > Gouania > Gouania willdenowi. Next base: position 4,342,008 of record NC_041064.1, read on the forward strand.
GGCTGTTACAACATTAGAGGATTCCCATACTAGCTCTATTGTGTTTGCATTACCAATAAACAAAAGATGAGCACATTTAGTCCAAAAAACGCACTGAAAAAGTACTTTTTAGGACAATTCTATACCTCTCAATGAAAAAACCAATGGGGAGTAGCCTCGTTTGAACGGACGTGAAGTCAATTGTTGATTCTTGGGCCATGGTTATATTAGGTCCAGCAACTTTCTTTGGTTTTCCTCTTTATTTAGGTTTATGTAGTTGTTTTCATCAAATGTTTTTTCATAATATTGTGTTACCACAGACAACACAAGGATGTGTTTGTTGTGCATTGGCTGATCTGTTTACATACAAGAAACAACGGAGATCGTTCCGTGGCCCAATGCCATTTACAGTTTTATACGTTAACATCAGTACTTTAAAATTTACTCTGACCTGAACTAGTAGCCAGTGAACAGAGGTCAGCACAGGTGTAATATCATCATATCTACTGAAAACCCAAGCTGCTGCATCTGTAGACCATGGAAACTCTTTTTGGGCACTTACAGTATGCCACATGGATAAAAATTTACAAGGATAAGTGAGTATACACAAAATATTTTTTTGGCTATTTCTAAATCCAAGTACCAAGATTTTTATCAGAATACTATGAAAAAAACAACAATAGAGCATAATGATGGAATGAATACAGTGATAACACACTTTAAAGAATCTCATTTTGTAAATAAGTGGAATGAAACAGTATTTAGTGGCTCCTGAATAGAGTTATTGCTATAGTTCTCATAATTTCTGGTCATCAAAGATTGTTCTATCATTATATGATTATCATTTTAACTAAAAACAAACATAAAACTGCATGTTTTTAATGGTTGCATTTGTTCATTTTCCACTCTGCCTCTGTCTCTCTCTCTCAAGTACCACCCGTAGTGCAATAGCGTACCCCCATTTGAGAAACACCAATCCGAGGTCAGCAAAATGGCACCGACCGAATCTTCCCAACAAGCAGGTTTTGTTTCTACTCTTGGCTGCTCTACAAGTTGCCTGATTAAACCTCCAGTAACATGTATGACAGTTTAGTAGAGCTTGTACTTAAAAGTGACGACAGGTGCTCTTTTAGTCATTTGGTTGGATGGCAGGGGGCGGAGTTAGGGCATCCAGGAGGAAGTCCAAGTATGACTATCTAATTAAGATGCCCCTTGAGTTCATCTGGTTAAAAATGTACAAGGATAAGTGAGTATACACAACACCAGTTCTAGACTTGACAACCAAACTCACACACACTAAAGCATGGGTTTAAACTCGGGTTAATGCAAGACACTACTAAATGGTAATACACTGGCTTGGGAAGACACCATGTGTTGTCTAATGACTAGTCACTGAGAAGAAAGAAAATTTGTTCTGTAAATGCACCATTGAGTGTGCTGTGTGATGCATCCATCCATTTCTGTGCGAGTGTGCCAACAGACACGTGCACGTACACAAAAAGACAAGAAAGTGTGCATTTAGCAGATGGCTGGTGGTTAAGAGAGTGTGAATGATAAAATCTGCCCACCATTTCTTTGTCCATTATTCCACTCCAGTGCTTTTACAGTGTGTGTGTGTGTGTGTGTGTGAGAAACATGGACTGCAGCATGCTCCATGTATCTGTGTCTAAATGAAACAATCTAATCACATCACTGGTATTAAAGGAAGAGTATTAAAATTAAACCATTAAATCAAAGCATTAAAAACAGCCATTTAATGTTTGCTCTATTCTGTTTTGTTTTTTTATTGTTTCCGTGCTGATGTGTGACAGCATATAAGCAATCAAACTAATGGAAGCTACATTGCAGACCTATTCAAAATGTGCCACATGAGCAATATGGTACTAGCCATCTGTGCGCGTGTGTGTGTGTGTGTGTGTGTGCATGCACATAAAACAATCACAAGCTAGCAGCATAATCAGACAAAATTGACACTAAAGGTAATGTTTGAAATTAAAGAGATGTCGGGAAATACAACCTTTTAACAATAAAAGAAAACTTCAAACATTCCTATTTTTACAAATGCGCTACAAAAAACCTTAAAGGTTTGTTTTCGTGTAATAACTTTGCATTACAGTGCAAGATAAAAGGCGTATTCATCATTTAGCACATACTGTAGTGCATCCCAAGATTTTTACTGTTACCAGCTGATTTCGTATTTTAGAGATCCTCGGCTTTCCAGTGATACTAATTTTATAGAGTTGTGGCGGGCGGGCGGGAAATGTGGAATTTATGTTTTGAAAAGGAAAAAACAATCAGAAATATTTTTCTATATTACAGAAAGGAATCACATGCAATTTTTGGGACAATATCATACATAGACGCTGTATTTATTGCTGGGAAACGATTGACTGAATATCTATCAAGTTTTTAACAAAAACGTTTCACCCTTAACAACTTGAGGGTTTCTCTTGCTCAACATCCCACAGGGATGGCCCACGTTGGATTAAAACCGGTGACCCTCTGATTACTCGCTTCCTTAACTGTTATGCCATCAGCACCCACATTGTTACACATTTCTATGGTATTTCTCTCCAGTGAAACAGAGTGGCTGAGTGTCTAGCAACTGTAGCAAATGAACATGTCAAATTTCAATCCTACGTAATTTCAGCGTGTCCCACCCAACTTCCATAAAAATCCATATTTATGTATGATTCTTTTGAAATGCAAAATAATACCTAACTAGTCTTTTACTATGGTCTACTGCCGGTGGTCATTAATATACATTAATGTATATAAGTCCCATCTTCGTCCTTGCCCAGGCAATAGGCTTTGACTTCCTGTAGCGGAGTCTGTCAATCAAAGTGAATGCGGAACTGTGCACGAAAATAAGGCCGCGCATCACAACAGCAAATGGGTAAATATGATTTTGGCTCTTACCTGACCCATAGACCTACAGTATATAAATGCGACCCGATGCGACCTTATAATGTTCAGCGATGAGCGTGCAGAAAATTAGAGGTGTGGCTTCTGGTAAATTGGCAGAGGCAGTGGGAGGAAGTAGAACTGTTTAGGGCAGGACATAAAGTCCACTACATGTATGTTACGGCCCTCGCCGTTACTTAGTGTTTAGTTTGTGTTCTTGTTGTTTGTTTGCTGCCTGGGGTGTGTTTCTGTATTAGAGTGGGATGTCCTTTCAACGGAACAGCTTTGATGATGCTCTCCAGGATTGGCTGCCAGCAGGAGGAGTGGTGGGCAACCCTGATTGGCTGCGGAGGATTACACCACTTTTGAAAAGACCAGCGCAACTGTCAGTCGAGGTTCACCAACCTTGGCAGCAGTAGCATCTTTGTTCGTCTAGAAACTCTGTCTCCGAAGTCGTTTGTTAAGCTTGGTATCTTTATTATATAGTGCACTTTATTTTTGCCTTCTCTCATATTCTGAGTTCCTGCGTTTTGTGCAGTTTTTTCATTGTTTGCCATATTCTTGTTTATTGTATGTTTTACCTGCGGGGCAGGCCTCTTTTTGTTAAAGAATAAATTTGTGTTAATTGTGGAACCCGTTGTTGGTGGTTTTTGGAGACCGAGTTTTATTTTTCGATTACGTTTTTATGTTGCGTCCTGGAGCTCCTAGACTGGGGTGTAACAATGTATCTTTTTTTTTTTAACCTAATAATCATGCAGTTATAAAAACAAAAATAATCAAAAACTATTTGGTGCATTTCTACTTGAATTATTTTTTTAATTATCTCAAAATGTGTGTAAATGAAATTTTTAAAGTCCTAGATTTAAACTGCACTGCAGTTTTTCTCAACCTTCATTCATTCATTTTAATTCCTCCCTGCGTCGTCCAGCTCGTGTCAGCTCCCGTTTTTCCATCATGTCTTTAAATCCATTTCCCCTTTTCTCCTTCTCTTCAGCTTAGCTCTCATTCCAAGGGAACAGAGCACCAGGCAGTCAGAATGAGGCAATTATGACCCTGATGGAAGGGTTATTATGCAAAATGCCCCATAATCCTTCTGTAAAGCTTCCATCACGCTCTGTGCAGTGTGAGCAAGACGAGGAAACTTTGCAACAGGAGCACTGGTTTCAGGCTGAGTAATCAACAGCCAACACACAAAAATAATGTGGTTATTCATCAATTAAATCACACACAGCTATGGACATATTATTCATAACCGCTTGTCCTGGTGTGACAAGATAAAGCAAGCAATGAGCCTCTGATAGTCTGACTGCATTTCATGTGATTCTCATGGTAAACCAGTTAATGATTAGAAGCTCGCTCCAATTCCACTGCATTTCCTTGCATAAGTGCAGCGGTTGACATGTCAACATGGATTGAAGCATTAAGCCATTATGAAAACAAAGAAAGTTGAAGGGGGATTAGAGAGGAAACGTGATGTGACGGGATGTATTGAGAGGCAGTAATCTGCGTGGGTGGCTTGTGACACGGTCCACATTATATGGCAGCCTTTTTAATCGCAGGCAATTTAGCGAAAAAACCTGACAGGTGAGACAAGCAGGCAGACATCCAAGACGTCTCACTGCATGTGCCAGGGTTTGGATTAGAAATCATATTAATGCAACACTGGGCTTTATTCAGCAAGTTTCTCTCCTTTTTCTTGGCTTTGCTACAATTGAAGGGGTGGCATTTGCACGCAGAGGGTGAAATAATTTGTATTAGGATAACCAATTTAAGACTTTTCCCTTTAAATTTCTCTTACTTCTACACATACTTTAAAGGGTACTTGTAGTGAAAATGGAGAAGCGCCATTTTGGTCAGGATATGACGCACATTCGTTGATTCCCATTAACTGTTGCCAGGCAACAGTGTTCCGTTAGTCGACAGTTTCTGAACAATGGTGGAGTGTAAAGCCAATGGTTGCTGTAACAACAAGAGAAAAACATTTCTTTTGCGTCTCTAAGCCAAATAACGACACTCAGTCAGAATTATCCAGAAGATGGCTCCATGATATCGGTGCATGATACACACTTAAAATGTTTCTGTTCGGACAAAATTTGGTGATATGCGAGGACCGCTTCAAGCTGAGCTGCTATGAGAGGGATCTGTGGGCTAAGCTAATAGGATAAGCTAATGGGCTAAGCTAATGAGCATGAAGCCAAAATGACGTCTGAAATCAGATGCGGTCTGACAGAATTTCTTCACAGAAAGTCCTTTACAATGCAGCTTGAAAACGTACTACTACGTTTCTGCTTACATGGGATACTACGGGTGGGGGCACTGTCAAGTGCTGATCCTCAGAGGTAGTGGATCATCATCCCGTCAATGAACGAATATCCTTTCACGCAGCTTTCATCACAGTTTCTAGCTATATTTTGAGACTTCCAATACCAAACTACTCAACCATGGTTCGTTTCTGCTGGTAGCTGCTGCTTTGCACCGAGAGAGAACAGGAAAACTACACTTCCCACAATGTAAACAGACCTGTTACGCCTCCATCTTCCACAGAGCACTATTTCTTTAAAGCAACAGGCCATGCCGATCAACGAACGTGCGTTATATCCTGACCAAAATGGCGGCTCATCATAGTTCATGCCCCAAGGATAAAGTGTTTCTGAAAGGTCCTTTTAATGTGTTTTTTTTAATAAAACATATTTTGTTTATTGGAAATACATTACAAAATGTGTTCTATACATATTTACTACAGGTCTTCAATTAAATACTGACAATGCACAAAACTTAGGTTGTGTTAAGTCGAGTGAAGTGATGGCGGCTCGACATTTTATACCCTAAAGTATAAAATCGTTCTAAAATGTCCTTTTAATGTGTTTTTGCACATATTTCGTTTATTGGTAATACATTTAACAAATTTTTTTTAAATATACATTTCCACTACAAGTACTCTTTAATTAAATACCAACAATGCATAAAATCTAGGTTGTATTAAATTACGTCAAGCGTTCAATCGATTAACTATGTAGGCAAGTTTCAGCATTGGTGTTTTACCATCTGGTTGTTATCCAGTCATTATCCTCTTGGCTGTGAAAGTCTTCATTCGACATGGGGAGTAATCCGTCTCCTGATTTTGTCTCCAAATTAGCTGCTTTGTTATCTCTAACTCCCAGAGTGGCTGAGCTTGACCCTCAGTTCATCTAATGAAACCCTGTTCCACTCAAGGTGTGTGTTTTAGGCTGATATTTGTCAGATTATAGTGCATCTTTAATTGGCTATTTTGGATATAATAATAATAAACTTTATTTATAGAGCACATTTCAAAACACATGTTACAAAGTGCTTTCCAAAGGTAGCTATACAATAGAAAATAAACGATAGAGAGTCTTGGCCTGAGATTAGGAAACCATTTAGGAGATAGAAACATAAAAACTAGCTACAAGTTGCTCAGATAAAGAATCTCAGATAAAAGTATGTTTTATGAAGTGATTTAAATAATGTCACTGAGTCAGCTGTCTTGATCTCTTTGGGTAGATCATTCAAGACTACTGGACTAAAAGAGGCTCTGTCCCCTTTAGTGGAACAGAACAGAGAACAGACCTTTGGCCAGGGATCTTACAGTATGCGTTGGTGTATACGGTACTAAAAGCTCTTGAGAGTCCCTAGACCAGTGCAGCGCCAGGATCCGTTTGGTATTAGTTTTGGGTCTCCAAATGTCCGTAATTACAGAAAACGGACAAAAAAAAAAAATCAAAGAATTATCTTCCTGAAGCGAAAATAGTAGTTTTTTTTTTTATATTTACCACATAAAACAGGTGGTTGAATGTGTCGCAAGTGTTTGGAAGATAAAAGCAAACACCCGTTCCATACATAGCGCAAAATCAGCAAAGGTTTTGTTGTCATTTGAACCTACAGTAAACTTCTGAAGCATTGGAAAATACAATTATTTAATGGATGCCATTTTTTTTATTCTATATTAAGCATTTTTGCCAGAGATTCTGTAGATTTAATGTGTCAGTAATTACATCATATAAAGGAAAACCAATAACAGACCCTTCTGGTCAACAAAATGACTGGGGAATTATTAGCCCATCTGAAGTATAGACTTTAACATTTTTCTAATATTACACTATTAAATGCTTGTAGTTGTGTTTTTGATATTGCTATAACTTTTTTGTTGAGGTTTCAATCAAATTCTAATAAAAGTACTCAAAAAACACCTTGAGCATACTTTTCAATAAAGCAGTCAAGAGTGATTTTAACAGAAAAACACAGAAAACAAAAGGGTTTCTTTTACATTCGTTGGTACATGTTTAAATGTGAAGATCCAGCTGAAGAAGTGTGGGCAACCATGCCTTAGAACAGGTGTTTTCAACCTTGGGGTCCGAATCCCTTTTGGGGTTGCGAGACACTGGGAGGGGGTCGCCAGATGCCTTCAAGAATTATTTTTTTTTACAATTTGAGCCAAGTTTTGCTTATTTTTACCCTTTTTCTGCAACTACACCAAACTTGCCAAATTGATACCTGTTTTCATCACTTTTTTTGCATTATTTTTGCTCCTTTTAATGCATTTTTGCTACATTACTCCCATTTCTCCATACGATCTCAATGCCTTTTCAGCACATTTTCGGCACTTGTAAACCCTTTCCACCACTTGTCCACCTAATGTTGCATATGTTGGCCCATTATTGTCACTTTTAACCTCTTCTCACCATATTACTATAAGCTTTGTGAGGTAACTTGGGGCAAGATCAATAAAATCATAAAATCAATCCTAAAACATACTGGGAGCCAGTTTAACAACGCTAAAACACGGGTAACATGGTCACATTTCATAGTTATTGTTACAGGTTCGTTTTTCATACAACATGAATCAAGAAAGCAACAAAAACGTTCAATCAAAGCATTATTTCTTTCTCAATGTATGTCAGTCCCCCAATGTAATTTAGTTCTTTACTTTTAAATTAATAAAAGGATTTTACTGGAGCCACCGACAACTGTCCAAACATGACCCTGGAGTCTTGACGCTGTTTTTCCAGCATGTTTTAATCTCACTTATCAATTCATCACTGAGGGCAAAGGGGTTCCGCCATATTTTCCTTTCTGAGTCTGAAGTCGGCTCGCAGAGGTTAAGTGAATGAACAGGAAGGACAAACACACACTTTCTTTCTTTCTCTCTCTCTCTCCCACGCACACAAAAACACACACCAGTAACAGCATTTCAGGCACCTTTGGCCCTTCGGCCTTCCATCGTCAAGTATCTAACTGGCATGAATAATATTGACCTTCCACTAAAGAAAGCATCGCCGCTTATTGCTTTCACACATTACACCACCTTCATTCTCTTCTTTTCTCATTGGGAGGTGTGCGTACGTGCGTGTGGTCGAGTATAGGAAAAGGCAGAATATACGATTCATTTTCCATATTGGGTTCCTTTGGGTGCAGCTTTATTGCAACACAATAAGTTGGTTTGTGTGCACCGGTAAAACAATGTGTGAGTGTGTGTGCTTGGCATATTTAATTCCCAATATAAGTCACTAGGCACACCTTAGCTCCAGGGACACAAATAAACATTGAGAGTAAGGCAAGTATACGGTTTCATATTAATAGCACAAAGAAGTAAAGGTGCAAACAACACAGTATTCTGCACATCAGCATCACAGAGGAAATGGATCAAAACTGATTCAATTATTTATTGGGAACAAGTTGATGACTGAGTATTGTTTAGCTCTGGAGCCCCCTAGTGGCTCATGGGGTCCTATGCGAATACAGAGTCCGCCTATAGCCAGAAACGCCTATTTCTCAAATGGGGGTATGCAACGTCACTACAGGGGATACTTGAGAGAGAGAGAGAGAGAGAGAGAGAGAGAGAGAGGAAAATTATTAAATGAAACCATTAAAAATATGGGGTTTTATAATGTTTATATTTAGTTAAAAATAATAATCATACTAAATATTACCAGCGACTCACAAAACGACAACAAAAACACAAAATAAGAGAAAAATATACTTAATAAAAAGAACAGAAACAATAACAAAATACACAAAATGACACCAAAAACACACACACTGAGAGAAAAATACTATTACCAACAACACACAAAACGACAATAAAGACTCACTAAATGAGAGAAAAATACACAAGATCACTACAAACTATACAAAAATAACAGCGAAGCATAGAAAACAACATAAGAATCAACCAACAACACACAAAGAAGAAAACAAAAACACACAATAACAGTAGGGCCGAGAACAAAAAGTGGCTTCTGCCGCAGCACAAACAAAGTGAGGACTCTGGGACAATGTGGGACAATGTGGGACAATCTGGGACAATGTGGGACAATCTGGGACAATGTGGGACAATGTGGGACAATGTGGGACAATGTGGGACAATGTGGGACAATGTGAGACAATGTGGGACAATCTGGGACAATGTGGGACAATCTGGGACAATGTGGGACAATGTGGGACAATGTGGGACAATCTGGGACAATGTGAGACAATGTGGGACAATGTGGGACAATGTGAGACAATGTGGGACAATCTGGGACAATGTGGGACAATGTGAGACAATGTGAGACAATGTGGGACAATGTGAGACAATCTGGGACAATGTGAGACAATGTGAGACAATGTGGGACAATGTGGGACAATCTGGGACAATGTGGGACAATGTGAGACAATGTGGGACAATGTGAGACAATCTGGGACAATGTGGGACAATGTGAGACAATGTGGGACAATGTGAGACAATGTGAGACAATGTGGGACAATGTGGGACAATGTGAGACAATGTGAGACAATGTGGGACAATGTGAGACAATGTGGGACAATGTGAGACAATGTGAGACACACCGCATACCACAAGAAACTGTCATATGGCAGAATAAAAACTGCCGCAGCACAAAAAAAAAAAAAATGGCAGAAGCCACTTTTGGTGCTCGCTCTCTCTCCAAAATAAGAGAAAATATTGAAAGCGTATGAAGTATTGAAAATGAGAGCAGAAAAGTTAACATCCTGTTCATTTAAACGCAAGTGTTGGTTGGATTTTATTCAAATAAAAGGTGAATACATTTGCCATTAAATGTTGTTTACTTGTTAGTTTATGTCCATAATTCATTTATAGATGATTTCCTTATAAGAAACAACAGGTATTTATGAACGCTCACCTATACTGTGCAGTATATTCAGGTATTTCTTTCACAGTCACACTGGTTGAATTATTATTTTTGGCTAAAAAGTTACTGAATTGATTTCAAGTCACTAAATCGTTTCGGATCAAATCGTACATTAATCAATATCATTTATGAACCGAATCGGCAACAATGAATCGTGATTGGAATCGAAGCGTAGCTAAAATGAATCGTCACACCCATAAGTCTAATTGATCCTTGTTAACATTACGAGCTCAATAATCAATACAAAACCACTAAATACATTTAAAGTATTTTCAACGAGTGTTTTGTCAACCAATCTCTTCCAAGTCCTTCAAAAGGGTATGAAAGTTATAAAACCAACTCTCCATCTCCTGTACATGAGATCATTTCTCTGTCATTGTCATCATGTATTAATGCATTGTCGTGTGTGTGTGTGTGTGTGTGTGTGTGTGTGTGTGTGTGTGTGTGTGTGTGTGTGTCCCATAGTCCTTGAAAAGGGTAGGAGGACCATAAACCTCTGTCTTTAGGACCTGTGTTATTAGCCATTAGCTGAATTGTGAAATATATTTGATGAGGCTCCATCCTTACGTGTCATAACCAGTTAGGCCAACATATAAACTGGTATACTATGATTGGAGTGTACCCTTCTTCCATATTACATAGAGGGAAATGAACCTGGTGAAAATGAAGGCCTTCTGTGTCATTACTCAAGTTATGTACGTTACCAAATCATTTGTTCTAGTCATTTTATTATAACCATAGCAATCCCATTAAATTAGGTTAGAAAATTAATGCGTTTATGTAAATCTACTCTTCAGAGTAGTGGTTCCCAATCACTGGACCATGGACCATTTAGTAGCAGAGTGCAAAGAAAAAATGAAATTTAGTTTTATTTTTTAAAGATCAAAATAAATTAAAATTCTTATTTTGATATTTCTTTCTCATAATGGTGACATATGATATAAATCTTTCTATTTTTAACTCAATAAAGTCTTACTAGAAAAACTATTCTGGGTTACATTTGCTGATGCAAAATGCCCCATTTATGAACAAACAGCTACACAATCCAGTAAGTGCCACTTTTGGCTTTTTCTCCTCTAAGGGACAGCACGTGTGAGTGAGCTCTGTTGTGTGCTCTTTGAAATGACTTTTGTTATAAATAGCGCTATATAAATAAAGTTGAATTGAATTTAAACTGTTTAGGGTAAACCGGTCACTCTGCAATCCATCTAACTGAGCTTTTTATGATGTTCTGAGAAGTAGTGAAAACAGCTTCTCCTAAAACACGTACTTGACTATAAAATAAGACTATATCGATATAGGAAATATTGTCATTTTAATTTTATGTACGGCCAAAATAGAAAACTCAATATATCTTGAATCTCAATATATAGCCCAGGCCTAATTTACAGGTGTTTTATTTTGAAAAATATCCACTTCCGCTTTAACACGCATCAACCCTGTGCCAGAAATGGTGGATCTGAAACACTGACACCAAAGGTGAAAGTAATGGATTACAAGTATTCACATTTCTGTAATTGAGATGCCTTTATGGATACTTGTAAATCAGTAATTTTACTTACTTACTTAAAAATAAGTAATTCATTACATTTCTACACTCAACCATTACTGAGTAAATTACTATTTTTTATGATTATTTTTTTATTTCCATTTCATGGCACATTGAACATAATCCATATGTTGTTAGTCGTGTTGTTTCTGATCAACACCCAGTCACATTCTATGGTTCAGGTTGTGGTGTCTACCTATTATGTTGTTACCCACAAGGCACTGCTTTAGATTTCAGAAATGGAGCTACACTTAGAGCCTGAGAATTTTTCTTAATTTTCAATTGAATTTTTTGGTGTTATTTATTTATTTAATTTTTTTTGAAGAACTGTACATTTTGACAAACCTTTTTATTTTAAACAGCTGCCTTTGTGGAAAAATAAATTAATTTAATTGAGCTACTTTTTACTTGTACTTGAGTATTTTATGTATGACTTACTTGTACTTGAGTACAATTTCAATCAAGTAACAATACTTCTATTTGAGTAGAATATATCAGTGCTCGTTACACCTCTGACTGACACACACTCTCATTAATAAACACAATTAAAACAACTCAAGAAGCAACAGAAAACAATTTCTACTGGATAAAAATCAGCCGAGATAGCATGACCGAAAATGTTCATTATCCGAAACTTTACCAAAACAACTCCACAAAAGTGCACGTGATGTCTGATCATAGCGGGACACACTTATCGATACACTTTAATCCCTTAAACATTATGTTTCCCAGATACAGAACAGCATTTGCTACATGAAAAAAAACCTGAAATATGAAATAAAAAAGGAGAACAATGAGCACTCGTGACTTCATTTAAGCTGCGTTTTAGACCTCTACTCTCCACCAGGCCTCAAAAAGCTTCAGTTTTCTTTGTGGTTCTAAAGCTGGAGCTGAGCCTGCTCACAGTAAAACACTCACGTGGGATTAGGAGCCATTTATTCATCCCAGCTCAGTAATACTATGAAAGCCTCGCCTCAGAATCCAATGAATATTTCACACTTTCATTTCATACGCAATCTCTGCTGCTCACAAGGGTGTGTTGCTGGATATCATTGAGTATATATATTTTTTTATTTTTTTCCCAGTGTGTATATTTCATACCATTTGTTTGCTTTTGAAGAATTAAGAGCGAGACCTTATCCATGAACTGGAATGTGTATTTTCTATGATTCCTGTGCTTTTGTATTTGGGCTCAGTGCTGCTTTTCAAGGCATTAAGATGTGCTTTGTGCTGTTTGAAAGCATTGCCAGCTTCTCTCTAGCCTTTACCACAGCATGAGGAAGTCTGACAGCATTGAGGACAAAGTTAAAGCAAAACAAACATAAAGTCCAACATCTGTTTTTAAGCAAAAAAAGAAAAAAAAAATATATTAATTTAATTCACAAATGCAATGTAAACTAGTTAGTTTTTAACTGACTTTTTTATGATTCAATCTTTATTGTGTCTTTTAATTTTCCTTTTTCTTTTTTAAACATGAAATCAAAGCAACTTCAGATCTAAATAATTTAAAAGTTACGAGGGGTGGAAATTTTTAGGCACATCACGAGAAATGCATCAAGCATTTCTCATCATGAACATTGATGAAAAACAACAAAAAAACAAAACAAAAAGCATTTCAATAATACATACACACATAATACATACATCAGTGAAAAAAGGAAGCAAATAGAATTATTAATAAAGTAGGCTATATTGATGCAATTATGTATTCAACTAAAAACTTTAATATTGCAGGATATTTTTATACATTACAATATTAGAGATACTATTTTAAGTAGAACATTATCTTTAAAGTAAGAGTAATTTAGGAGGTATTCATCATTTTCTGACAAATGTGAAGTCTAGATTAGGGCTGCACGATAATGACCAAAATGATAATCACAAATAGTTATCAATATTGTAATCACAATTATGTATCATGTTAAGTAAAAATCTGTTTTTATTACACTACTTTTGAACAAACAATATGTGTACAGTTTACAGTGCAAAATTAAGCTTTAAAATGGAATTATCACTAAAAAAAACAAAAGACCAAGAATTTAAAATGTACCAAAGGCGAACTGAATAAATCTACTATTACAGATTGCAGAGCCCGTATTATAAAAGTAAATTATGCAGACGATCAGGTTAATTAAATCGTGGCAACCAAAATTGTGATCACGTCAACAATAAATTAAATCAGCAGCTCAACCATAGTAATTTAAATGAATGATTATTGGAAATGTCTGCATTGATTACTATGTCAGAATGACAGTTGCATCAATGCATCATTAATTCACAAACAGCAGCTTTTTAATAAAGCAGTCAAGAGTGTTTCTAATAGAAACACAAAGAAATGAAAAGGCTTTCTTTTACATTTGTTGGTACATGTTTAAAAGTGTGGTCACCCGTGCCTTAGAAAGCCTCAATAAATGGGTAAAACAATCTCTGAATGACAACACAACTAATTAAAGCTAAATAAATGCACAAATATCCAGTAAAAACCATGCTGAACTCAACTGTACTTTCCATATTTTTGCACTACAGACTGTAACACCTCTACAGCCTTGTAAACAAGTTCACAGTGACACATGGGCAAGTAACAAGTAGTCAATAACAGCAGGACCCCTTACATGCTGCTTTCTGAATCTTTCCATAACCATGGCAACAAGCTTTTCATATTTGTAATATCTCCCGGGTCACTTTGGGGCTTTTCTGGACTCCTTTGTTGCTGCTGTCACTTACTCTCCAGGCTCCAGGGTGGCACATTTTGGGCAGCATGTGTTCATTATTCACCAGGACAAGTCTTTCAGAAAACAGCAGCAAAGTGTTTGACCAGAAGCTGATGATGTCAAGAAGGAGAAAATAAAAAAATAAATATATGAAACATTTGCTATTCTACTAAGGTTTCAACAACGAATCGAAAAAATCAATAAAAATTGACTGTTAAAAGTGTTGGCAACGAATTTCTTTATCGATTCATTGCGTCGTGGGATTTATGTCACTGACCGTAACGCAGAACCTTTTGCTTCACCTGCAGAGCTTAGTCTGCGCGTGAACCGCGAGTGTTTGTGTGCGCACACCAAGAGCGCTTGTGTGTGCCCGCAACACAAGTGTTTGTGTTTGCACATGCACCCTGAGTTTTTGTGTGTGCACGGGCAGAGTGTTGTATGTGCGCCCACGAGTGTTTGTGTGTGTGCACATTATGAGTGTTTGTGTGTGCCCGCAACACGAGTGTTTGTGCGTGCATGCACTCTGAGTTTCTGTGTGCGCGCGCACCACAACTTTGTGTGCGCGGGCAGAGTGTTGTATGTGCGCGCACGAGTGTTATTGTGTGGTGCGCAAGATTATTTGTTTGTGTAGGCGTACGAGTGCTTGTGTGTGCATGCGCGCCAGTGTTTGTATGTGACTGGCATGCGTGTGCGTGTGTATGTGCGTGAGAGACACTTATTTCAGTTTAATCAGCTTATGCAGGGTTTAAATGTGCTTTATAAATTAAAAAAAATCTGATTAATGGATTCATTTATTGACCAATTACTCGATGATGAAAATAATAGTTAGTTGCAGCTCTATATTCAACTGCAGGTCACAACACCAGAAGGCTCTCCATGACAAAAAGCTTTGCTCAAAGAGAAGAAAGCAGCCCTTTCTAAAGGTTCCCGTTGCCTCCAGAGAAAAACCGCCAACCCCAGCAACTCTGTTCCTTAATTAGTTTAAAGAATTCTCCACCATTCCTGCAGTATTTATACATCCTTAAAGACGAGGACAGGGAAACACTGCGTACATTAGGTTTTCTAGCCAGCAGGTTGTTTAGTGGTGACCTAAATGAAAAATTCAGTTCACCATAGGACACAGGCCTCATTAAAACATGTTGACAGTGTTTTAATGTAGAAAGCTGCCGTGCAGCCCTGTGCCGCAGCTCAACAAATCCTTAATATGGGTGATTTATCACATTCTAATAATGCCAAAGTCCAAGAGGGGGCAGGAAATCCTCGACTCCGCCAAAGGCTTCGGTGAAAAATTACAATTTGCTGCAGGGAAAAACAAGGAAAAGTAGAAATATATGGATCTAGTTCGCCTGAAGTTTCCAAAAGTGAATAGTTAATGACACTGCCGCATGCTGAAGGCGAGGTGGAACCTTTACCTTTGAAATTTAGCTCGAAAGGCAAAATTCGATCTGGGAGCGTGTGTTACAGGCCACTGCAGGCGGAGAAATGCTACAGAGTGAACGCCATGGCTGAACAAAAGCTATAGCTAACTGTAAAAATGGCAGATATTGTTGCATTTAACATGTATGTCTGAAAATGCTACAGCCTCCCACACAGGACGTAACCTAAAGCAACATACTGTATAAAGCAGAGGTGTGGAACAAATTTTAGTTCAACGGACTAATACGAATGGAGGGCCAAACCTGCCAAAATTAAAAATAAATGAATAACTAAATAAATGTGAAAAATAACAAAAATGAAAATTGAAAATTAAATACAAATAAATAAATAAAATATATAAAAATTAAACAAAAATACAATTATTTTTCATGTATGCATGTATAAAATATATTTGAATTTTCCTTTTTAGTTCCACTTTTATTTATCAATCAACATTACATTTTTGGACATTTTTTATTTTTTATTTTTTTTATCTTCTGTATTTTTTCCACTAATATACATTTAATTTTATTTAATTTTCAAATTTCCTTTTTGTTATTTTTCACGTTTAATTAGTTTTTCATTTTTTTTCTATTTTGGCAGGTTTGGTCCTCCATAAATACAGACCAGTTTGATCTCAAGTGCGCTGCAAATTTTAGGTGGGAAAACGAGCAATTGCAGCATTATTCTGCCCAAAAAATATATGTAAAGTAATGGAAGTTACAGACAATAAACAATCTTAAATTGTGATCAATTTGGGAAAAATTTGTGGAATTTTGATAAAATTGTAGGATTTTGGAAAAGATAAGGATTTATTTTTCAACAATTTTATGATTAAAAATGACTGTCAAGTTATAAAAAAAAAAAAACATTCTTACCTTGTCTCTATCTTCAACCAGATCACTGAGGATATCATCAGGGTCCAAAATCCCTCCATCACAGTATTCAACATGATGTGTGCAAACCAGGAACTCCCCGTCCTGGAACAAAAAAGCACAACCTTTGGAAAACAATACATCACGACAACATTTGGGTTTTTCTTGCCAGAAATGTTTAACTGTGAAGCCACTGAGGCTGTTTGTGTTGACGTTTCGTCAAGAATATGTTCTGACCACACAAACCATAACTGGAAGGCTGAGGTACAAGCAGCCAAAAAGGAAACCGAGTTTGACATCGAACATTGTTTTCACATATTTGAAATTCACACCACAGTGTAGTAATAACTCAAAAACAATAGCCACCATCTCTTCTTTTTTTGTTCTAGTACTGGGGTTGAAACCTACGGAATCAGATTGGGGCCAATTTTGATGAGGAAAATAATTATAGGCAAATCAAAAACAAGAAGACAGTTATCCACATCCCCCGCCAGATTGGTTGTCATTATAACTCACAACCTTTTCCTAAATGTCCTAAATCTAAGAACTTAGATCTATACATGAGAAAATATTATCACATCAGAATATAAAATTACTAACAATCTTAAACAGTTTCTTAGAAAAGCTGTCCCCTTTAAAGATACCTCGAACAGAGTAAAAAACTAAAACAAGGGCAATAACTTCGGAAAAAACAATTGCGCGCTTCTCATTTTCAAATTCCATCAAGGTATTGATAGCCTGAAGCCACACAGCGAATTTGGTTATCATATCTTAAACGATTTCTAAGAAAAGCTGTCCCCTTTGAAGACACCTCGAACAGAGTGTAAAAAACAGACCAAGGGCAATAACTTCGGAAAAAACAATTGCGCGCTTCTCATTTTCAAATTCCATCAAGGTATTGATAGCCTGAAGCCACACAGCGAATTTGGTTATCATATCTTAAACGATTTCTAAGAAAAGCTGTCCCCTTTGAAGACACCTCGAACAGAGTGTAAAAAACAGACCAAGGGCAAAAATGTTTTGCGCGCTTGTCATTTTCGAACTCCATCAAGTTATCGATACCCTGAAGCCGCACACTGAATTTGGTTATCCTATTTTAAACAGTTTCTGAGAAAAGCTGTCCCCTTTAACCTGGATGGACGGACAGAGCTCAAACCTATATCCCCCTTCCACACTTTGTGGCAAGAAGTTGAAATGTCAAGATTAAAGTGAAAAAGACAAGATTAAAATCGAAATTTCAAAGGTAAACTTAAAATACACTAATGGGATAAAAGTTGAATGTTTGCCAATGAAGTCAAATCTATAGAAGCTGACTAGGCCGAAAACAAAAATTGCCATTTTTGTTTCAAGAAGTCAATTCCATGATTTCCATTAGTCCGTTTTAATTGATCACAAAAAATCGGAGACCCTACTGCTGATTTCTAGGAATGTAAACACGTTAAAATGGCGGTTCCATTTGCTAGTCCATAAATCAAATCAGAAAAGTTGATACTTGTTTTTCATTTCAAAATTAAGGTCAGGCAAAAAAAATCCCATCAGTATCAAGTTTTAAAACTTTCCCACAGCCAGTTACCCACTGTCCCATGGCCCAGTAACAATCCCAGCCCTGACATGAGGGACCCCTTATTACCAACTTCTTCAAGCCCATCTGCTTTTGTTTCAAACCATTGTCTGAACTTGTGTTGTGTGTGAAAATACCAGTGGAGCAGCGGAGCAACCATTCCAGTAAATACAGTACATGCCTCTTTTTCTGCAGAAACATGGTACTGTAGTAGTTATTGGACGGGTGGCTTTAGTCTAATTAGCAACTTCTGCCTTGGCACTAAATGAAGGTGAGTTAGTTTCATACTGAGGCAAAGATTTTAATTAGAAATACTGGGTCCTGCCGTCTATGAGAATGTTACTGTGAAACATTTGCTGCAAACTAGGTGCACCCAATATTTTGGAAGCTATGATTAAATAATAAAAAGGCAAAAATCATTGAGATATATATGATAAGTAGCACAATAGATCTCTTCATCTAGTCATGGAAATGGTATATCTTAATAAAGGGCTGGAATCATTTGCTTCTGTCTTGATTATATTTCACCATGACTCTTAGGTGCTGATTCGATATATATCGCAATTCTACAAGTATTGCGATTTGATAGAAACAATTATTACAATTTTATTTTCCTTTTCCAGGAACAAACAAATATGAAACAATATGAGTCATAAGCTATTTCCACTAACCTTGGAAATGCGCAAAACCTAAATGGAGCAATAAAAACTGGTACCGGAAACACGTGAATTTCAACACTCCAATGTTGCTCAAAAGTTTTTACGCTTTCATGAGGAGGTTTTTTAGACGTTTCTATATTGAAATGTATCGCAAAAGCTCAATGGAAACACTTGTTTCCGCAATTACAAGACACAGGACGTAGCTGGTCACATGACCACTTCTCTCCGAGAAAACATAGCGCGGCACGTGTGAACAGAAGAGGAGACCCAGACATTTCTTAGCATTATAGTTTAAAATTATTAATGCCACATTAGACGTGAAACAACAAAGGAATACAGAGTGTTATAAGGAGGTTTGGAGCATCCATCTTCCTGCAGAGAAAACTCGCGGGATGAGATTTCACGGGAGTGACAAGGCTCTAAAACAACCATGAATGGAAAACCTTCAAAGTGCAATTTTACTTTGTCAAAACTTTAAAAATATCACTTTCATTTTGCGAAAAAATGCAATGGAAACACAGTAATAGTTCCAAAAAACAATACACATCGCAAGTCTGTAAGTCGCTTTGAGTCATACATACATTTTACTGCTAATATTTTCTAAAAAAAGAAAATCAATTCCGGGGAGAAATGTTGACTTTTAATATCGTAACAAAACAAATTGCAATATTTTTATTTTCTTATCCTCCTCTTAATAGCTGTGGCTTCTTTCAGCAAAATAATTCCTTCCGTCTGTTCGAAAGCAAAGACTGTTCAGGAATAGTTTGAGGTGTCGACTCAGTAACTGTAAGAATTTCAAAGTGGAGTGGCCTAAATGTATTTAACCTAAAGTATTTGCTGATTTCCTCCAGGTTTCATATACAGCACCTCAGAGGTCTAATGCAGGGGTGTCAAACTCATTTTAGTTCAGGGTCCAAATATGGACCAGTTCTTATCTCCAGCTGGCCACAGATTTTAGGTGGAGAGGGAAAAAAAGAGCTATTTAAACATCAACTTTACAACTTCTTGATTTTTTGACCAATTTTTGTGTAATTTAGAGGATTTTTTTAAAATTTATGGAAAACTTTAGAGTTCTTTCTACAATTCATCAATTAAATATGACTGCACTCTAGTGATATAAGCATGGGAAAACTACAAGCCCCTACAAATATTGTGAAGTTTCACCAACATTGTGAATTTGAGATCTCTACAACTGAATTATTTGGTAATTTACACAATAATTATTGTTTTTTCATTTGTACTAACTGCAGACCAAATTGGAAGCTCTGAAGGGCCAGCTTTGGACCCCAGGCATTGAGTTTGACACTTGGAAATAGCCTGCCCTGTTAAATAATCACTTGCTTATAGTAATAACAAGGGCAAAAACAAAGAGAGGAAGGAAAGACAAATTAATTTACCAGATCATAAATATGTATTTGTTTGACAATCTATCAGATTCAAGATATGCACTTTTGAGTTTAATGAAGTTATCAAATACTCCAAGTAAAGCATAAATATTCTGTTGTTTTATTTTCGTCCTTTTCTGCCTGCGGAGCTGTTTATTTTTCACTCTCTCTCTCTCTCTCCTTTGTTGCGTTCCTCCAACAAATCCCCTCGACCTTACTCGAGGCGCCTTTTCTCCAGATTACAACTCCAGCCTGGCCCAATTCCCCCACTCCACCCCACCTCACCTCACCCCACTCTCCGCCGTGTTGGCTCTGTGATTAATGACATCGACACTGTACAGGACAGCTGACTATATAGAGCTGGTTGTTGAACAACATATCGAATCCGTGCACAACACGCACACACACACACACACAGTTTCTTCAAAAACATTCACAGCCTAGGGAAGGGTACGGCTCCAAACATTAAAGGGTGGTACACCGATGAATCACTATTTAATGGTCAGTTCCTTGTCTGGCTTTTCAAAAGTCACATCAGGAGGAGTGGGAGGAGGACAAGACCTGTCAGCTTTGTCAAGAAACACAATGTGAACCAATAACAACAACTCAACAGAACAGATTGTGTTGCACTCGGAGCGGGTTCTACTTTCCCCAGGCTCACATCCAACACAACTGAAATATAATATGCTGTGGTAATAAATAATATGTGCTTGTTTAATACATACCAACACAAAATTTCCCATGGTTAAAAGAATTCAAAAATTGCTGGAACTTAGCTTCACTTTGTTAAATCTTTGTTAAATCTAAATTAGTTGAAATTATGATAAATGCGCAAAAAGTTATGTTTTTATTCAGTGGGATTATAATGAATTGAGGATTAGTGCCTTGCACATGGGCGTACAGTGAAGGCAAGACTGGTGAGGCCTTCTATTTACCACGCCCACCTTTCCAGCCAGTACAGGGATTACAATAAGAAACTCTTCGTCACAAAATCCTTCTCTAAGCCTTAGTTTATTTACTAACCTAAATATGGGTCATCACACTGGGAGAATTAACCATCATGTGGGAAAGCAGGAAAGTTCGTATTTATCAATGATGAAGATGTCTCTAAACTTCCATGTCCAAAATACTAATTCCAGCATGTACTTTTCATCTTCTTTTTGAATAATATGTTAAGGTTTCATTTATTCAGACAACATGTTTTGACTGTCAACTGCTAGTCTTCTTCAGAGGCGTCTGCTGATCGCTTTGATGTTCCCTTGACTTCAGCGTAATAATTCCAAGTCCTTTTTTTTTTAATTACATGTTAAGGTTTGATTTATTCAGACAACTGTGTGTAGAGTTGTGACTGGCAGTCGAAACATGTCAGAAGCTCAAAGTAAATGTCCTGAATAAATGAAACCTTAACATAATGTCCAAAATACGTGAACATCTTAAAGTTAGTGAAATATTAAATTATTATTACATTTGATAGGTAATATTTTCACTGGCATTTATTTGTTTGTCTGTTAAATAGTTTGGTAACACTTCACTGAAGTTTCATACATAAGGCTGACATCACGCTGTCATTATGAGTCATTAGTAGGGATTTAACAATTAATCGTGAGGCAGTTAAAAATCGATTCAGAGGTATCACGGTTCACATCGATACTGTGAAAATTAAATCGCAGTACTTTTTTTAAACAGAAGAGGGCGCTATATATATTTATCCTTCTCTTGTCCAGAAGTGTTGGCGGTGGGCGGAATCTGCTACTACTTTCTTTCTGGCCGCTTTCTACTCTTAAACATGTTCATAAATGATTCCTTACCCCTTTAGCACCGAAAGAATATCTGTAATATTACGTGAATATCTATAAAAGTCACGTTTTTCTATTAGCTTCGTCTGCTAGCGCATAGCATCTCTTCTTCACTGCAAGAATCTGCATGCCAACCGACCACTGGGGTACCAGCGCCCTCTGTTGGTCTAAACAAATATCTGACGTAAATAGAGTGCAATGACTCATTTTTTTTTTAAAGTCCAATTGTTAAGGCACAAAATACTATTTCAGTTGCACTTTTAAAAAGAAAAAGAACTATTATGGAGTTTTGCATTGTTTACTATAGAACCAGAATTTAAATTAATAGGCTTCTTCTTCATTTGTATTATTCCTTTATTTATTTCATTCAAGATTTATTTTAGTTAAATTGCATTGTTTTGAATAGTTTATCAAGGGATTCTTTTGACAATGAAAAATAAAAGGAAAATAGTACAGTATTTTCTAGTTTTTTCCCCAAAAAAATAAAGAAATATTTTTCAGTCATCATTTGTCTACAGTCCCATTTTGTAAAATAAATCGTGAGAGAATCGTATCGTGAACCCAGTATCGTCAATCAAATCGTATCGGGAGTTGAGTGAATCGTTACATCCCTAGGGGTTAGGGTAACGATGGGTTATGGTAACGAACGACACCTAATGACAGCCTTTATGACACCTTATTCATGCTAATATAATATACTGATACGGTTTAAAAAAAAAAAAAAAAATCCCCATCTCTCATCGTTGGTGTAATTTCAAAAACTCATATCTCGGTTCATAATTGACAGATCTTTATGAAATCAGACTCAGTTATGTCAGGTTGGTTCTTCCATTGACCCACTGAGTTTTTCATCCACATCGGATCCAGATTGTGCATTTAATACTGATTTTAAAAAAATTTAAAAAAATGGGGCTGCCCATATATTTGACCCTACTGTAGCATTATAAAATGAGGATAAAGATTCACCCAAGCATTTAAAGCGTGAATGATCATCGCACTGTGATCAGGATCATTCATTCAGATTATATTTGGCGCTTGGCGGAGGTTTGGGCACTGACTGTTCTTGTTCTCTTGGGTTTTAAAGGTTTTTGTGCAAAATGTCTGAGATTATTTTGAATTTGATTGCGTTTTTTTTGTCATTTCTATTGGTATTAGGGCTGTACAATTAATAAAATATTAAGCATGATCACAATTTTGGTTGCCACGATTAATTTAACCCAATCGCTGGCAATATTTACATTTAAAATACGGGCTCTGCACTCTAATAGTGTATTTATTCAGTTAGCCTTTGGTAAGTTTTACATTTTTGGGTTGATTTTTTTTAAATAACTTTTTATTTTAATTCCATTTTAAAGCTGAATTTTGCACTGTAAACTGTACACATTGTTTTGTTTAAAAGTAGTGAAATAAAACACGTGTTTCCCTAATATGATAAATAATTGTGATAACATTGATCAAAATAATCATGATTGTCATTTTGCAGCCCTAATTTGTATGAAAAAAAATGCTCAAATGCATGAAATACTGAATGTAATGGTTGATGTATAGAAGATCATAAGTAGGCTATCAGTGGTTGATCAGACAACTGATATAATTAGTACCCTTTAGTCACGAGCACATGTTTACAGCTAACAAAGACATTTTTGTGTTGGTATATTTAGGGAAAATAACCGACCCCAAGTTTAATCCTGCCCTGGACTCGTCCTTTCCAAAGCAAACATTGTTACATACTATTGTAACCATGTGGTTTGTATTGTTTTCCTCTGCTCTCACTTCCATCTGGGCTTTGCTGACTCTATTGTAACCCAGCGTTGGCTGACACCCAGGCCAGATGTATGAGAAGGAGATTTAAAAACATTGAGCTCACTTTGCTTTTATTTCCTTGTTTTTTGGCAGTTTTTATTTTCCCTGAAGCAATATCAATCATATTGTTTTCAGAACTTTTCATGCAACATGACAGACTTCTCCTTCCCTGTCCTTTACAGTTTGTTTTGTTTTCAGAGCTTTAGACGTTGGCGGTTCTTTGTTCATAGCTAGTTAATATCTCCATGGGAACAGAAGGGGGATACACCAGCAGCAGCTAGCCTTGGAGTTCCTCAACAGTGTAACAATGGTATTTGGACTGAATCAGTCATTAACATTTGATACAAGCTGGTCTTTTCTTTTCCACACAGTTTTAGGAAAACGTGATATACAGTAAGCTTAATGATTACAATTCAGTGATTGATATTTATTTGAAGATATCATTCTCTTGTAATGCACTGGCAATTTTATAACATGGAATGAGGCTAGTATTTCAATAGAACATTCCAATAAAGATGTTTGCACAATGGTATAATTTTAAATGTAGTTTAAAAAGAACTTTAGATAAAAAGGTATGGTTTTTTTCCCCCCCACTGTATTTAAATTGGACTAAGATGATATTTAAAGGGAAACTGTACCAGTTGTAGTACTTTTCTGAGCAGTTTTATTCCTTGAAATACAACTGATAGAGCAGCCATTTTCATCAACATAGTTGCTTCTGTGGCCACGTTAGCATTAGCTCCCGCCATTTTTCTTTTACTTTCTTCTTTATTTACATTTTGTGTAGTGTTTTTCTTCACATTTTCCTTAATACAATCTTTATTTATTACCACAGACAACACAATAATGTGTGTAGTAACTACTTTAGACGTTCCCGGAGCCGTTACTGCATCTTCTACAGCTGCATCAGAGGAGAAGAGGATATTATTGTAATTCCGAGGATGCAAATTCCGCCAGAGATGTGTGTGACGCAAAATAACGTTTGAGCGTCGTTAGATGACTTTGTTGTATTTTGTTTCTTCACAGGAGTTAAAAAGTAATGTCTTCTGAAAAAAAAAAAAGATAAATATTTCTTTAAAAAAATCAGAATTAAAAAAATTTATGAGGAAAACGAAATTTGGAAAAATAGGGCCCCACTTTTCATGATCTGAGCCTCTAGTATGAGACAATGTTTTAATAGAGCTTGTAATCAAAGTTCACTACAGGATAGGGACTCTGCACAATCAGCCAGGGAATGTTAATAACCTCAATTTGGATCAGTTAAATCACAGGAAAACTCATTTTGGGTGGAGTCACTTGAATCGAGCAGACGTCAGAATAAAAAAACTGCGCAAAGAATTAAAAAAAAAAAAAACAGCTAATAGATTGGCCAGGACCCGCTTGTTTACAACAATCACACTAAATTTCCCTCAGTGAGTAATGGACCTTCATTTACTGGTGCTGAAGTTTCATCTCTGTGTGGCACCGTCATTTTCTTAATATTGTAATTTCCATTTGTTTCTACAAGCATCCACAAGCGCCTGCTCCTCTTTACTATCCATGTCTGCCAGTGAGCTGTTTTAAAACTTTTCATGTTCACTTTTAACCTTGATTTGAGCCACAGTCTGAGGGGGTGTTCAGAACAAAACAAGTGCACTTTCCCTGGAACGGAAGCAGACTAAACAAGGCATATCCGGTATGACCCCTGATGAGGGGATACTATGACAAGAAAGATAAGACAAATGTAAGCAAAACCTAATGTTCTGGTTAAGATGTTTACTCCAAAACTACCACAATAACCTGTTTATCGTTGAGTGTAGAACTGGCCACAGCAAACCCATGATGGTATTTTTGATGTTTGATTCCAGTTAACGCCACGAAAAAAATACTTGCTGCCATTAGTAACAAACCATTTTCATCCTGGTTCTTTCCACAGTATGAAATTCACATAGCTACACAAAGCTCGAAATTCAAGGCAATAAGAACAGCGAGCACAATGATCTCATCACAAGCCAAGTCGTGTAAAAACCTTGAGCGTTACGATAGAGTAAGATTAAAGTTACGAGCTGTAAACAGATCTAATCTAAACTCAAGGAGATAATCACTTAATACTGTTATTAGTTGTCACAGGAGCAGATAGCTTTGGGTGATTTCTGAGTAGAAAATTGAAATGTCATGGACTACAGTTAGTTATCAGGTCACAGTGAAACCACTGTTAGATGTTTTTGGTATGTGGTGAGATATCTACAGCTGACTGAGCTGTTATCTGTCAACAGTAGGGGTTTTTGTCCTAGATGTTGACTTAGATTTGGAATGAATGTGCACCGTCAGGTTTTATCCGTGCCATTATTGTTTAGGTCATTTAAAGTAGAATTATTTAGGAGCCATGGCAATCAGATTGGGTTAAAGAATTGAAGCTTGATTGCTTGCTTGCTTAAAATTCTATATTCCTATGGTGTAACTCCATACAAATGCTTGTTTCTCCTACCTTGCTGGCAAAGCCTGAAGTTTGGCATGAAGCCTGGATTTTTCACACTGTTGTGTGCTTGTGTGGTCACGCCCCATCAGCAAACTACTACAGACTCATAAAACCGCAGCCATTTTATACACATCGGAATCGTTCTTTACACAAGCACACAGTACAATACAATAACAGTACATACGGGTGACTGGCTTTGTGACGCGCCGTTTCAACACTTGACCCAATGTTTGAACAAACAAGTGTTTGAGTTTTTACAAAGAACAGAAGAATGATGACTGATTGAGTCTCTCTTATGTGAACAATTTATGAAGTGACAAGATATGTATACAAAATATCACATCTGTACATTTATACACAGGTTTGCTCCTGAGCAAGAAAAACCAGCTCAAGAAGATGAAAAAAACAAGGACTAGAAGGACAAGAACAACAACAACTAGAAGAAGAAGAAGAAGAAGAACTAGAAGTGGAAGAAGAAGAAGTAGAACTAGAAGAAGAAGAAGAAGTAGAACTAGAAGAAGAAGTAGAACTAGAAGAAGTAGAACTAGAAGAAGAAGAACTAGAAGAAGAAGAAGAACTAGAAGAAGAAGAACTAGAACGAGAACTAGAAGAAGAACTAGAACTAGAACGAGAACGAGAAGAAGAAGAAGAAGAACTAGAACTAGAAGAAGAAGAACAAGAAGAAGAAGAACAAGAACAAGAAGAACAACAAGAACTAGAAGGACAAGTAGAAGAAGAACAACAACAACTAGAAGGACAAGAAGTAGAACAACAACAAGAACTAGAAGGACAAGAAGTAGAACAACAACAAGAACAAGAACTAGAAGGACAAGAAGAAAAACAACAACAACAACTAGAAGGACAGGAAGAAGAATAGAAAGATGAATAACAAGAAAAACAAGCTTTAGAAGAACAAGAAGCACAAGAAGATGAAGAACAAGAATTAGAAGGACAAGAAGAACATCAACAAGTAGAAGGAGAAGAATTGACATGTCCAACACTTCTAAATCAGGTATTCCTTACAGTGGAAATTACTATTTGTGGCAGGTATTCTGATATCTGAAAACAGATTAAAATAAGACCAGCTCTATTTATCACATCTTTTTGAGGGCCTAATCATTTGCATCTTATTCGAACATGATAATAGGTCCATGCAGCTGAAGGTGTGACTGACGGAGTAATGATAAACAATTCCTGAAATAAATAAATAATACAGACTTGCACATGCACAGTAATGAGAAAACACTGCCCGTATGAAGAGGACCACAAACACTGTTGTTTGGCCAAAGCTAATTAAGCAGTCAGTCAATAAGCTAATAACTTCCTGGCAACTCCCCATGAAAACCAAGTGCTGTCTTTCTCTCCCACCTCTTCCTCCTGCTGCCTCTGCTATCAGACTGATCTTATTACTGCACATTCATTGTCTTTGGTCTGATTTCAACCAAAGGCTTTTTTAATTTCCTCACTGCTGACATCACCGGTGTGTATATCAGGGATCTTTCTTTTTCTTTTGTTTCCTCCCACAATGTATGCTTCACATTAATATTAACTCCTCAATGTGACCACTTTAAAATGCAGTTTATTCAAAAGAAGATCTTAATTTAAAAATCATTAAGGTGCACCTATTAGCATAACAAACTTCCCCTAGCAAAAGCTAATTAATCTACATTTGATATTTGTATTTATTTAAACTCTTAATAACAATTTCCCATTTAGAAACTACTAGTGACAGTTTTTAAACTTTAGTATTTCTAATGTGTTTACTCATATTCATGTTTAGTTTACATTAACTCCTTCCAATAAACAATGTTCCACATTTCCTTCAGGTTTTCTCTCGCGCTACGTGTTAAGGTTTGAGAGGTGATCATGTACAGATGAATGCAGAGCTTCAACTGAAGTGTGTTTTTAATGTGTTGGGATGAAGAAGTGGTTCAGGTTATTATTAATATTATTGTTGTATTATGCATTTACATGTGAAAAGGCTCTGGTTCAAAGACAGGGTTAGCTGATAGTGTATTAGCTGAACTGGTGATCATTGTACCTTGTCACGACTAGGGGTGTGCATTGCCATGAATCTGACAATACGATACAATTCACATGTCACGATTAGGGATGTAACGGTTACTGGTATAACGATAAACCACGGTAAAATGTCAGATGGTGAAGGTTACCGTTTATGTTTTAATTACCATGGTAATCACCGCGGTCGATAACCACGGTGTGGAATACTCGAGAGATAGCTTATCAGTCTCCCTACGCATGCGTAGTGCGCAGCGTGCAACGTGCGCTTCTTATGTTGTGTTGTAAATGAAAGACTCTTCTATGTAACCTTTACTAGTTAAGGAGGAGATAGGAGTCTGGAACTGAGAGTGGCTGAATTTGTTACCAGGAGAAAAGTGCAAACAGCATGAAAAAATTAAATGTCACCATTTGTCATGTTGAAACTACATCCTTAGCACTGTAACTCCTTTAAAGAGCTCTTAAACAGCTTTAATGCCCTTAACTAGCACTGGCTCCCCTTAAGTACCACTGTGGGAACTCCCAACAAAGCAGCTGATAAATAGCACTGCCATAGTCAGTTGGCTAAGGAGCATGCACACAGGAATACACACGATATCTAGATAGTTTTAATGCAAACACAACATACTTTAAATAAGAGTGAGAGAGGAAAATAAGCTAACAGTGGCAGTTTAAAAATATATTCTAATAAACACTGATGTGTGTGTGTGTGTGTGTGCATCAGATTAGGGACTGGACAGTGGACAGCCTTGGCAACGCACAAAATTCCTGCTTTTCTAATCCTGAAATACATTAACATCTATAATTACACACTAAAACCGACTAGTGCTGCAAAACTGATTGAGTGAGGGGAAGAAAAGTAAGGAGACTTATTACAAACAGGTCCGTATTTTTCTAACGCCTAAGCTTAGGGAGATGTCCGAGAGGTGCTGACAAAGCTATGGGAGGCTGAGAGAGAGAAAGGTGAAAGAAAACAAAAGATGAGATAGGAGGGAGAAAAGACCAGAACACATCGTTCCTGTCCATCGGCAACAGTTTTAGTGACGCACGTGGGAAGTTTGCAAGTCTTTTATCCCTGAAAGACATAATTAATGCACTAAGGGTATATAAATGACTGTTTAATGCACTCTTATTGAAAAATTATATTATTGCATCATGTATGGGTGTTTTTGCGAAACATTTCAAAGCTATTTTTTGTCGATTTGCAGTGAATAAAGGGAAAATAACATGATTTTGTCCCCGCATCTGGCTTACAGGTAACGATGCAAACCAGAACACCCAATAAGAGAGAATTCTCCTCCAGGGTTGGGGGTCAATTACATTTTTCAGTTACAAAAACAATTAAATTACAATTACCAGCATTTTTTCCAATTGCAACTAAATTACAATTATTCTTTATCCTCAGAAAGTCAATTCTAATTCATCACATTTCTGAAATAAATAACCTAATAAAAGTTAACCTTACTCTTGTGTTAGCTTTCTGTTAGCATCTCTTACGATAACGGATCCTAAATCAGCTGTAAAATACACTAAAAACAATTATCTATCATCTAAATACTTTCCTATCGATTGGTTGCCTTGTTCGGCTTCCTAATCAATGAAGATATAGGTTTTAACATTTAAAATGTGGGCGTCTGGGCCTTTTTTGTGTCAGTATAGCCAGAGATTTCTTTTTTTTTTTTTAAATGGTAAAAATGTGGGAAAGCTTGATCTGAAACATATTTTATTAATTATTAACTACATATGTGTAGAACTGTAACATTACGCTCCAGTTTTACGACAGCAAAAGATTGAAAAATTACAATTACAATTCTACGCAAGACCTGTATTAAAGCGAATATGTAATTGGCAACTAAAAATTGGCAAATAGAATTCTTCATGTGAAAGACATCTTATTGTGTGTATTTTGTTGTTGAGTAATGTCCCTTTGTGTTGTTCTTTTTACTAAATAAATTGAAAGTCAAAATGCAGCAAAAACAGAAGACTGACCTTGACCTTAAAGATGACCTTGAGAGAAGGTCAAGGTCACACTTTAATAGCAATGTTGTTTCAATGGTACCAGTCTGAGCACTGTATCTCAATTTGTGGCCAGATATAGGGAGAACATTTTTTTTTTTATGATGTCAT
The DNA here is from genome assembly GCF_900634775.1 of Gouania willdenowi. Taxonomy (NCBI): domain Eukaryota; kingdom Metazoa; phylum Chordata; class Actinopteri; order Blenniiformes; family Gobiesocidae; genus Gouania; species Gouania willdenowi. Next base: position 4,372,419 of record NC_041064.1, read on the forward strand.
GAACTTTAACCCCTACTGATCTTTTTACTGATAGGTCATACAGCTTCGGTCCAATCAAATAAAATACTCCACTTGAGATGATCTTTTCATAAATGTAAGCATCAAACTTGTACAATACATATTTGCAGAAATACGGAAAATGTTGGTTTTTGACACTTGACGCGACCATGACATTTTGGCAGCAAAAAAGGTTGAATGCACATCTGTGACATTGCCCCTATGTGATGACATAAGTGTCATTAGCACTGCATTAATAGCCTAGGAGGAGTTCCATGACATAGGAGTTGTGGAAGAAAAATAATAAGAACTCCTACAATGACAATGTATTTGGAAATTTTCAATTGCCAAATACAAATATGCCATAATTGTAATTAATTATCAACTACGCAATTACAATTATAATTGACTCCAACCCTGGTCTCTACCTTTTTAAAATGCCAACCCACCACATTCGTTTTTTTTTTTTTTTTTTTGTGGGACGCTTCAAACGGATACAAGAATTAAGTGGTGGCAATTTTACTTTGGCCCATCACCAATGTTGCCAACTTAGGTCTTGTCTTGCACTAGCTCAAAAGCTTTTCCAGAGCCCTTAGTGCCCCCTTTTTCTTTTTTAAAGGGTACTTGGCACAGATTCAAGCACTATTTGCTAATTTTTAATACTGTGGTAAAGAGGCTGCCAACAAATTTCTGCATAGCTTTACAGCATCAGCAAGTCTTGGCCAAGAAAATGACTGTAGGCAAGGCAATTTTTTTGTATAGCGCATTTCATACACAAAGTAACTTGTGGATGCAGTTATTATATACCTGTGATTTTCTAAGTGACTATTTCAAAGACCAAAACTAGTGGCATGCATCAAAGATCAGCAATCTTGACTAATATTTATGAATTATTTTAACCAATAACCCTATGAAATCATGTTCATGGTTTTCCTAGGCCTGGGCAATATAGCAAGATTTCTATTTTGGTGAGATAGAAAATTTAAATATCGCCTGGAAAGATATATTTTTATTCTGTAATTTATTTTGTATTAAAATACTCATTTTAGGAGTCGTTTCATTCAGCATGAAATATTCAGTTTGATGGATTGCTGAGACCTTCCCATAAACAAGCCACACTGCAGAACTCACTCACACATTGCTGTCCCTTATAGGGAGGATAAAGCCAAAAGTGGAACATATTGTTGCACCCTGTTTGTTAATAAATGTGCCTGTGTTTGATGAACTTTGCATCAGCGAATTTAACCCAGAAGTGTCTTTCTGGTAAGACCGAGTTAAAAATATCAAGATTTATGTCGTATTTCACCATTATGATAACAAATACCAAGATTTATTTATTTTTTGTTCAAAACCATGATTGGCGATATATCACAACATGATTTACGATCATGTCGTGATATATCGCCAAACAGATTTTTTCTTACACCCTTATTGTAAGGACTGTAGGACGGTAGGTGCAGAATTCCCATTCTATAAACAGTTTTTCTCTATTTAGTAATTCATTAAAAATTAAGCCCACAAAAATATGCATATTTGGGGACAATATCATCTGAAGCATATAAATATAGAAATAATAACCTAACTAAGCATGTTTGGCATGTTTTGGAGAATTAAAAATTAAAAATTAATAAACTGACATTGAAATGGGTAAAGTCTGAAACGGAATTGTGGAAATATTTAAAAGGTAAAATCTGAGTCCCTTTTGACTCAAAATGCCAGTCAGGTGAGTTTACCGACACTCCATCAAACATTGACGCCTGCCCTGCAGAATACTTCACCATGGTGTAAGAACGGAGGGAAATCAATTAGGGGCTGCCAACTGAGTAGACACACAATAGTGCACAGCTGCATCGTGCTGCTTTGATTAAATTCATCATTTCTCTGCCTTACTGAAAAAGGCTCCTACAAAAACACAAAAATTATGCTTTTCTTATTTCAAATTGCTTCAAACTCCTGAATCATTGAACAGGCCCACTCACAGACCTGAGCTTTGTCCCGCAAAGCTTCAGATTGTCAGACGAGGTGGCCACAGGTCGTCACTCAAACACGGCACGAGGAGGAACCACAGACACACTCGTGTAGAACACGTCACCTTAGTACGTAAAGACTGAACCAGCATGGCATGGGCTCAAGACCCCATCATCAAGTACCAACAACAAGATGTTAGTGACTGAGCACTACAAACATCTTCTTCAAAAATATGTGCCAGGACAAGTTCAACTTGATCTCTACCACAATCCCCACAGCTCTACAGGTACAACTGTTAATAAACAGTTGTTCAAATGGAATTCAATATTTCTTGGCACAAAAACCTCCTCAGCCTTTTGTTTTGAAGTGAAAAGACAATGGTTCTTTTGTAAAGAAACCATTTAAGCCCTGTGTACAAATCAACGTTTTCAAGTGAAAAGCAAAAGTTTTGTTGCATTAAAAAACGGCTCTGGAGTGGAAGTTTTTGAAAACGCTTCCCTCTCCGTCTATGCATATACAGAAAACCGACACTTTCTGTGTCACGGGCATGAACACTGTTCGTGTGCCTCACTCTTTGGAATTTAACTTACTCCAACATGTATTGATGGGAACACTGTACTTGAAGTTTCATACATAAGGCTGACATTGCATTGTCATTATTATGACATGACACCTGTCATTAGCATGAATAAGATGTCATGAAGGCTGTCATTAAGTGTTGTTTGTTACCCTAACCATAACCCTGCATTACTCTAACCCTAACCTCAACCCAAATCCACTAGATCCTTCCACCTAACCCAAAAAATGCCAACATAGCTCCAAAGCTGTCATAATTTAGTGAACAACAATTAATGACAGCCTTCATGACACCCTATTCATGCTAATGACAGTGTAACGTCAGTCTTATGTATGAAACTTCAAATGAAGTGGGACGTGTTGATTTACTTCACATCACTGAGATCAGAAGAGACTATTTCATTGCCTGGACCAGATTCTGACCAATCACAGTGCTGCACTCCTACTTAAAGCTATGTGCCAGTGATTGGTCAGTGATGTGTTGGATTAGAGCGAGAAAAACGCACAAATGTATGCTGAGGACGTGAATGGATGCCTGTTTCTCTGGCACAAGAATAAATTATGTTAAAATGCATAAACAACTCATCGTTTCCCACCGTCTCACGTATACAGGTTGTTTTGAAAATGTTGCCGTGTGAATGCAGAACTTTTTTGAAACAAAAACGGAAGCAAAATGTAATTGTGTAAACACAGTCTTAAGCTAATAGTTCCAGCGAGATTCATTTTGTCTTTTATTTTAACAGTATGTTAAGTTGAGGTTTTGTTTATTCAGACAAGATTTTTTAGGACATTTTTATCTCCTGACATGTTTCAACTGTCTAATGCCAGTCTTCGTCAGAGGAGTTCTGCTGATCGCCTTTGATGGTTCCTTTGAAGTTTCACTTGACTTCTATATAATAGGTCCAGCGAGATTCATTTTCTTTTGTTTTTAAACAGTACGTTAATTTAAGGTTTCGTTTATTCAGACAAGTTTTTCATCTCCTGACGCAGGGCCTTAAACTGATAAAACTAACAGCAAACATTAGTGGATTCAAAACCTTTAAAGATTTACAAACAGAGCAGTAGTGAATCAAAAGTCTAGCTATTTGTGTACGAAGCTAGAGAAAAATCAACAGGTGAAGAGAGAAGCATTTAAAGAGTGAGAGATATTCAGTGAAAAGGAAGCAGAAGCTTTTACTAAAATGAGGAAGATGAAATTTTGATAAAAGCTTGAACGGCCAATTGTGAATCAAAGAGAAAATAAACACTTACAGGAAAGTTGATTTAAACAGTATAAAAGTGAACGTGTTTCTGCTGCTAGAACAGTTAGAACGTAGAAAATAAATAAATAAATAAAAGCATGGCCAACTACTACGCTAACGTCTCACATAAAACAAAACTCTCTTACACACGTTGACAAAGCTTTGAAACGTCTCGTTCAGTTAGAGCTGAGGCTATCTGTTGAATAATGGAGCCAATATGAAGCAAGTCACTGAGCAGATTTGACTGTGTGAGGTCACGGGGGCTCCTGCCCTCAGAGCAGAGCAGGGAATCAACAGCAGCCAGAAAGGAATCATTTACATTTTACACTCACAACTAAATTGGAAATGACTGGTGGCTGCTCCCGTCTGCACCGACACAATCCATATCAGATGTGCCTTTAATGTTTTATCAAGCAATTATAGAGAGCTGGACCTCCATGCCTTTGTCTAATTTCACCAAGACTCTAGGGATGTGAAATCATGCACTGCCTTAATTATGCAGAAATGACCAAGCTTTTTCATTATTTCTTTTATGACTTCAGGGGGAAATTCAACAGTCATAAAATACTTACTTAAAATAAAAATATTTTCCCGTCTTTCTCCAAATTTAAGGTTAATTTCAGTAATAATTCCTATGAAAAGTTTACATTTTGAATGTTTCTGAAATTCCAGAGCTTAGCACAGTGGTTCTTAACATGGCTTTGTTCAAACCCCAGGGTTCGTTAAGTCAGTCTCAGGGTCCGTCATGGGTCAAGACACACAATAAATATGTGTTACACAAAATAATCACTTATATAAAAACACTTATTAAAATTAAAAGCGTTTTAGGTGAATAAAACAATGAATAATCAGGCCAGGCTTACGTGTGTGTTCGGGACAAAAATATTTCAATATATTTTATTATAGATGCACTGAAATGAAAATTGTTGGCAGAAACCGAAAATGAAAAAACCAAGCAACAACATCCTGTTTCTGTCGGCTTGTTTCGGTGAGAAAAGTGTTTCGGGACGAAAACCAAAAATGCACTTTTGGCCATTTTTGGGATTTTCAAATTTCGGTGCATCACTAGTATTTTTCAACATTTCCTAAATTTCCTGTTGAAATTTCCTGCTTCGTTGCAACCCTGCACACACTTTAATTTCAACAGTGTTTAACACAGCGGTTCATAACCCCAGGGGTTCATTGTAGAGCTGGGCAATATATCGAGAGTCAAGATATATCAAATTTCGGTTTGGCGATATAAAAAATTACAATTTTGCCTATATGAATATATATATTTTCTAACTTATTGTATTTTGTATTAAAATACTGGTTTTAGGAGTCGCTGCTTTCTCTACTTCTCAGAATAGCATAAAAAGCTCATTTTGATGGATCGCAGAGTGCGTTTTAGCTTTTAACCCAGACCTTCTCCTAAACAGGCCAGACTACAGAACTCACTCACATGTGCTGTCCAATTTTGGTGGTAAAAAGAGAAAAAACATCACAGACATTGTGCAGCTCTTTGTTAATAGATGTCAGTGTGGCATTTTCCATCAGCAAATTTAACCCAGAACTGTCTTTCTGGTAAGACTTTATTTATACCGTATATCAGATATGAGTTTTGGTCCAGCCCTATGTCAACATATGCAATATTCAGTGGTAAAAAGTGGTGTAGTTGCAGAAAAATGGTAAAAAAAAAAAAAAGGCAAATATGTACGGTGGCCCAGAAGGCCACACAACACAACACACCAACAAAAGTCACAACGGAAAAGAGGGGGGATTATTTTCAAAATAAAATACAGTACCCCGTACCGACCTTCTGGTGTCATGTACTGAGTGCGCATCGGACAGATTGTGAATTTTGCTAAAATATAAATATTTAATTTTTGTTTATTTTAGTTTTCAAAGTGAACGGACACGTGTTTTATTTGTTTATTGGGTTAGGGTTACAATCTCAGTACGGAGGTACACTCAGTGGGTGACACCGGGGCCTCCAGCGGGCCCGTTTCAGACTCTATCCGAAAACCAAGCACATATTCGGCCTTGCAGGGAATAAAACCTGTCCGCTGATACCACATTTTATACAAAATTAACACTTTTTTTTGGGCCGAAAATTGTGCGTTTCGACTTTTGCGGGCCCCGGAGGGTCAGTATGGAGTATTATATTTTGAAATTAATCCCCACTCTTTACCATTATGACTTTTGTTGGTGTGTTGTGTTGTGTGGCCCTTCTAGGCCACCACAGAAATGGGCTCAAATTGTTCAGAAAAAGAAAATTGATTTCTTTCAAAGCAAATGGTGACGCCAAGGTTGAGAACCTCAGCTCTAGATTTGAGTTTGACATGTGCTCTCGTGCTTTAATGGGACAACATTCCTGAATGACCGGGGATAGTTAACTTAGGACATTTGTGTGTAAGGATGTCCCAATCCAATATTGATATCGGATATCGGTCCGATATCAGCCAGAAAATGAATCTAAAATCACCGATATATATATAATATAGATAGATAGAACTTTTATCCATAGGTAACTGTGGTTCACACTCCAACAAAATAGGTGGCAGCAATGCAGCAATAAGCCTTCACACTCTCACTCAGAGCCCACATGATCACAACGACGACGTGTGTGAGGCGCTACTGGGAAAAGGAGAAGTGATGTCGGTCGTGTAGGAATATCATTTTATTAAATTGTAGATTTTATGTTTAAGGTTAACATGAACAATAAATGAGTCAGTTTTTCTCTTACCTACTGTTACTGACTATTGTTCTCTGTTTGAGTGACATCACTTGATCATGCCTTTGCAAACATTTCATATTACAAAATAAGTAATTATCATTTTATTTTATTAAAGAATTAAAAAATAAAAAAGTAAAGTATGTATGACTCATGCTAATATCGGATCAATATCGGTATCGGCCGATATGCAAGGCTGCAATATCGGAATCATATTTGAAATGAAAAAGTTGTATTGGGACATGGCTATTTGTGTGTACTGTGTGTTAAGATGTGTGTGTGTTACCTGTTCCAGTAGTTTCCTGTATCTCTGTGTGGCCTGTTGGATCAGATCCCTCACTGTCCATCCCTGTTTACATGGAACCACCACACCGGTCTGTCCAAAGGTTACTGTCACCTTCATCACTTCATCCAAGTTGTGGCACCTTTGGGTGTGTGTGATGGGCAATATTCATCCCAATGGAGGAAGGATCTAAAGTGATGCAATGATCATTCAAAAAATAAAAACATTTTTTTTTTTTTAAATGAAGAAGAAAAAATGTCCTTTGAAATATGTTAAATCAATTTAACTTATGATGGAGTTTGTTTTAAATGCATTAGTGGATCCTGGTGTCATTTAAATTGTCACTTCATCACAGGAAGTTACACTTCTCTCTTTTTTTATGAGCTGATGAGATGAAATGTAAGTATTATGGTGTGCTTTCTCTGTAGGTATAACAATAGTTAGAAGACCCTACAGGCTGGCTCTCAGCTAGCTCCACAAAGCTAACATAATTAGCCTGATCGTGGAAACTAGCAGCTGGGAACCAGAGCCGAGTTTGTTGAAGACTTTCCCCACCGTTATCTGTCCTTTTCACGGCTTTATCGCTTCCACAAAAGTCTCTCCAAACTCACATCTTCATCCCAGTGAGCGCCGTGGTGCTAACGTTAGCCACATTAGCAGAAGTTTGGGAGGAAGGGATGCGCTGGGTCGGGCATCACTCCACAAAGTTTCCCCCCTTCGTCACTTTCCTCCTCCCAAAGCGGGATTAGCTTCCACGGAGGCGGGTTGGAGGGCACCGGCAGCCCCGCGGGGTCACAAGGCCGGAGGTGGGTGTGAGGAGTAAACAGAAAAAGTAACGGTGAGAACCGTGTGTTTAAAACAAAACAAAAAAAAAGTTAGATTCCTCCACAGCCGCCCGTTCCTGACCAGTTCCTGACCACCGCTGCTCGAGACACTGTCACTTTCTTAAAGAGACAGTACTCCATTTACGGCTCACGTTAGAGGCCATGCACGCGGGAATTCAACAATATTTTATTACTTCTACAGTAGTTCTTCATTCAAAATCAAGATATTTGATAATGTTTTTCATGAAATAACAGTTTACCTGAAGCTGCTGGAGACTATAATGTTTTATCAGATAAAGACATAGTGTAGGCCTCATTGATCGATTCAGTTCTCATCCTTGGGGTCGGGACCCCATTTGGGGACGTGAGACACTGGGACAGGGTCACCAGATGCCGTCAAGAAACTAAGAATATGTTTTTGGTTTTTTTTTTTTTACAATTAAGCTTATGTTTTGCTTATTTTGCCCCTTTCTGTAACTACACCAAACTTGCCATATTTTAACATATTTTCATCACTTTTTCTTGCCATATTTTTGCTCCTTTTAATGCATTTTTACTTCCATTTCTGCCACTTCTCCATGAAATTTCAATGCCTTTTCGGCACGATGCAGTAAATGTTGCTGTATTAATAACTTTGCTATTTGTATTTCCCAAGCTTTGTTTTCTTCTGGGAGTGTTATGCATTTCCAGGTGAAATATATGTATGTATGTATTTATTTATTTATTTTTTGATTGTCACGATTTAATATGACTCGTGCTCACCTCACTGTAGTTGGTTTGCTACTGATGATACTGACACAATGGTCTGATAATCAATCATAACATGTAGAATGGTATTTATGTCAAACATCCTTTGTTAAATGGTTCTATTATAACAATTTTTCACACTTTATTGATTGATTGTGGAAATATAACAGAGGATGGAACATGCTTAGACCCTTGTGCATTCCTTTAATTTTACATACACATAAAAATGTACTCAATTATTTTCCTTTTTTTTTACTTCCACTGCCTCAGACCTATCCATAGATATAATTCATAGATATACTGTATAATGTGTTATACATTTCAAACCACTTTTTATGTTTATGGACTTTTCATTATGAAAACACAAAAAACACTAAATATACACTATTTCCCAAAAAATGAGAGTCAAAGTGAAATATTTGTGATGAAAATATTACTGCCATGACCATGTCATTAAATGACAGCAGAATTGAATTTAATGCATTATTATTTTGACACAAGTACAGTTTTTAAGAAGAAATTACACTTGTACACCTTGTAAAACCTGTATATATTCACTGAAATTTCCCTAAAACTTTATGCGATGGTCTCTGGTTGGTAGGGGGTCATTTAATCTAAATCATATTTCCCCTTTATTTTGAAGGTAGAGGCTTAGATCTATTAGGTATTAATTGAAAAAGCATTATAATAATGTCATGATTACAATAAATGAAAAATACAATGGGAGTCAAAGGGGCAAATTTGGTCACGAGGTTACTTAAGTGTCAGTATAATGCATAATACAGTATCTTTTTTTCTATACAGGACTTTGGAATTAAGCAAATAAAAATAAAAACAATATTGGCAACATTTCATACAGCTCGCCTTTAAAATGACCCGAATATTAAGAGTCAAACAAATAAAAACACCCAAAATGTCACTTTTGGTCACAAAGATGCTCCGAGGGTTAAACCGGGGAGAATTGAAGCAAATAATCATTCAAAGAGATTATTTTACATCTTTTATTGTGAATTACAACATCGACTAAGGTTTTATCAGAAGGATTTAGACAACTTTTTAAAAATAAATAAACAGAAACTGTAAGAAGCCATTCCACAGTGAATAACAAAGTTTGATAGTGAACGCTAGTCTGTGCTAAGGAGTGTGAAGCCAGAGTTAATTAAATTATGGTGTTGTTGGCATTGGTTTCAAACCATGAAGTTGATCTTGTAAGAGCCATGTTACACTGTTGTGACTTTCTGGTGCATAATTAAAGATATTAATACCATCAGAGAGTTTCTTCATCTGAAAGACAAACCATTTCTGGTGAAGACTTCACAGTTTTATCTACAATAGACTTTAGATGGATCCTTTGTAAAGTCAATAGCCACAGTTTGAAGCCACATGTCACAATTAAAATCAAATTAAAATGTAATATTGATTTAAACATTAAAAAAAAAATCACTATTGTAAAAGCCAAACTTGGCAGTGAGGAGGAGACGCCACTTAGACTATAGTGTAATAATGAGATTAAATATTAGACTTCCAACTTGATGGTAAGAACCATGAGAATCCTTATCTGTCTGACACTTCAGCTTCATAATCCTCCATCTGACAAAAAAATATAGTATTTACTAAACATGTTGGCAGATCTTCAAAGGGGGAACCCCTCCCTGTGAGTGGGGGCTTGGGCTCTGTAATTAGCATATGCACGGCTGCTAATTGATTTGGGCTTGGTTTAGTTTCTGGGTCACTGAATTCCATTGCTACTAATGAACCCCAGGGGAGGGGAAGCATTGTGAATGCATCCATGTTTCCTCTTTCTTCTTCTTCTTTCTGGGATTTAAATGAGAAAGTTACAAGTGGACTTGGATCATCTTTTGGCACACATATTTCTGAAATGTGATGAAGATGTTATTTTATTATAATATACCAGACATAGGCAACTGGCGGCCTGGGGGCCACATGCGGCTCTCGATCTAGTTGTATGAGGCCCCCAAAGTAAATGTACAAAATGACAGAAAACTACACAAAATACATAAAAAAATATAAAGAATTACAACATTGCAAGAAAATACAGTAAAAGACAAGATAAAAACACAGAAAAGACTCCAAAAACACACAAACTACAACAAAAATGAACAAAACAACAACAGTAATACACAAAATTACTCAGGAAAATATACAAAATGACAACAATAGTACACAAAAAAAACAAGAAAAACACTAAAAATGACTCCACAAACTAACAAGAGTACTAACAAACAAGCAAAACGACAACGGAAATACACAAAAATTACTCAAAAAAATGCAAAATGGCAACACAAATACACATTATGACTCCAAAAACATATATTTTACAGGAAAAATACACAAAAGGACTACAGAAATGCACAGAATGCTTCACAACGAACAAGACAACAACAAAAAAAACCACACAAAACAGAAAACGAATGAACGAATGATACACGGATTGCTCATCATTCTAATCATACTATTAGTATATAGTAGACAGTATATACTGTACAGCAGCGGTTCTCAACTGGTCTCACCCTCGGACCCACATCGTCATTAAATCGCGACCCTTTTTTTTTTTTTTCTTTTTTTTTTTTAATTCAACCAACCAAATGTAGTTTTTCAAAAATAGCTGTTGAAAACACACACGCACACACACTTATATTTTATTATTATTGTTTAAAAACGTAAATCTATATATTTTCCTGTGCAACATGCAGTTCACAGCATGCCTGTCAAAAAAGTGTCCTTCAAAATAAAAGACAAGTCCAATATGAGAGATATCAAGTATTTATTTATTTTTTGACCAGCTGTCCGCGACCCTCCCAGTAAAGGTCCTCGACCCACTTTTGGGTCCCGACAGACCAGTTGAGAATCGCTGCTGTACAGTACAGAGTGTGACATTTCCAACACAGCCTATGACTGAATGCGTTAGCCTGTTAGCTTGACAGCACGACTAGTGTTTCACTCAAGTGAAAAATCCCAGTGTGCATTCTAAGAATTTGGGCCAGTGTCCAAGTCTGAAGGGAATCACATGCTTTTTCCATCCATCTCATATTTTCCCAATGATGTCATTGACATGAGGTTTTTAAACTTTCTTGCAAGTTTGTGAAGCTTGACTTATGTTGTAAAAGGGTCAATGATGTATAAGGATTTTTACCGCATGATATTTCATAAAATCAGCCTCATCGGGTAAGGTTTGCATGAATGTTACGATAGAAATAAAAATAGAAATACTTTGAAATCTTATACAGGATTATGAAATAACTAAAATAGGCCATAAAATGGATATGAAAAGAGTTAGAGAAATTTGAAAGGTCAGCACAACATATGTTGACACTTTGAATAGCAGAATAAATTACAGAAGTAATTCAGTAATTGACATTTTAAAGGAAAAAAGCACATATATACTAAGTTACTGCATATTTGGTGTCTTTTTATGCATTTAAAACATATTTTTAAACTAAAAAAATGCAGTTGGACAGAATATTTAAGTGTTATGTCATTGACCCAAAAGTAAAACCAATCAATGGAAATAATATATTAAATGTTGGATCAAATATTCTTATTCTCTAATAACAAGAATATACCAATGCCTTGGATTTTCACTTATTTCTTGGTAGAATCAGTGATTTACTCCACACGCACGCACACACACACACACACACACAGGCTGTATTCATAACGTATTGAACATATGTTCATAGACAGGCTTTAAAAAATGAGAGTGCTCAGGATTTGTTAACCACACACACACGCACGCACGCACACGCACACACAGATCCATATGCTGTCCATCTCCCACCTCCCCACATATGCTTGTAAAGTTAACCTTAGCAATGCTCCGTGCCGTGTCTCGTCCATTACGAGCTGCTGGGAGCAATGGGGAACATGCTAGTGTGTGAATGGTCCCCTGCTGAGGGGCCAGGTGCACTCAGTCACCAGCTAACAATCAATGCCCCAGAACACGCTCTGCTCCAGAGAAAACGTGGAGAAGAGAATATAAAAAAAAGCCCAGTGCGACAAAATCAAACAATATTGGGTGCAGGTGTGAGGCGAGCGACATTAGCCAGAGACGTGTTCTCAGATCAATGGAACATGGATGAAAAACACAAAAGATGGGACATAAAGAGAGTAGGATTGGGTTTTAGTTCTTCACTTTGTTTCTTAAAATACATTTACTCACTTTTTATGTATTCATTCATTTTTATGACTTGGTAACACAGATACTGTAGCAAACAGGAAGTGAAGTTAGATAATTACGCTATGATTGGCTGCATTGATTGTGATGTAAAAGTCAATGACTGTGTTGTAAATGTCACACTCCGTACTATGCACAACAAACTAAATGAGTATATAATGTCTACTATCTAAGTATGGTGAGCGTTCCCACTGAAGTACACTTCCAAGTTTCCCAAGATGCATTTGGAACCGACGAGGAGAAAAACCTGAATCACACTGAGACTAAATATCTCTGTTGATTCTCCACCTTTACTTTGAAATTTCTGAAAACATTAAGTAAGAAAGTGACCAAGTAGAATATCAACATGTGCTCATTTGTTCCATAAACTCACGTAGACAAATTTCATTCCAACATTTTGGAGATTCTGGAGATTCCATATATTTTCTTTTATTATTATTGTGCGAATAAACAGTATACAAACAGGATACAATCAGTAAAATTCAAAACAAGAGCCCTATTTACAAAAAAGCAAAAAAAAAAAAACTAATGGAAGACAAGAACATATGGTTTTATTCTGAAAAGGGGATTTTTGATTTTTAGCTTGAAGCCGGTCCCAGGACCATTTTACATTCAGCTCGCAATGCATCATGGGATGGTTGAGTATGACGAGTGTGCCCACCGTGCATACTTAAAAAATGTCCCCATATAATATACATCCTGGTATTTCTCACGTACTCAATCTTTTTATATTATCTCTATACCATAGACTCTCTATGGGAGTTATTTTCTCATTTTGTGTATTTATGTTGTCCATTTGTGTTTTTGGAGTCATTTCTGAGTGTTTTTGTTGTCTTTTTGTGTATTTTTGTTGTCATTCTATATTTATCTCATTGTTTAGGTTTTTTAGGTCATTTTTTTGTCTTCATTTTGTGTATTTTTGATGCCATTTAGTATATTTTACTCTCATTTTGTGTATTTGTGTGAGTTTTAATACTCAGCTTTAGAAAAGATCATCTAAAGTGCAATCATGTGATAAAAGGAAAACATGTTAATTAACTGGAAGTTTAGAAGTTATTTCAATGATAATTTCTGAACCAGACTTGGTTAAAAATAATGCATTAAATTTAGATCTTAATGAGACTTTATGATTTTGTTAACATAACAATGCTCATGTTAAATACTTACATTCCTGTCAACAAAAAGTCGTTGTTTTTCTGTTTTCTTGGCCCAAATTTCCTGTTTTAACAACTTATAAATGTAATTACTCACATGTATAGTTGTCACGTATATATTTAGTATAATGTTGAGGGTAAAGGTGTGGCCACAGCCTCTCGTACTGATATTGTTCTGCTTTATGTAATAACTTGTTACCTGAAGAACCAATGGGATCAATCTATGTCTGACCTCTACCCTGAGTGTAATTTAGTATGGGTGACCCTTTTAGGAGTATATACTGGTATAGACCAAGCTCTAGGGGTCACAGACACGTACAAACTGCTCCTTCGTCATAAGGTGCTGATCTCATCAGTTAACGTCACACTGTGGAAACTAAACTCTACTTTAACGTCTTCCTTTAAGCTTTTAAGATCTTTAGGACTGATTAACTATCTCAGTCTGTTTTCATGAGATTAATTGATCTTTAGTCAAAAAGTCCATGAAGGTCACGTCACTGTGTATCTTAAATCTGTTTTAGTTTCATGTTTCATATAAAAGTCCTGCAATGGAAACTAGTATGACTGTTTAATGTATGATAACATACATGGATAATAACATGACATGAAGTATTATCGATTTTCAACCGAAAACTTTGACTTTTTTAACAAAAATGTAATCGATTCATTGGATTTCCATGATTCGATAAATCATAAAAATATAATAAATACATATTTTACAACACCTTCAGTACACAGTATGTTTTCTGTGATCAAAATAAAAATATATATATAATAAAATAAAATATTACAAAAGCAATGTTTTAATAGAAAACAGGGTAAGAGAAATAGAAAAAGCTGCCGCATGGAAATCTAAAGATAAGTTTTTATAAATATTGTAGGAAATTTGCATGTAAGGTGAGCTTGAGATACGTTATTACACCCTGCCAATGTGAGAAATACTCTATGTAATCTGTATAAAATAAAAAGTTTGTTAAAACTTACAATTATTTAAAAAAAAATAAATAATTGGCAAAAATGACAACCTGTATCTGGATTTGTTGACAAATTAGTTCTTTTTACTAATTATATTGAAAGTAATAATGCAGGAAAAACAGAAGACTGACCTTGACCTTAAATATGACCTTGAGCGAAGGTCAAGGTCACACATTGAAAGGAAGTGTTGTTCAATGGTACCAATCTGAGCACTGTTTCTCAATTTTTTTTTGTGACGTCATGAATTTTGACCCCTACCGATCTTTTTACCGGTAGGTCGTACAGCTTTAGTGTAATGAAATAAAATACTCCACTTGTGATGAGCTTTGCAGAAATGTAAGCATCAAACTTGTACGATAAATATTCATAGAGATATGGAAAATATAGGTTTTTGACGTGTGACACGACCTTGACCTTTACCTTGACATTTTGACTCCAAAAAAGGTCAACTGCACATCCTTGACATTGCCTCTCTGATATGACATACATGTCATTAGTGCTGCATTAATAGCCCAGGAGGAGTTCCACGACAAAGGAGTTGCGGAAAAAAAAAAAAAAAGAACTCTTATTGTATGTTTTATTGTATTTTTTATTATTGTATTTTCTTCGAGAAATGCAAATATTGTATTTTATTGTATTTTTATTGTATTTGGCAATTTTCCAACTGCCAAATACAATAAAAAACAATCTAAGTATTGCCATAGTAATAAAAAAAAATTAGCACAAAAAAGAATAATTTAGTCAGTAACGGTTGGGTGTAGAAATGTAAAGAATTACTTTACTTCGTTTGAAACGTATTTAGGTACTATTAAGTAATATGACTGATTTAGAAATATACTCAAAAAAGGACAGGTACCCATAAAATCAACTGCATTACAGTCACGTGACTACTTGTAATCCATTACTTTTACCTCTTGAAGAACAGACTAATGTCTCTCTTAAAACTATAGAATAGAATAAGCTTCGAGCTTATTATAGTGCATTATTAAAAAAATGTGTTGCATTTAGCTTGTGAAACCAGACAAGAACACACAAAAGAAAGCAATCTCACAAAAAGAAAATAAATACAGAAATTTAGCACCATAAATGATGATATTATCAGCATTAGCAGTAAAAGCTAACGTAATAACATCTCCTTGGTCTTACATCCATTATCAAAAAACAGCACCACACCATTTTAAAAGCTCCCTTAATGAGTGATGAGGACATTTTTTTTTTCCACGTGTGTTAATAAATTCACTCCTGCCATGAGCTTTTAGCGTTTCACACATCAAACAATCAGTGAACGCTGGACGAAGAATTCACACACGACGCCGTATGAAACTTTCTTCTGCTTTCACACGTTCACACACACACACTATTGGTAATAGCTCAATTAACACGCTGTCACGTCAAAAATGTCGGTGGCAACCAAATCCACCTGTCCCCGAGGAAGATAATGAAGCGAGAGAAGGAAATAATTGATACTACATTCATAGAAATCTCCTCTCAAACTAATTATGTGTGTATAACAAGCAGAGATTATTCTGACAGCTTTAGAAACCTATTAGATGTGGCAATGGGCGAGTGTGTGTGTTGTATGCGTGTGTGTTGTTTTTGTGTGTCCATTCAGCACCGATGTCACAGAATCAAGTTGGATTACATTAATCTGTGGAAACAAACTGCAAAAAGATGTTCAAATCTATCCTGGAACAAGTGATTTTGAGCATTTTCAGAGAATCTAAAGCAGACATGGGCAACTGGTGGCCCCGAGGGCCACATGTGGCCCCCAAAGTACAAATAACAAAAAAATACACAAAACAAAAGTCAGAATACATAAGAAATATACAAAGAATTACAATATTGCAGAAAAATAAGGTAAAAGACAAGAAAAACAGAAATTAATCCAAAAACACACAAAACTACTACAAAAATGAATAAAACGAGACCAGAAATACAAAATGACTCAAAATAACATGAGACGACAACGAAAATACACGAAATGACTCAAAAAAAAAACAAAAATAAAGAAGATGACAACAGAAGTAGAAAAAAAAGACAAAAAATGATTCCGTAAACCCAGAAATACACAAAAATTACTCAAGAAAAATGCTAAATAACAGCATAAATAGAAAATGTGACTTAAAAAAAAAAAACATACATTTTACAGGAAAAATACACAAAAGGACAACAGAAATGCACAAAATGCAATCATAACAAGCAAGATAACAACAAACATACACAGAATGACAGAAAAACACACAAAATTACTACAAAAACTCTTTCTTTCTTTCTTTCCTGTGTAAAAACACTCAGATTGGTCATTATTCTAAATGCTGACATGAATGTTGATAATGTGGCTTTTTGATCAAATAAACACATTTTTGTGGCCCCCGCTGTGATAGAAGTTTCCCATTTCTGATCTAAAGGTTTACTGTTGTTTGTGTGTAAAAAAACAAATACATTTAAAAACATAAAAACACTGTGAATGCTTATAAGATGTTAGTCCCACTTCCGTTTGTTAAAACTCCATCAAAATATTTGATTACACTCCATTATGGTAATTCATAGGCACTCAATTGTTGTGGAAAATGGGAAATTACATAGAGTGACTGTCACAACAGAATTTAATTTGCTGCTGTTTTATCTAATGTTTCTGAAAATGGAAAATATGGGAACAAAGATCTTCTGAATACACATGGGACGCCATAAACAGCTGAAAACAAAGACAACTGCACAGAGACAGAGGGTCATAAACAGTGTACAAGAAGTCACTTCTTCCCTGGATGTTATTGTCATACTGTCTAATAAACTGGAAATTGTTCATTGTTTAAACATCCTTTCCTTTTGCATTCTGTGAAAAGTGACATTTTATGCAGATTCTGTATTATCGTTTTTAAAGATGCTTTTAAAATGTCGTTTTGAGTGTTTTTTGAGTCATTTTTGGGGTATGTTTGGTGTCTTTTTGTGAGTTTTACTCTAATTTTATATTTTACTTTAATGTGTTGCCATTTTATCTTTTCTCTCATTGTGTATAATTTGTATGTTGTTTTGTGTGTTTGTGTATTTCTGTTATGATCTTGTGTATTTTTGATGTAATGTTTATTTTCGTCTCTCATTTGTATGTTTTTTTTTAATGTCGTTTTGTATATTTTACTCACATTTTATGTCATTTTTGTTGTCATTTCTGTGTATTTTTGATGTCGTGCTATATAATTTACTCTCATTTGTAATATTATTTGTTGGCATTTTATTTTTAATGTCGTTTTGTGTGTTTTTGTTGCGATTTTGTGTATTGTTGATGTAATTTTGTATATTTGGTCATTTATATATTTTTTTCTCATTGTGTATGTTCTTATGTTGTTTTTTTTTGCTTTTGTTGTCGTTTTGTTGTACTTTTGTCATGTTGTGTACTTTTGATGCCATTCTTTTTATTATTCTCTCATTTTGTGTAATTTTTTGTTGTCATTTTAATTTTTCTCTCTTTTTGTATGTTTTCTTATGTCGTTTATGTGTTTATGGACTTGTGGGTCACCTGTTGCCCATGTCTGCTTTAAATTGTATATTATTTATAATATTCTGTAATATTTATTATTTTTGCACTAATGTGGATGGAGCATCTGAAATTTGTTTGTACCTTTGCACAAAAAAATATTCATCTCTACTTTTAAGCAGTTGGAGAAACGTAAATTGTGAAAATAAACTGGGAGATTTACACATTGCGTTTATTAAAATGTATTGTCCCTTTTATAAATAAAATAATCTGTCAAATGTTCACATGCTGAAATAGTTGTATTGCATAATAGGTAAACTATTCTTTGCAAAGTTCTTGATACACTCATTTAGAACTGTAACCCAAAAAACTTCAGTGAGTTGATCAGATGTTGGTGCATTGTTGAAGATAGAATGAACACACACATTTCAAAATAAGAGCATAAACTCCAGTGTAATGGCTTTTTTTTTTTGGTTTCAGGTGTGCTCTATTTTCTATTTGGAATTGTTGACAATAATAAGAAAAAAAAAACAACATTATCAGCGGCCTCGTGCTTGAAATCGATGCGTTTTGCTTTCACTGGATCTAATCTGATGATGAATGGAATGATGATGGAATGGAAACCAGTCTGGGTCTGAATTGATTTCAGACGGATTGCAGACCAACACAGCAGCACAGTTCATGCCCTCTATCTTCCCCCTCCTTCTTACAATAATCTGACATTTTCAATGCATGAAGCAATTTTAATCTCACTTTAAAAAAAGAAGAAAGAAAAAAAAAAAAAAAACCGCAGAGAAATGAGCCCTGGTGAAATTAAGAAGATCACCCAGGATCCGTCAGTCCGTCCATCTCCCTCCTTCTCTCTCCAATAGAAAATATATGATATTATCAATGCATGAAGCAATTTAATCTCTTTGAAAAAGGAGCCCCGCTCTGAGGAAAACCTTTACAAATGAGTGTCTGTGAAATTAAGTGGGAGAACGGCCTGTTGTCTCTGAGGTCACTCTTCGTTCTCAGTTCGATGGTCAGAGGTCAGACTTGTTACAAATGTGTGGAAAGCGTTTTGGTCTGCCAAACATTCCCTATTATCATATGTAAATCCATTAATTGCAAATCCATGAGCACGTGGTTCTTATACGTTGACCTCTCGCATTTTGTTCCTTCCCTTTGCTGAAGTGTGCGTTCAAACACACACGTCCTCACGCCAACTTCAAACAAATAAAAATACAGTAAGAATATTTGCATTTCCTGAACAAAATGCAACGGAGGATGAAGGTGTGCTGGCCCACGTCGTTGAACATCGCATTGGCATTAGCCGAGCATTAGCATCGGCCTGGTATTAGCTTAGCATTAACCTAGCATTAGCATTAGCCTATCATTAGCCTGGCATTAGCTAAGCAGTAATCTAGCATTAATATAGCATTAGTATTAGCATTAATATAGCATTAGTATTAACCTAGCATTAGCATGAACTTAAAATTAACATTATGCTTGCATTAGCATTAAGCTAGGATTAACATTAGCTTAACATTAATATTGACTTATCATTACCCTAGCAATAGCATTAGCCTAGCAATAACATTAACCTATATCAGCTTAGCAATAACCTATTATTAACCTTGCATTAGCATTAGCATTAACCTAACATTAATCTGGTATTAACCCAGCAATAGCAATAGCATTAGCCTAGCATTAACATTATCCTAGCAATAGCATTAACCTATCAATAGCAATAACCTAGCATTACCACAGTAACTTAGCATTAACATTAACATTAGCCAAGCAATAGCAATAACCTAAAATTAGCACTAATCTAGAGGTAACATTGGCCTAACAATAGCAATAACCTAGCAATAGCATTAACCTTACATTAGCATTAACATTAACCTAGAATTAACATAGCAACATTAGCATTAAGCTAGCTTTAACCTAACAATAGCATTAACCTAGCATTGGCATTAGCTAGTATTAGTATTAGTATTTGGCTAGCAATAGCAATAACCCAGAAATAACATTAACACTGCATTACCTTAGCATTACCCTAGCATACCTAGCAATGGCATTAACATTAGCCTAGCATTAGTATGACATTGCATCAGGCCTATCAAAAGCATTAACCTAGTGGTAATATTAGCCTCAATAGCAAAAAAAACATTAACCTTGCATTAGCATTAGCATTAACCGAGCATTAAACATTGAATGGTTTAATATGTTGAAAATAGCTGAAGTGGATGGGAAATAACTGGTAACATTTTTAACCAAAACTCTGAAAAAATTAAAAAGTTGAACACAGCAGAGACGTCTTGAATCTTCGAAAAAATTATCACTAACTTATTGAAATGGTGAAAATTGTGGGAAGAAGAAGAAGAAAAAACATACAGGAAGAAGAAGAAAAGAAGAAAGAAGAGAAAAGAAGAAGAAGACAAGAAGAAGAGACGAAGAAAAGAAGAGAAAGAACAAGAAGGAAAGAGAAAGAAAAAAGAAGAAGAGAAGAAGATAAGAGAAAGAGAAAAGGAAAAAGAGAGAAAGAAGAAAGAAAAAGAAAGAGAAAGAAGAAGAGAAGAAAAACGAGAAAAAAAAGAAGACAAGAAAGAACAAGAAAAGAGAAAAAGAAAAAGAAAAAGAAGAGAAGAGAAGAGAGAAGAGAAGAAAGAGAAGAAGAGAAGAAGAAGAAGAAGAAGAAGAAGAAGAAGAAGAAGAAGAGAAGAAAGAAGAAGAAGAAAAAAACAAGAACAAGAAGAAGAAAGAGAAAGAAAGTTGACGGATGACAAGAGTGAGGAGGCCTCCTGTTTAACTGATAAATAAATAAATAAATAAATAAATGCACTGAAGTCAGAAGTAGATCCTCAGAGATGGACGAGTGAATCCAGAGATAGTGAAATAAAGGGCAGCAAACAGGAGCTTAAACAACAATGCAATATAAAGTGGGAGGTTTTTAGGAAACAGAATAAGATGCTGGAAAAACATTCCTTTGTTATGTTAAACACGCCATCGCTGGGAAATGTCTCAGCCTGCTTTAGTCATCCCAATATTGTCATTTGGAATAATAATAATAGCGCTGATTGACACCGAGTCTTTATTTGGACTAAGCCGAGCAAAGAGCAACGCAGAGCTTTGTGAAGCAGAATGCCATGTTCTCAGTAATATGCATATCTATCCTGAGACCTGACGTGGAAATGCTTCAAGGATATACTGTACCTGTAGAGAACTTTACATGGTGTATAAAACTAAAGCTTTATTCAGGCAACGTTCGTCAACTCTAGATATTCCAGGACCGACCCTGGATGGTCACGAACCAATTCATGTTGTAGGACAGCTCGTTGACCAATCCCAGCAACGTGTAAAGTCACATGACTGGTCTACAGGTTAAAAAACAGTCATGAATGAGGACAGACTGCACGCCTGACCGTGTTTGATATGATGTTGACATTAACAGTTGTTTGTTAATAAAAGCGGCGCTTACCACTAAAACAAACGTAAATACTTGGTTTTGGGTTAGGCTCGCATATAAATATATGAATACATGTTGGGTTCAGTTTTGCTCTATCGAGTTCAGGTCGGACACGAATCAAAAATTCGTCTCGATCCGCACTAACTGCAAGACCTTCACGCATGCCTCCACACATGCCTCCATGCAACCTAACAGTAGTTTATCTTCTTTCAGTATTGAGCGATCTTCTTCTTCTACTTC
Organism: Gouania willdenowi; assembly: GCF_900634775.1. Classification (NCBI taxonomy): domain Eukaryota; kingdom Metazoa; phylum Chordata; class Actinopteri; order Blenniiformes; family Gobiesocidae; genus Gouania; species Gouania willdenowi. The sequence continues at coordinate 4,394,255 of NC_041064.1, forward strand.
TTCGAGAAAGCACATCAGCATCATTTGATGACACGTCTGCAGAACTACGCACTAAATTCGGGCCCGGAATTGCACCACACTGCATCACACAGTCTGTTCAAGGCAATAGAGAGAAATGTGTGTGGGTTCATTCTCTTTGGTTTTCATCGCCCATTAGCAAGACTTAAAATTAATGTTCAGTTTTTCTTAAATCCTGCCCTATGCTCCTTTAAAACAGAAGCCTTTGTGATGTTGTTGATTGTGTTCTCGATATGCAGACGATGCACTTCTTTTTCATGAGGGCTTATGTGTATCAAGGAGTTTACTCATTATTTGATCAGCAATAAAGTTTATGAATCTGTCTGAATAAAATCATACATTTGCAGTAGGGATGTAACAATTCACTCAACTCCCAATTCTGGGTTCACAATATGATTCTTTCACGATTTAATTTACAAAATGGGACTGTACACATATGATGACTGAAAAATATTCCTTATTTTTTGGGTTCAAAACTATTTTATTTTTCATTGTCAAAAGAATCCCTTGATAAACTATTCAAAACAATGCAATTTAACTAAAAATAAATCTTGAATGAAATAATAAAGGAATAATACAAATGAAGAAGAAGCCTATTAATTTAATTCTGGTTCTATAGTAAACAATGCAAACTGCATAATAGTTCGTTTTCTTTTAAAAGTGAAACTGAAAATGTATTTGTGCCTTAACAATGGACTTAAAAAAACCAGTCGTTTCACTGTATTTACGTAAAATATTTGTTTGGACCAGCAGAGGGCGGTGGTACCCCAGTGGTCGGTTGGCATGCAGATATCTTGCAGTGAAGAAGAGATGCTATGCTAGCAGACAGAGCTAATAGAAAAACATAACTTTTACAGATATTCACGTAATATTACAGATATTCTTTTGGTGCTAAAGGGGTAAGGAATCATTTATGAATATGTTTAAGAATAGAAGGCGGCCAGAAAGAAAGTTGTAGCAGATTCCGCCCACCGCCAACACTTCTGGATAGCGCCCTCTGCTGTTTAAAAAAGTACTGCTATTCAATTTTCACAGTATCGATGTGAACAGTGATACCTATGAATCGATTTTTAACTGCCTCACAATTAATTGTTACATCCCTAATTTGCAGTAATTGTTAGTAGTTTCTTATTATTTAATTTTAGTACAGACGATGTTTTAAAGTACGATGCCATGTAAACAACTAACCACCATTCAAATCTGGATGTTTGTGACCTTTCGGCCCAACTAAAATGGAAATTAAGTTACAATCTAGCATGGTGTCACATGGTATTTGTTAAACATTCAAACAAATCACAGAAACCCAATCGACTCCTGAGAATAAGCTCAGCTCAACTCATGTCCGACTGTCCTCTGATGGACTTTATTTGACTGTTACTATTCATAAAATGTTTGCCCAGAAAATACCAACAAGGGACATTATTTTCTCCATCCTCTCATCTACGATTTCCTCCTTTTGCTCACTTTGACAGTGACTGTGTGAGATTAGAGTGTGGAACTACGGAAAATGAACAATGTGATTGACAACAGACTTCCACACACCTGAAACCACAGGAAATCACATTCTATTTTCCACAAATACTGTATGTTTTTCCTTTTTGTTTTCTCTGGGTGGAATATGCAAAGCATTGGAGAAAAAAGATAAAGGAATAGCAGTAGTAAAGGACTCTAGGCCCGTATGACTATTGCTATTTCAAAGGGTCATGCATGCAGTATAGGTCAGAATGCTGTTAAAGAAGAGCAACAAAAGACAAAGGGGCTGAAAAAATATGTGAAAAAGACAGTTTTAGAGACATTTTATGGAGAGCAAACATTTTTATTTTGCATAAAAACGTAATTCAAAGTGAAATTTTAATATTTATGTAAGAATCTATGCTCTTTCCTTTGCTATAAAGCATATTAAACCCCTTAAAAAGGTTTTTATATGGTAAAGTAAACGCAACAAAAACATCTACATAAAACGTTCATCTGCTGCAGGTCACTTGGAGTTTTTTCTTGAGGTAAAAATAACATTTTGATAGGAATGTTTCTCCCCTCCAAAAAATGTAACCTTCAGGGTCACATTCCTAGGTACGTATTCTTTTTTTGTTGTTGTTGCAAAATGTCATTCCAAAAAGATCAATATCATCCGAGCATTACAGGCGTAAACTGGTATATATAATAACAATAATAAAAAACCATCAAAGGTTTTATTAGACCATCAAACCAAATGTATACATTAAATTATGTACAGAAAAAGCTCAGACTGTGCTGCATTCACGTGTCTGTTATAAAGTAGGACAAAACACAATAGCAAAGGACATTTTACCTAAAGTCAAATTCATCGATTAGTGTTGTACTCCAGTAAATGTGAAAAAGTCGATTTCTTATTCAAAGATATTAATAATGTTTTACTTTAGTAAACATGATAAAAAACAGTCACCAGCTGAGATTTTTAATGCTGTAAGGCCTACTTCAGTTAGTAATTATTATTTTATGTATTCTTATTTTAATTGTTTACGTTGTATTACTTATCTGAGGACCTTTTACTAATTTGAGCATATTTGCAGCATAATTAAAGCAATTATTTTTCAGCTTTATTAGAGTTTTTACATTTAAATTACAAAATTACTTGTAAAACACACAAGGCAAATATACAAAAACGACTCCAAAAACATTAATGATGGCAAAAAACACACTAAATGACAGAAAAAATATACATAATGACAACAAAAATATGCAAAATTAACCCAAAAAACAAACAAAAGCATACAACAAGCACACAAGGAAAATGAGAAAAATATACAAAATGACAATTGAAATACAGTGAATGATTCTAAAAAACACAAATTAACAATAGACAAACACAAAATGACAAGAAAATACACAAAATGCACAAACAATTTTAACTTTTTAAAAGCAGAATGTAAGCAGCAGATAAACATCATCAGGTGAAGAGGTAAAATCAGAGACTTGGTTTGAGACTTCCACTTTGTGGCAATTTAATAATTTTATTAAAAACACATTTTGTCATCTTTATTCGCTCTCATTTCCAGACGTATTTATTTGTCGTCTTCCCCTGAAAGACCTCCACACTGCAGCATCGACTACATTAAGGCATGAGTTTATAACTGGCTACCATGGCAACACAGTGACACCCACTGTACATGTGACAGAGGTGCTAACTGGAAACAAGTCTGCATCTATCTATTTATATTTCTGTGTTTGTGAGAGGCCAGACATTATATGAGATGACATTTATTCCTGTGGGTTATATACTTTAAAACCTGCGCTAATTCTTATTTATTAATCTTTAAAGTCAAAGAGAAGGAGAAGATGAAGCTTTTTCCGAGCTGGTAAAGTTAAACATATATAACTCCTACACTATTTATGAGAAAATAAATAAAGAGTGACCTTTAAACTATAGTTTTATTTGGTGGTGAAATTAGATTTGAAAACCCACAGACATTGGTAAAAAGTTGCAAATTAGAGTGGCTAAAAACGGACTGAAAAAGTGGTAAAAATGGGTTAAAAGTGTCAATATTAGAATAAGTAGTAGGAACAATTAGTTTAAACTGGCAAGTAATGAACATGACAAAACATGAATGCGGTAAGTTGGCCCAAATAAGCATAAAATATGATGAAAAGAGGTTAAAAATGATAATAATGGGTCAAGATATGTGACATTAGGTGGGAAAAGTGGTGGAAAGGGTTCATAAGTGCTGAAAATGTCTTGAAAGTTGGAAAAAATGTGCAGAAAAGGCATTGAAATTTGATGGAGAAGTGGCAGAAATGGGAGTAATGTAGTAAAATGCATTAAAAGGAGCAAAAATATGGCAAGAAAAAGTGATAAAAAATAGGTTAAAATATGGCAAGTTTGGAGTAGTTGCAGAAAAAGTTTAAAAATAAGCAAAGATAGGCTCAAATTGTTCAAAAAATATTCTTATTCTCTTGAAAGCGACCCTCTTGAAGGTGACCCAGTGTCTTGTGACCCCAAATGAGGTTCTTACCCCAAGGTCGAGAACCCCTGGTTTACTTATGTTCAAAGTGGGCTCCACTATAACCTAAGGATGAAGCAGAATGGGTGACTGGGTGAGTAATTTGAGATGTATTGAGTAAGAAATTCATCAAAATCTTACATCTCAGTTCATTTCCAGACTGAAACTGGATAAACCCTGAAACATAAAGAATTTGCCATCTCGCTCTAACAGGTGCTACAATGCAACTAATGATCGTTAAGTGAAGAATAGCAAAGGGAGGATAGATAGCCTTAAGCTAACGTTTCCCACTCCATAAGGATATAATCATTAATTCATGGCCAACAGATCAACTAACGAGAACAAAAATGAAAAAGGAGAGACAAAGGAAAGCACAGATAAGCTGATATGTGCATTATTCCTTTATTGACATGTATAATACAGTATATGTGCATTGGGATGAATCCCTGCCATGTGCACGTGCATGCATGGTGCATGGTGCGACGGAGGTGACGGAAAGCCTGTGAGAATAATCAGCATCCAAACACAAGAACTCCGTCACATAAACACACTTGTGAACGCACACGAGAGCAGCAGCTGCTGCTAATTAAAGATTCATACTGAAAATTCCTCAGAAAAGTCAATGCAGCTAATATAGTGCTGAACGCTGAGGGCTGGGAGCAAAACGCAATAAATACTAAAGTATGATGGAGTCAATGATAGAAAACAGGAAATTAAGGAAACGCACATTGTGATTGAATGACGTGGGCTGCGTCCGAATAGACCCTCCCATCTCCTTTCCTATCCACTTTTCCATAAGGTCACAGGGTTTAGGAAAGGTGGTTAGGAGAAGAGTTAGGGAAAGGCCATCACGTTTGTTTTGACAATCAGACGCACTTCCACCTAAGTGACGTAATGATCTGACGGCCGCGAAGGTTAGTGACGTGGTGAAAAAACGACAAATTTCCAAAAATGGCGACCAGGCTACGAGTAATAATAGTGAAACTAAAAAAGTGTCACATTGAGAATGGTTGCTTACACTCACCTTCAACAAATATGAATTATATTGAATAAAACATAATGTGGCTAAAAATGTCTCTGATCCCTTTTTCTAGAACGACAGAGTGTCTGTTTAAGTCAGTTATAATCTGACAATATATATTACATATAATAAGACATGGGTTTTAAATTATTTATTTAAAGTTGTTCAAGGCATATTATTGCATTGGTAACTTACATGATCTCCAGTTTCCCTAAGCGCTCAGGTGTGCGTGGTCCTTTAAAAAAATTTGCCCCAAGGAATTGTGGGTCAGCATTTTCTCATCTCCTTTGGTAAAGGATGAATCAGTGTTTCCTAGGCTAAAGGAGGTCAAAAAAAGGAAGCATTGAGCCTCTTTTCCTGAGCTTAAAGAGAACTCGGATGCTCTTTATCATGGCCGCCACTTAAACACTTCCGGGGGTGAAGGAACAGTGGATAGGAAAGGAGATAGGAGGGAATATTCAGACGCAGCCTTGGAATCTTATCCACCGTATTCTAGGGACACTACGTCATAGTTATGGGTACAACTTCCTGTTTGGGAAATGGATGGAAACACATGGTCATAGGATCCAACTTTGTGCAGGTTAACCACATTTTGATGTGGTTTTCATTTTTTTAACTACAGATTTGTCTTGCCCTGTTTTTGAAGAGATTTCAATATTTTTCATTGTCAAAAGAATCCCTTGATAAACTATTCAAAACAATGCAATTTAAGTAAAAATAAATCTTGAATGAAATAATAAATAATACAAATGGTTCTATGAGTAGTATGAGGGAGATGTCTCACCAGACAACCCTTCTTGTCAAATGACTGAGAAGAGGTGCTTATTTTGAAAGGAGGGTGCATCTGTCCACCTCCTCCTTTTATAGGAGGTGGGAGTGTCCCTGGTGGACGGACACGTTTCACCAGCCAATCAGGATTGGCAGATTGATATAAATGCTTCTGAGGGCTGCAGATGGAGGATGCATCCCATAGTGAGACATCTCATTCATATTACGCATAGAACCGGAGTTATGTAAATTACCTAAAGTAATGTTAAGCAGCTTGAAATAAAAAAAAACAAAAACTGAAATATTTCCTTTTCCAGAGAAAATGCAAGTGAGAAAGCTTTTAACCAAATAATAGGTAAAATACATTTTGATTTAGTTGCACTTGGTTTAGATTTGGCTGGAAGGTATAACAATAATATGAATAATACTAATAGACTTTCACGAGTTAGAATGCCTTCAAGCATTTTCACAAAAAAAAAACACTTAAAGAATAATCATTTGTGGTTGGTCACATGCTCGCCGCACATCGCTGAGTTATTAGTGTTATCATAATAGCCTTTTCTTGGCATTTCCAGGGAATCAATAATTGCACGTACCTTGCATTTGGTAAACTGCCCAAATCGAGCACTTTTTTTTATTTTATTTTTTTAAAGACACGGGACCACTCACAGATCACCCGAAAAAGGCACTCAGGCCATTTAGTCTGAGCTGAACCCAGAACGACTCATATTTGGTGACATTTGAAACGCAGTCAGTCATTTTAGTGAAATTATGTCCAGCTTAATGTTAATGTCGGCATTTGTGGAGTGAAACATTGAATTATTGATTTAGTAAAAGAAAAGAAAAAAATGACGACGTTTGGGCCAAAAATGTCAGTACAAATTAGGTTGATGCGCACACATGTTTTGAATGATCTTGTTTGCTTTACATCACCTCAATGTTTTAAAGAGATTTATTGACTTGGAGAGTGCCTCTTTGATTATGTCAAACTGTGAATCACTGCGGACGGTTTAACAGTGAATTAACACCTTTCTTTATTATTCATTTCACTTGGAAACTAAACAGGACTTCTTACTTCTTTTTTAGAGTTTTAAAAAAATTATATTTAATGGAAAAAATGAACAACCAACTTGAGGAAAAGTTGTGAGATTTAACACCTAATGTCGGCGCTGTAAAATCCTACTTGCTTTGTTAACAGTGAACACATCGACAGGCGAAAACACCGATTTGCACCTCTGTGAATCCCATTCTGCTCCCATGAATATGTGGAGACACAGGCCTCAACAAAATGAGCTCTTTATAAATGGATATTTAATGCATTAAATAGCAAGACGATCTACAGTTTGGTGAGGGTGAATCTGCGTTTATTGTAGTTTAAAGGTTTTTCTCAGTCTACACTGTGTCTGCCATGAGTTTTAAAACCCTTGTTACTAAATCAGTTCAGAATTTGGATTCATAGGAAAAGTCCAAATTTGGAAAATACTTGTAGGGGCTTCGATTTTCCATAATTGTGGAAAAAACTGACTGTCACTTCCTGGAATGAAATGGCAGTTTTAGTATTAATTTTTTTTTTTTATTAGAGCCCGAGCACCAAAGGCGGTGCGAAGGCCCTATTGTTTCTGTACAGATTATTATTTTACCACCACTTTACTTGGATTTTTGAGGCCCTTGCCGCGGGTGCAATTTCACAAAATTTCAAATTTTCATAAAAACGTATAGTTTTTTGATGCAGTTCTGGGACTCTTAGCGCCACCTAGTGTTTGTAACTTTCCACTAGTTTGAACTAGTCGGATAGGGATATATTAAGTATGCTGAATCGATAGGTATATACATTGGACCGTAAATAGCAAAAATGTAATTTGGACCTACAACCTAAATTCAACAAGAAGTATGCATTTTTTAATTTAGCTAGCCAAATTTGGCACTTTTTCTTCAATTCTTTTGGCTAAACTACACCATCTTAAACGCAAACTCCTCCTCCCTCAAGTGTTCAAAATTTCTACTTGAAAGTTTAGATTTATGTTCTTGTCAAGTTAGAGACAAATCCTGTTTAAAACTGAGTGTTTTTTTTTTTTTTTTGTAGTTATTTAAATTATTTTTTAAACAAATCGAGCGTAAAATTGCAATATGAAAGGGAAATATAGACTCATCATCACATGCATCCTCTATATAGACGCATGAACAATATATGAACAAAATAGTTCAGTTTATCCGTGATGGTAAGAGATAGGATGGCTAAAATCACCTGATTAGATTAGATCACCTAATCTTTCAATTTTTAGCGTCAATAACATGAAGGGCAGCACAAACACACTTTATCTAATGGGCCATGATATTTTACTCTCTGGACAAACCAAATAAAGTTTGGACGATACGGATCTCAAGCGTATCGTGCTAGGGTTTTCCTTGCCTGGCCCAAATCATCATATTATACTCCTCAACTAAAATGAGTCATATGGTTATTATTTTAAATTAATTTCAAGGGTTTTTTCATAAAACCCTTGAAATTAATTAAAAATAACCATCGCAACATATCCATTGTCCAGAAGAAACACAACACAGAGAACCTGCGGCCTGAGAAACAGATTCATCCTTCGCAAATGGTCTTGTGATAAGGTATTAGCAGATGAACAAACCTGCTTCGCCTCGTGTTAATGACACAAAGTGCAGCACAAACACACTTCATCTACTGGGCCATGATATTCTACTCTCTTGATGACCAAATAAAATGGTCGGTTAGGACACGACGGATCTGAAGCATATTGTGCTAGGGTTTTCTCGACTGGCCCCTTTGGAACAATTTTATGGTCCTCAACTAAAAAACCTCAACTAAACCCCTTGAAATGAATTCAAAATAACTTGGAGTGTCAGTTTTCCATTGATGAGAAGAAACACAACACAGAGAACGTGCTGCAACAGAAACAGATTCAATCTTTACAAACCTGGTGAACATTCTGCAATAAACATATCGTCATAATCTTTGATAGTCACTCTATAAAATGCACAGCCAAATTTGACTTCCTATAAGTTCTTTTAAAAATGCACAAATGTCACCAAGACATCAGTAAACCCTTTTTGAAGCCTTGGCCACTACACCCAGAGTCCTTTCTGCTCTAGTCCTGCACGTCTGCTTGGTGATTCTGGTTTATGAACCTGCAGGGGCTTTAATGGAAAAGGCACACACACTCTCTGATCCCCATTATCTACTTTCTGCTGCACAGAGAGACAGATAAGAGCAGGAGAAGTAGGAGGAGGGGGAAAACAGGCTAAAAATGAAGACTAAGTCACGGCCCTCATTATCGAACACCATCGATGGCAGGTGGAACACTGGCAGCAAGACAAGGAAGGGAAGAGGGTTTTTAATTTAGAAAAACAAGCCTCTGATGTGCTTATGTGGAGCTGCTCCATGAGCCTTCATAAACCATTGATTTACACAATCCAAGCCCCCGCCCCGTATTTCATCCGTGCTACATTTGCAATCTTACATTCACTGGGGGCCACGAGGCATTACCGATGGCCAAGATCACAGCACGGCGTCCCCTTTGGAGTAATGAGATAGAGAGAGGACGAAAGTGAGCCAGGGCAGGCATTAAGGTGGTGGTGGAGGAAGCAGAGGGGAGCAAGTAGAGGACAAAAAGGGGGTAATGAAAGGAAGTGGAGGATGGGGGATGAGGGTGAATGGAGGTTTTCTCAATGTGCCTTTATGGCCACGTGAAAGGGGAAAAAGAAAATCAAAAAAGACAAAACATTTCTGAGATGGGCAGAAGGAGAGTGATTGAGATGGGGGCTGAATGAGAACACAGGTAGAGAGAGAGACAGAAAGAAAGAGATATGGCCACGAGATTGCTTTTCAATAGTTACGTCCCTTTTTTCTCTTACTGTCAGAGAACCTGATACACGGCTAATTCCCCCGCTATTCTTCATCTCCGTCCTCTCTCTGAAAGCTAATACTTCTTTTCCCAGTGCCCTTTCAGAGACGCGTGCTCAAAGCTGTTTTTATGACACTGAAATCAACAGATGGCAATGTCGGTTCAAACAAAAGAGATATTTTCTGGTTGTGATCATGGCAGCAACGAATCCTGGCAAGACGCACAACGTGCTACCGAGACTGCATCTGTTCTGCTAAAGCTCAGTGTATTTCATCTGGTTTTATTCCTAGCATTGTCCCGATCCAGATCTGGACGATATAGATCGACAATATTTGTAGGGGACACTTGGGCCGACCTCAGCATACTCAAAGTACTCAACCTTGTAACGGCAAAATATAATATATAATAAATAAATAAACAAGCTGTTATTGTCAATAAGCTTTAAAAATATATTTCACTCTTTATAACAAAGACTTAAAAAAAAATCTGAAATCAGTGGTGACTCAAGTCGATCACCTTTATTATGCATTTTAACAATATTTCCTTGAAAAATCTGGTCTTAAAATCTCTCCATCAATATGAGAAATATCTCCTCCTAGACATTAAATCTATAACAAAAAAACTTAAGCCTTACAGAAAAGTTCAATATACACTTCAATAAATAACTTTGAATAAATCCACAGCTATTTGGTCTCTTTTAATCTCTCTCTCTCACTTTCTCTTGGACTTTGTTCCTCTTTCTCTTCTTTTCCTCGTGTGGGACGATTTCATCAAAACAAAGCAGCATCTTTAATGATTTTGTCACGTGTGAGTAAAATAAACCCCACTATTGTGCTACTGATGAAACTTCCTGTTAAATTCAAAACAAGAGCCCTATTTCCAAGAGAGTAAAAAAAAAACTAATGGGAGACAAGATGAGATGCTTTTGTTTTGAAAATGGGATGTTTGATTTTTAGCTTGAAGCTGGTCCCAGGACCATTTTACATTCCGCTCGCAATGCATGATGTTGAGTAAAACCCGTGTGCCCACCATGCATACTAGTCATACAATCTTTTCATACTATATAATGTGAATGCATTACATACTAATTTTGACGTCAAACCTAGTATGAGTACTTTAGGATTACATTTCCAACATGGTCTTGGTCTTGTCTTGGTCTCGCTGCATTCTAGTCTTGGATATAGTGAACTTGAGTCCAACACGACATGACTTTGTGGTTTTACTTATCACTCTATCCAAAGTTACACCATCAGGGATGTAAAAAGGTCTTTTGTGACCTTCTGGTGCACATCATTAGCATACGTAGTCATCGGAACATTCTCTGTTCAAAAGCACGTTGGACTGTGAGTTTGTGCAGCAGATAAAAGTCCTAATTACTCAACTGTAATCATATTTGATGAAGTCTTTTTCATGCACACCCTTACAAATCCAACATCTCATTGAAGGGGTAATTTCCTACTTCAAGCATTAATTATGTCAATCAGAGAACAAAGTAGTGGCTGTGACTGTGACCCAGAAACCTTGTGAGACATTTAGTAGAAGTTTAATATTCCTTTTCTATTCTCTGTCTGCGTGACAAATGTATCCCTCCGTCTGTCATATGCCCTATTCTTTACGTTAATTAAAATAGAAGATGTGATCCTGAACGAACACGAGCTATGTGCGTTCCACGTATCACTGCGGTGAGCCATATGAATGAGGCGGTTAAGGACGGCCCAGGAATGAATGTCAGGATGCTCCGAGCAGGCCCGCGTCTCACCATCTCCGCGGGAATTGTGAGGCCTGAGCGGAGGGTCCTGATAGGCCCAGTGGGGAGGAGATTGCTCTGTCCCTGATTGGATGATTAGGGGCTGCAGGGGCTCGAATCAGTCGTTTTCAGGAACAGAGTGCTTTCGTTAAGTGGATTGGCATTGGGTGCGCGCTGTGTGTGCTCTTTGTGTGCATTGGTCTGCGGAGCTTGTGCCATGTGCCTGTTTGTGTGTTTAAATGCGAGCACGACGCTACGTGTGCCTTCAGAAACCCCCCCCCCAATAATAGGCCTAACTACAGTAAATCAAGACTGCAAATGATGATTAATGACAGGTTTAATGAAGCGTAATAACAGCCAGAAAACGCTTCATTGGTATCAGACGTTGTGTGTGTCAGGTTGAACAAAGAACTGCACATGTAGGGCCTCAGACTATTTTGATTGTGGAAAACGGACGGAAAAAACAAAATGTAAGCTGAAACGAAAAAAGCAATCAAATGTTTCTTTATTTCTCTCTCTTGCATGTTTTGGGACAATATTACACATTTACATGCTTCTTTTTAACCAGAAAACAACTGATTAAATGTCTAGAACAGGGGTGTCAAACTCATTTTAGTTCAGGGGCCAAATACGGAGCAGTTTCATCTTAAGTGGGACACAGATTTTATGCAACAAAGTGAGTAATTTCAACATTATTGGGCCCTAGTTTGCACTTTGATAAACAGATAAAATACTATCTAAAAAACTGACATTAGCCAATCAATTGGTGATAAATATCAGTCGTAACATGATTTTTTAAGAATTTTGAGTTTTTTCAGCAGTTTAACATTAAAAATGACAGCAATCATGTGATATAAGCACTGGCAAAACTGTGAGCACCTGTAAATATTGTTGAGTTTCATTTACACAATGATTCACATTTTCATTTTTATTTTCTCCTGGGGGCCAAATTGGATGCTCCAAAGGGCTGGGTTTGGCCCCCGGGGCCATGAGTTTGACACGATAAAGTGTAACAATCGGACAAATACTCAATTCTGCCCATGACATCGTTCCAACAGTCTCACTACGTATTTATGACCGCATTTAAATGTGAAAAGGCTCAGGTTTAGCTGGAGGTGTGTGAGCTGAACTGGTCGTCAGTTTAACTGGTGACACGTCACAATCACACAGGTTTGTGCAAAACGTGACGGTTATTCTCCAGTTGGTGGTATTTAAAGGTTTCACTAATAATATTTTAGGATCATATCACACATTTCCATGGAATTTTACTCATTAAACGAGTAACTGAGGGATTAGCACTGTGGCTAATGTTGCTAACGTGTGATTTCAGCATAACTATACCGGCTTTTGGAAATAATCTGACGCATAAAATGTCAAAATAATTAACAGTATTGACTATTAACTCTATTTAGCATGCTTGGTACAATCTTAAGAAGTTTAATAGCTGATAAAGTCATCTAAACAGAGAAAGATGATGAAACTGATAAACTTAATGTGATGCAGAAAGATGTAATCCATGAAATGGAATTTTCCAAATTTAGAAATAGAAAATCAGAGCTCCTAAATACAGTGTATCTTAGTCAGCAGGAAGCTGAAGTTACATATGGACTGAATGATGTTTGCTCTGATGCTAGTCCTCAGCCCTGTGAACATCTTCAGTCTGAGCACTAAACACTTGCCCTTTAGTACCAGAGCAGATGTCAATCAAAGCAAATGCCATTAGGACAATATCTGTCATGTTTTTGTTTTTTTTTTTTCCAGGGTGTGATCGACAAAAAGGTCTTAAAAGAACACGACACACTCACATTCACACACTAGACCTGAGTACGACGTGTGGAAAAGGTTCTAAATTGAATCCAAACATCATCATCAAAGCCAGTGGCTCGGCTTGGATTCATCTTCGCAAACATTAGCATTGGTAATATCCCATTGTACCAGTACCTATAGGTTCTCATTATTCCATTCTGATATTATTTGATTAGTCCTTTCTTTTCACACGCTATGAAATTACACAACCTCACGGAACGAGTAATTTCCTCCTTCACAAGCTGATTAAGCCAATCAGAGCACAAAGGACCGGCTCTCAATGACCCAGCACGAGCCATGTTTAATTAGCTCAAATCGCTAACAAAGTTTACATTTTTGCCTTTCATTTTCCTCTTTATTGTTATTTTATCTTTTATCTGCAGGAGTTTTGGAGTGAAATGGAAAACATTGCTTAAATGTATCATATTTATTACTTTCACTACTATATATATATATAATATTCTATTATGATAAGTTCATCGCACGCTACATTTATCTTTTTCTTACATTAGAAATGAGCCCAGACGAGGGCAACTTTTATCACATTGGGGGCCAGAAAAATATTATCAACATTAATGTCAAGGTTTGTGTGTTTTTTTAGTTCAGTTTTGTATATTTTTCTTTTTCTTGTGAGTTTTGGAGTATTTTTCATAGCTTTTGTCATCATTGTGAGTGTTTTTATACAGTAATTTTCTGTATATTTTGTTGTTTTGTATGTTTTTATGGAATTTTTGAGTATTTTTGTAGCCGTCTTGTGTGATTTTGGAGTGCTTTTCATTATTTCTGTCGTGTGTTTGTGTCATGTTGTGTATTTTTGTTGCAGTTTAGGGTAACTTATCATTTTGTGTTTTTTGTTGTATCATATATTTTTCTGGTATTTTTGAAGCCATCTTGTGTGTTTATAGAGTACATTTCATTATTTTGTGTTTTTTATTTTGTATGTTATAGATTATTTTTGTGTATTTCTGTTCTTATTTTCAGGTTTTTGTTGTTTTGTATATTTATCTGGTATTTTCTTGTAATTTACATTATTTGTGTCGTAATTTTATGTGTTTTTCTTAAATTTTTTAAGTTTTTTATAGAGTAATTTTGTGTATTTTGGTCCCATTTTGTGTGATTCTGTTCTTATTTTATGTTTTTTTAGTTGTTTTACATACTTTGCTGGTATTTTTGTAGCCCTCTTGTGTGTTTTTGGAGTACTTTTCATCATTTTGTGCATTTTTCTTAAATTTTGTAAGTTTTTATAGTCATTTTGTGTATTTTTGGTCTCATTTTGTGCGTTTAGTTTGAGGCCACACAAAATGAATACAAAGGGCCACATGTGGCCCACAGGCCGCCAGCTGCCCATGTCTGTCGTGTGTGTTCTGCTTCCTGGTTTTTGTCTATAATTTGCCTGTCCATATGTTTGTGTCCATTTCCCACATCGTGCTTCTCGCTTTGAGCCTTTTTTCTCTCTCCATGCTGACGTGCACATCCAGTCTTTGTGTGTGTGTGTGTGTTTGTGTGTGTGTTTGTGATGTTAACAGTTGTATTAAACATCTGCTCTGCTGATCTCTCCATAGGTTATACCTGCTCCTGCTGCTGGAAACGTAGCACTAACAAGCTTCTCTGATACACTAAACATACACGCACACATTTCAAAGCGTACATGCTAACGTGCATCATGCATGCCTCATACAAATATGCTCATTTAAAAATAATTGCATGCATGTTCCCCGGTGCTCGATGAAGACATGTATCAGTTAGTAGTTTGTGCACAATCGGTCTCATTAATCACATGTTCATCAAAGCAGGCGACGCTCTCTCCGAGAAAAATGTCACTAAATGTGTTCAACTGTGACAAGAACACAAAGAAAAACAGCATTGTTTATTACTTATAGACGTGTAGACATGTGACTCCTCAGGTTTCACAGGGTGGGATTGTGATTAAAAGCTGTTTTAATGGATGGAAATCATGTGCAGTGATCAACTATAACACCTCGGTTTTATGCGTCTGTTATTTATGTTTAATATGTCTACAATGACATCATTTATCCTTTATCCTTCCATTAAATTCACACTTGATTTCTCACTTATTTCTACTTTTTTTTCTCCCTCAAATCTGAAGTGTGTGATAGCTTTAGGCAACAACAGTCTGACTAGCGTATTTATTTATTTTTTATTTTTTATTATTAAACAAAAAAAAAACGTGAAGCCATTTTGCCCCATAGCTTAATTTGAAAAGAGGTTTTTTTTTTACTTTTTTTTTTATGACACCTGCATTCTTAAAATTACAAAAAACATATGTATTTATTCACTCAGTATCAAAGAAATGTAAATAACATAAGAAATGAAAAAGTGTCTTGTACTTTTTAGATAAATATGTAACTGTAGTATGTGCTGCCGCTTGAAATAGAAGACGTAAAAGAAAAACAAAGCATGGAATTACACCTCGATGCAAACACTATAATATTGTGCAAAAAACATGGAAGAACAAAGTAAAGACAGATTAACTTGACCTGATTCTGTTTGCTTGTCATATTATGTCATACTACGTCTCATTTTAAACGGCGGTTGGCCTCCAGCAATTTCATACATTACTGCCACCACTGGTTTGAAAAAGAAATGCAGCATTTCCATTTTTACATACCTTTAATCAACACTTAAAGCTGCAGTATGTACAGGGACGGCCCAGGTCATTTGGTGCAAAGTGCAAACGTTACCAAGGAGTAAAAACGTGAAAGCTATTAGTGATTTTCATAATAGATATTCCATTTTAGTCAGTGTACTGTATATACATCAGATATTTGTGTTGACTAGCAGAGGGCGCTGGTAACCCAGTGGTCGGTTGGCATGCAGCTATTCTAGCATCAAAAAAGAGATGCTATGCTAGCAGACAGAGCTAATAGAAAAATGTGACTTTTATAGATATTACAGATAATCTTTAGGCGCTAAAGGGGTAAGGAATCATTTAAGAACATGTTTAAGAGTAGTAGGCGATTCCAATTTTGATGCGCGCAATGCACAGCAGTACCAGTAACATGCAAGTGTGGTTGCCAGGTTGGGGGCTCTCTAGTGGTCAGGGGGCCCTAAAAATCACTTTTGAGCATATTGTAATTCAAAGTGTTCTGAGAGGAATCAGGACCTCTGCACCTTTTCAGCCAATCAGAGATCTTTTTACAAACAGAGTGCTCCATGAGCTGTTTTGGGGTGTTACTATTGGCTGCCAGACTAAATTCGATGCACGTTCACGTCCTCAGTTGTTACAGTGTAATAGTGGACTTTCTAATAGGAGGAGTCGTGTTAGGCACACGGCAACCGGAAACACAGCATAAAGTCCCTACATCTGTCACTCATCTCTATAGAGGAAAAAGTCGCTAAGAGTTCCACAGTTGTCCTCGTTCACGAGGATTGTGGAAACAGGGAGGGGAGGAGGAAGTGTGGTTGTTTCTATACAAGTCTCACAATTCTACATACTGCATCTTTAAAGCCTGTGACTTTGTCACGTAATCATCATATCAGTAATTCGGATTCCTGTTCACAAGAATAAAATCCGCAAATGCAACTAGGATTCAGGTGTGCACACTGTAACCTTAGCCCCATAAGTAACAGAGGTTAAAACAAACACTGGCAGCAAATCCTTAGACAGTAAGAATGTCATTTAACTTTATATAATTATATTTATCTGCAAGTATTCATTCGTTTACCTTTAAACTCCACACGTGTTTATTTTAGCTTCCATTAATTCACTCTTATTTGTGGGTTTTAACTTCCGTCGTTGCTTTTCGCCTTGTGTTGTGAGCTTTCAGGGCCACCGTATACACAACTATATGTAAATTTGGTCACCTTGACCATTTAAACACGCCCTAATTCTTCTTATTTCCACACAAAACACTAAATAAAGAGACGCTGTCGCTGGAAAACATCACAGATTATTTTACATTTCAGAGTCAGCTCATCAGCAGTACACGTGAATGATTATTCAACCAACAGGACTGCAGAGTTTAGATAAATATGAAGCCCATACTGTTCAACAGTGCCCCCTAGTGTTAATATTGAGTTGGACTGATTGTTTCCTGATGGTTTCAGACCTGAGATCATTAAATGGACCTGAGACAGAACAAAGAGCACCTAGAACCACCAATGTGAGCCCATTCTGGGCTGCTCTAATAATGGCTGAAGAGACATTGATGGAAATCTACTTTAGTTTATAAAGTAGTCCAGATTTTTCCTCTGCTGCTTTTTTCCCACTGTGTTATTCCATTAGCTGAAATGTGCTCTCCTACATCCATCACTGATCATTATGGCATCTTAGTGAAATTGCTCTGCCTCAGTTTGTGTGGAATAGCAGAAGTAATATCCGTGTGTGTGTGTGTGTGTGTGTGCGTGTGTACATACGCAGCTCATTTCCAGTGACAATCAAATTACCTGACCCAGCTGCAATACATCACTGCCAAAGTGTTTATTAAACAAAAAGCCACGATTGAATTATTAATGACAAAGATTAATTAAGAGCACAAACACACATATAATCAAAAACAGCAGCCAGTAGTAAAGGCATGCAGACTGAAACACACACACACACACACACCATCCACAGCTGATAGCGTGCACTACACGTGCAGCCAAAGAAGTGCTGTTTGCTACTGCAGCAGCTTCATAAACAGTAAACACGTCAACAAACAACATTTACGCGCTGGTTGTCAGCAAACTTTTTTCCAATCTTCCCCTGAGTGGCTGTTTATGGATATGCTGATGCAGCTGGAATGGTTTTTACTTTAGGGGAAGCATCTGTTGCTGATGCTGCTGTAGGATGTGTGTGACTGCCTGGAATATAATCATCATAATCAAAACTCTAGAAACCACTCTATTATTGGTTACCGACAGATTGGGATTTTCAACTAAACACTACAGTTCCATGTCATCATTTTGTGTATTTTTGTAGTCATATTGTTTATTTTTGTTTTAGTTTTGAGAGTTTTTCTTGTCATTTTGGAGACATTTTGTGTTTTTTTATGTTATATTGTGTTTTCAGAGTTATGTTGCAGTTTTGGGTAACTTATTAAAATTTAGTGTTTTTTGTTGTATCGTTTAATTTTGTGTTTGTATAATGATTTTTTTTTGTGGCAGTTTTGGGTAACTTATTATTTTTGTTGCATCATATATTTTTCTGGTATTTTTGTGGATAGAGTAATTTTGTGTACTTTTGTCTCATTTTGTGAATGTTTGTCATCATTTTGTGCATTTTTGTCATCATTTTGTGCATGTTTTTGTGTGTTTTTGTAGTTGTTTTGTTGTAGTTTTAGTTTTGAGAGTTTTTGTTGTCATTTTGGAGACATTTTGTGTTTTTTTTTATTGTTATATTGTATTTTCAGAGTTATTTTTAGAGTTTTGTGGCAGTTTTGGGTAACTTACCATTTTGTGTTTGTTTGTTGCCTCATATATTTGTCTGCTAGTTTTGTAGCCTTACTGTGTGTTTTCTGGAGTACTTTTCATTATTTTTGTCATCAGTTTGTGTGTTTCTCTTTAATTTTGTATGTTTGTATAAAGTAATTTTGTGTATTTTTGTCTCATTTTGTGAATGTTTGTCATCATTTTGTGTATTTTTGCTTTCCTTTTGTATGTTTTTGTAGTCATATTGTTCATTTTTGTTTTGAGAGTTTTTGTTGTCATTTTGTGTTTTTTTATTGTCACATTGTGTTTTATTGAGTTATTTTTAGAGTTTAAATAAAATTATTGCTGCTGCAATTTTGTGTGAGTTTTGTTGTTGATTTGCATGTTTATATTTTGTGTGTTTTGGGGGTCATTCTTGTCATCACTGTGTGCATTTTTGGCATCATTGTGTGTATTTTTTCTCTCCTTTTGTGTATTTTTTCACATTTTTTTCCCATGCAAAGCTAAGTACAACTTTTCAGCGCTCGAACCATGTCACCAGTAGGTGGCAGTATGCAAACTGTTTCTTCCCACAATGTTTGTTCAAGGAATATTAAAAAAACACTTTTATGTGATGATGGACAACAAACTCACACTTCTATCGCTGTCATGCCCTCAGGCTAGTTTTATGTAAAAAAAAAGGTTCAATCTGTTTTTTCTCGAATTTTTGTGTGTTTTTGGAGGACTTTTGTGCATTTTTGTCATGATTTTGTGTATTGTTACAGTTATTTTTGTGTGCTTTTAAACTGATAAAAAATAATAAATGTATTTGTGTTTGTTGTTGATTTTTATTTTGTGTGTTTTTGGGGTCATTCTTGTTGCAACGCTAACTACAACTTTTGAGCGCTCAAACACAATTAACCAGTAGGTGGCAGTATGCAAACTCCTCACCATTTTTGTTCATGGATGGAATACTGAAAAACACACTTTTATGTCATTATGGAAAACCAACTTAATATCCTGTCGTGGGCGTTTGGAAGGTCCAGGGGCCACATGTAGCCCTCAGGCTAGTTTTGTGTGAAACTAAAACAACTAAAATAATCAAAATGAGACAAGATGACTCCAAAACTTCTAAAAAATATATTAGAAAAATACACAAAACAAGAAAAACACATACAATTACTCAAAAACACAAACAAAAGCCCAACTACTGGGATAAAAGTTTCCCATTTCTGTTGTACAGTAAGACATTGAGTAAATACATTTGTTTATGAGTCCCAGTAACCCATTTATTTAAATGTTCTTTTATTTTCTAATTAACGTGCACTATGTGGCAGCTCTACACTAAACATGCTGAATCCTCTCTGATCCAAACACTTCCTGTTTTCATCTGACCAACCATTACATTACCATTACTGCCAACTAATCACTTTTTATGAACATTATTTGTGCCAAGTCATCAGCAGTTATCCTTCTGTTGTTCAGCGAGAGCAGAAACAGCCAACTTCTATCACAGAGGGGGCCACAAAAATGATCTAAGGTCCACATTATCAACATTTGTGTCAATACTTAGAATAATGATCGATTTGAGTGTTATTATAGAAACTAATAAAGGATTTAGTTTATTTTACTGTCATTTTTGTGTGTTTTTAAAATAATTTTGTGTAGTTTTGACCTCATTGTGTTTATTATTGCTGTCCTTTTGTGTATTTTTTCATCACTTTGTTGTTTTTTCTGTCCTTTTGTGTGTTTTTTGGAGTCATATTGTATTTGTTTGTAGTCATTTTGGGTGTTTTGAGCCATTTCGTGTGTATTTGTTGTCTTTTTGTGTATATTTGTTGTCAAGTTAGTTGTTTTTGTGTGTTTTTAGAGTGACTGTTTATTTCTGCTGTCATTTTGTGTGAGTTTTCTTGTTGATTTGCATGTTTTTATTTTTTTGTGTTTTTGAGGTCATTTTGTATATTTTTTGCCATCCTTTTGTTTGGTTTTGTAATGTATTATATTTTTGTTTTTGTCATCATTTTGGGTGTTTTAGGCCATTTTGTGTATTTTTGTCATCATTATGTGCATTTTTCCCATCCTTTTGTGTAGTGTTCATCATTTTGTGTGTTTTAGGGTCATATTATGTTCTATTTTGCTTTTTGTCATCATTTTGGGTGCTTCTGAGCCATTTTGTGTATTTTTGTTGTCATTTTGTTATTTTTGTGTGTTTCTAGAGTTATTTTTGTGTATTTCACCTGCCTTTACTGTGTTTCTCTGAGTCATATTGTATCATTTTACATGTTTTTGTTAATTTCCTTGTTTTTTTTTGTCCTTTTGTGTATTTTTGGAATCATTCTGTGCATTTACCTGCACACTTTGCATGTGTCCTGGAATTCCTTCCTTGACGTATCTGGATTTCCAGTTGCTTTAAAGTGTGCCACGCTTTAAATAAATGATCTGCGGCATCTGGCATTAATGGAGGATATCTGCAAAAGAAATGGGGGACCCTCCAGCATCATGGCTGCCACAGTCCTCACTCCACACCGCACTCATTTTATGATAAGGGAGATGGAGGGCCTGCGATTGGTCCCCAGACAGCCCAGTACAGAAGCCATAAAAACACACACACACACACACACACACACGCTATAAAAAAATGTCCGTCTGTGTGCAGAGGACAGGGAGAGGGAATCTGAGATGTGTGTGTGTGTCTGTGTGTGAGTGTATGTATGTATGTATGCGTGTGTAAAAAAAAAAGGGGGTGGCCTGTCGAGGCCGAAACAATCACCCTGTATCAGCACTTTATGGTGCAAACACTACATCACCGTGACAACAAAGGCAGTAAAGCGCTATACGCTGCTGTAAAACACTGGGTGATGCTGCAGAGGGAGGATCGTTAGCACAGCTGCTTAATTGTCTGACCACACCCCTCCTCTTACACACACACACACACACACACACACACCGTACATAGAGGTAACACATCCCAACACATTCCTAACAATGGGGCTCCAGGGTTCACACAGACGTTCACACAGACGTGCACACTCACAAACTATTCCCAGAAGAAAAAGCCATAAAGATGGATAATGGATGATGGATGGATGTTGGGGGCTGCTCCGTGCGATCATTCAGGGACACAAAGCTGCATTCAAATACTGTTTGTTGATCAAAGATTAATTCATCACACTGTAATTAGCTCAAACTCACAGTTTTCTTTTTATTTTGGAGAACAAACCAAAACATGGACTGAGGAACTTTTTCAAAAATAACCTCAATTAGCAGCCTTCACCTCACCAAACATTCTCTGTCAGAGAGCCCTGTACTATGAAGCAGGATACAAATATGCTCACTTAAAGCTGATATCTGGAGTTTCTGAGAAATCTATGTTTACTGTATGTATGATTCTTTTGAAATGTGAAAAAATACCAAACTAGTCTTTTACTATGGTCTACTGCTGGTGGTCATTCATATACATTAATGTATATAAGTCCCTCCTTCGTCCTATAGACCCCTATACAAATGGAAATGATCGCCGACTGCCTCCAGCCAATAGGCTTCAACTTCCTGTTTTTGAGTCTGTCAATCCAAGTGAATGCGGAACTGTGCACGGAAACAAGGCCGTGCATCACAACAGCAAACAGGTAAATATGATTTTGCCTCTTACCTGACCCACAGATCTGTATCAATGCGACTTTGTTCTGTTCCGCAATGCGCGTGTAGAAAAGTAGAGGCGTGGCTTCTGGTAGAATGGCAGAGGCAGCGGGAGGAAGTGAGGCTGTTTAGGGCGGGACATCGAGACATTTCTCAGAAACATCCGGATATCAGCTTTAAGCGAGGTGATTTCAGACAAAATGTGTCCGCGCTCTAGTGGCAGGGGTGGAGATAGCAGCGTCAGACCAATCACAATCATGGACAAACTGTGTAGAGCAACTGATGTCACAATGGAGGAATAATTCTTTAAAATAATGAATTAAAATCCATAATTCAGACCAAAAACAACACTGTTGCTGCAGAAAAAGTAGGACTGTAATAACTACTACTAATGTTGCATTCATACAGCTCCACCTACATCAGAATCAGGTCATAAGGGAAACATCAGGTGGACAATATTTGTATTTTATACAGCCTGTATTATCTTACTGGACTGAGGCTCTCAGCGTCACCACAGAATACATGGACAAATGAATGAATGAATGAATTTATGGGTCTGAAAACGCCCGACGCACACAGGTTTTATCAGCTGACTAATGTAGGCGAGTCCATCTGATAAAAATCTATGTTTTCTATAGGATGTCATTGGGTAAATAAAGGATAAATATTCTCTCTCCTGTCAGCGTCACATCAGATCCACATTTTCTAAGAAAACCGATTGGTCAGGAGGCGGGCTTTAGTACTCGCTCAGATCATATCCACTTCATAACCTGGTCATGACCAGGTTAGGTGTTCAGCCAAAGTTACCATGGTGATTTGGCCTGGTAAGACGTTAGCCAGCGTCATAGTACAGGATACACCAATTAAATCCGGGAAGCGATAAGAGGAAATCTAGCTTCATAGTACAGGCCCTAGAAGAATTGAGACTAGGGAT
This sequence comes from Gouania willdenowi, assembly GCF_900634775.1. Lineage (NCBI taxonomy): Eukaryota > Metazoa > Chordata > Actinopteri > Blenniiformes > Gobiesocidae > Gouania > Gouania willdenowi. The sequence continues at coordinate 4,417,383 of NC_041064.1, forward strand.
GTAACGATTATTCGTAAGGCAGTCAAAAATCGATTCATAGGTATCACGGTTCAAATCGATGCACTAAAAATTGAATCGCAGTACTTTTTTTTAAACGGCACACGGCGCTATATATTTATCTTTCTCGTCCAAAAGTGTAGGCAGCGGGCGGAATCTGCTGCTACTTTCTTTCTGGCGGCCTTCTACTCTTAAACATGTTCATAAATGATTCCTTACCCCTTTAGCACTGAAAGAATATCTGTAATATTATGTGAATATCTGTAAAAGTCACGTTTTTCTATTAGCTCTGTCTGCTAGCATAGCATCTCTTCTTCACTGCACAGAATATCTGCATGCCAACCGACCACTGGGTTGCCAGCGTCCTCTGCTGGTCCAAACAAATATCTGACGTAAATACAGTGCAGACTGGTTTTTTTTTTTTTTAAAGTCCAATTGTTAAGGCACAAAAAACATTTTCAGTTGCAGTTTTAAAAAGAAAAACAACTATTATGCAGTTTAGCATTGTTTACTATAGAACCAGAATTTAAATTAATAGGCTTCTTCTTCATTCATATTATTCCTTTATTTATTTCATTCAAGATTTATTTTTAGTTAAATTGCATTGTTCTGAATAGTTTATCGAGGTATTATTTTGACAATGAAAAATAAAAGGAAAATAGTACAGTATTTTTATCAAGGGATTCCTTTCCCCCCCAAAAAAAGGAATATTTTTCAGTCATCATTTGTCTACAGTCTCATTTCGTAAAATAAATCGTGAGAGAATCATATCGTGAACCCAGTATCGTGAATCGAATCGTATCGGGAGTTGAGTGAATCGTTACATCCCTAGGTTTAACATTAAAAAAAAAGACAAATACGACCAAAATGCTCCTTTATTTATTTTCCAAATGGGGTTAAAATACATTTAAAGTTAAGTTAAGTGAACAACCAGCATGGCTTTTTGAGACAAGAGATCCAAACACTTTGATGAGAACACAAACCAGGGGAGGTGTTTCCATGTGCATGTCTGTGTGAGGTCTGATAACGCTAACGTGGTCTGTTGGCCTCTTTCTAATCTACACTGTGCATGCTTTTCTCCTCTAAACACCAGTCATATCCTGTGTCCTATAAATCAGACCGTCTGTGTTAACAGTAACGGGTGAGTGCTCGCTGTGCACCAAGCATCGTTACCGTTTCAACATTTCTGTACATGTCACTCGTCTTTTCAGCTCGGTTAAACAAACGTTAACCAGAAAACGAGGCAAAACCTCCAAAATGTGTGTTTCTCGTTACATTCAGCATTTCTTGCGTCTGTCACGGTGAAGATTGAGTCTGTATGTTTGATGTTAGACGTGTGTGTGCCAGGGAGTTTATGAGCAGTCAGCACTAATGGAAGCACTCTACGATAATGAGTAATGAAGGGGCATCAATAACATCTATGAGTGACATTTCTGACAGGGCAGCTTTTAATAATGGCCGCCGTCAGCAGACACCGACGTACAGATGGAAAGTGATGCAAAGCAGAGACGGAGAGGAGACGTAAAGAATTGATAGAGAGATGAATCATGGATGGAAAGGTGAAATGACACCTGAGGTGATGGACGGATCACAGTTTAAATACATTAAGAATACAGGAGTAATACAGAGAAAACGCAGCTGAGAACTTTAAAACCAAGATCAATTTGTGTATAAAAGTATGCTACTGCATGCAGCCACCAAAGAAAATACATATAATTACATAAGAACACAAAAAACAACAGTAAAAATATACAAAATGAATCCAAAAAACATGAAAAACGTCAAATGGACAACAAAAATAACCAAAAGGACAACATAAATTGCTCTGAAAACACAGACGACAACTACAAAAATCTCAAATATATGCAAAACGACAGCCAAAATACACAAAATGACTCCAAAAAAAAAAAAACACACAAAAGGACAAGTATATACTAAAAAGGACAACAAAAATACACACAATTGCTCTGAAAACACAAAACACAACTACATAAAACACAAAAATACACACAATTACACCAAATGATTCCAAAAACATACAAAGAAAAAAAAAAGGACACAAAAGGACAATAAAAAAGAGAGACATGAATGAACAATCAACATACACAAAATTGCCCTGAAAATACAGAGGGCAAATGCAAAAAACACCAAAATATACTAAACGAGAACAATAAACATACAAATTTTCAAAACATAAACAGAAACGAATGATTTTACAGAAAAACAAACAAAAATACAGATAATTACTCCAAAAACAAACAAAATGACAACAAAAATACACAAAATTAATCCAAAATACATACATATCTTCAAAACATACACACAAAAAATATTTTTCAGAAAAACACGTACACTAAACTGCAGAAAATTACTCCAAAAACACACAAGACGACAACAAAAATACATAAAATTACTCCAAAAAACATCTCATTTTTTTAAAATAGACAAAAGGACAACAGAAATACACAAAAGGGGGAAAAAAGATACACAAATTTGCACTAAAAACACAGAACTACAAGTACAAAAAACACAATAAACAATGCAACAATATACAAAATGACAGCAAAAATACACAAAATGACTCATAACATACAAAACAGCAACAAAAATACATAAATATGCAAAACGACACACAAACACACTAGTTCTTTCCTGTATTTAATGCTCAAACTGGTCATTTTTCTAAATGCTGACATGAATGTTAATGTGGCCCATGAATTAAACTTTAAATAATAATTCTATAATGTTACATGTTGGTATTAAGACGCTCTTCTTGTCACGTAATGCATTGGTTTGAATGATGCAGAAATGGTAGACTTTAATTCTGCCAAAAAAACCAAAGCTAAACTTATGCAAACCAACGTCCAGCATTAATATTAATATTATTCATACTTTCTGTGTTTGTTCTCCTTCTTTCTCTCTTTTCTTTAAGTTTAAAGTCTCTCGCACCATCTGTGCTTTCATGTTTCTAAATATATGACCACAGACTCACATTCATTCCTCCAGCAGATGTCCGTGACACTCACATAATTATGCTGTAAATATAAAACTTGTGGAAACAATCCAATTTCCTTCACGCTCTGTGGATTATGACTCAGCTTTATTAAAAGCAAAGCCAAAAAAAAAAGCAATTAAGACCTTTTGCAGTTCATCATTTAAATTGAATTGTGGGAAACACAAACCCAGTCATTATGAGTTGGCTTCATAGCAGCAGCCAGACACTGAGATATGTAGATGTATATTAGGCATAATTAAGACCTGCAGATGAAAGTGGATAGCACACTTTTAATTAGCTTAGAGCTGAGTATTGTGTTATTATCATGTGGGCCGTGGTAATAAGAATTATTACCCAACACACTTAATAAATAAATATCCTTAGTAATGAATATGTTTAATATGTGCTTGATTTAACATTTCAGAGCAGAATTTTATGTCTGTCTGCAGCATATATGGAAAAAAGTTAGTAAAGTCATAATTATGAGATGGAAAGTCATAATTACGAGTTAGGAAAGTCATAATTATGACAAATAAAGTCATAATTATGACTTTCCTAACTCGTAATTATGATTTTACTAACTCATAATTATGACTTTCTATCTCATAATGACTTTCAGTCTCATAATTCTGACTTTTTTTCTCATAATTATGACATTCTATCTCATAATTCTGACTTTACTAACTCATAATTAATTATTTCTTTCTCATAATTGACTTTATTTCTCATAATTAAGACTTTCCTAACTCATAATTATGATTTCACTAACTCATAATTATGACTTTCTATCTCAATTATAACTTTACTAACTCATAATTATGTTTGTCTTTCTCCAATTATGATTTTTTCCTCATAATTATGTCTTTCTATCTCATAAGTATGACTTTACTAACTCATAATTATGACTTGCCATGGTTATTTTCTATTTTTTTTAGTGGTGGCTTCCATATTATGCAGCACGAGCAGCGCTGTTTGGACATTATTTTTCTTAATGTGTGACATTCAGAGCAGATAAAAAAGCTTTATCTTGCGTCTTATACTTGAAATGCACATGGTCGTGTTGGGAACGGTTAAAGCCTGACCGCTAACAGGTTACACCGCGGTGATAGATGAGGCTTTAATTCTGAAAAGGGATTGAACTACAGGCCTGGGAAGCATTACTTAAGCAGCGTGACACTCTCCTCTATCCATCTGTGCCTGGCCACCCGCCCTCCCAGCTCCCTCCGTCCATTCCTCCACCCTGGTTCACCATTAGTCAAATACGCTGCATCCATCAATCTATTGTTTCCTCGCTCTATCTTTCAGGCCGACGCTCTTTCTGCACCACAAGTCAGTTTAAAAGTCTTCATTTCTAACACTTTGTCTTCTTCAACCTTCCAAACTTTCTACAACTCACAACTCTATGCATAGAAAATTAAAACCATGAAATCACATACTACTCATACTAAGTCAGACGTCAAAATTAGTATGTAGTGCGTTCACATTAGATAGTATGGAAAAATTGAGTATGCGAGAGTTACCCAGATGTATACTATATGGGGACACTTTTAGACTATAAGGTAACGAATAAGATAAGATAAAAGATAAAAAACCAGGAAAAGGTAAAAATGTTGATGAAAACCTCTTTTGTTTACTGAAAGAGGATAAAAAAAATAACAATAATCTGTAACCGCAGGGGGCGACAGTACCAACTCTGCGGTTTGGTAGTAGATAATGAAGCAGAGAAGAAGAGCTCTCCTTGGGTACATTTAGGCCATGTTCGAAATGGCATTTTAACATACTACTCATACTAAGTCTGTCGTCAAAATGAGTATGTAGTGCGTTCACATTAGATAGTACGAAAATATTGAGTACGTGAGAAATACCCACATTTTTTAAGTATGCACACAACAAAAAAACAGGCAGTGGTGAGCCCACCTGTCCAAGCAAGGACGTGGAAGACATCTACATGATTGGAATTATGGTAGCAGGCATGCTGTTGATTGGAGCTGGCAGCTTTCTGAGCGATTGCAAAGTCAGTATTACGTTGGCAGCTGTTTTGGGAAGACTGCCAGTCATTTCTGATGGATGGAGCAGGGCTCTCAACACTCAGACTCATGTGATGAACAAACTCAAAAGTAAGCAGGAGGCTACTTTGGAATGTTTACGTGGAATTGAAACTAACTTGGAGAAGTTGAATGCTCGGCTTGCAAGTTTAAAGGCCACCTTATTGGATTACTGCTGGAGACCGGGACTCAATGCTATCGGAATTGAGCTAGCCTGAATCGAAAACAAATTGCTAATCATCACTGGCTCCCAAAGCCAGTCATCAAGGTTGTCTCATTCATCCACCAGGATGTTTGTCCTCCTCCTCTCCTCCACCATCACCTGGAACTTTGTTTCTGAACCAGATCTACTTAAGGTCATTATACGTCATCTGACTGTATCAGAATGGAACGTTGGCCCTCCGTCGACGCTCCCTCCCCGCAAGCTATAGGAGAGGCGGGTGAAGCTTCACAAGAGGCTGCACGCACGCGCCCCCCAGCGGCTGGCAATCCTTTCTTTTTCTCCTAAAATAACAACAAAAACACAAAAAATGACAAAAAAAACACACAAAATGATAGAAAAATAACCAAAGTTTTCCTAGAATACAAGGAAAATCAAAGAAAAATACACTAAATGTCTCACAACACATACTAAACGACAACAAAAAATACCCCAAAGGACCCCAAAAACAGAAAACGACTACAAAAATTTAAAAAAATCCAGGGTTTAATTTGCTGTAGGCTATATGTCGCAGCACAAAAGTTAGGCTGCTTTAATCTGGCTTAGTTTGCACAGCTAATATTGTTCCTCTTTCAGCTATTTTTAGTGCTTTTGGCTAATAAAGGTGCCAATCAAACAGCTCAACCAATCAGAGTGTGCCTGGGTTCTGTAACTATATCTATATCTATAATAAATGGAGCTTCTACAAACAGCTGCTCCTCTTCACTGCTCCATGTCTGCAGATCAGTCTATTTACAGTTTATTGGCCTTTTTTTCTGATTTATTGTCATCAGGTTGCTACGCTAACTGCCTGCCAGCTCTAGTTTAGCAGCTAGAAACTAGAGTCTGCGTTTTCATTCTGCTCAAGAGTGCAATCAGTGTTTTATATTCATGCTAGTTGCGTGAACACTCAAATTATTGTTCACGGGCTGAAACTCAGCAGTTTGATGACAAGTGGCCCTGTGTTTTCAGGTCTGAAAAATAAAGGCAATTCCAACTTTATTATGCTGTAGTTTGGACTTCCACATATAACTGATATATAAAGAAGTTAAAACAATGACAATATCTAAGCAATACATGTCTGCAGGATATTCACTTCTACAGTTCTTGACTTTGTGAGCAATTTTTGTGTAATTTCGAGGAATTTTGTGGAATGTTTCTTGAGAAATTGCAGACTTTTGGGAAACTCGACAGTTCTTTCAGCAATTTGCGATTAAAAATGACTGCCATCATGTAATAAAGGCATGGGAAAGATGTTTTATTATTACATTTCTATATTTGGAATGACTGAGATATCTACAACTGAATTATTTGGAGATTTACACAATAATGAATGATTTTTCTTTAATTTTTCCGATACATATTTCTGTCTTCCATATCTGATTTGTCCCCCAATCAAGGTACACCCCAAACTTTAGAATAATTTGGATAATTTTCCTTTGTCCTGGTGTTTTTTTTTGTATATTCAGCATCATAACAGATTACAAACCATTGATAACGTAAATAAGTCCGTTTTTATCTTAGCTTTTGCATCAACGGTTGTAAACAACATTCTAGGAGCCTGATGTCTTGTAAGAATTCCATTAAAACTGGTATGAAAACTTCCTGTTGAGTTGTTGAACTGACAAAAGTATCCTTTAAATTCAGAATTTATCAAGGCAAAAACAGAGAAATACAACATTTATCCACAATAACCATAACTCTTATTCAGTGGAATGATTGTGTATTAAATACATAAATAACTGCAGGTATGTCCACGTTTACATTAGTATTCCTTTGCCATTGCTCGTCTTGTCTCGTCCTCATCGTGCTTTCCTCTCCATGCTCATCATTTATCACCTGCACCCGACCATGCTTCATCCTCCCTGTGTGTGTACTCACCTCCTCCACCTCCTCTACCACCACTAATTAATCCACACAACCACCGTCTGACACATAAAACCCACAGAGAACCGTCTATACATCCAGATTCTCTTCTTCTTCTGCTGCTGCTGCTACAGTACAGTCTTTGTTCTACCACATCTTGACATCCCTATTTTATTCTTCACCTTTCCATCTCTTATTGATGTTTTTGCATTTATTCTTTTATCGAGTTCTCTATCATTTCATGTGACATTTTCCATCAACAACTTTATGTATCAAACTTAATGTACATGTTCATAAAGGCCAGACAGTTTTCTGAGCCCCCTAAAGAAATACACAAAATAACTCTAAAAAGCACTAAAATGACAACAAAAACACACAAAATGACAGGTAAAACACAAAAATTGTAGAAAAATGCGCCAAAATATTCCAAGATCTCAAGAAAAATGACAAAAAAAAGCACTAAATATCTAAAGATGACAGGGTAATAGACTAAAGGTCCTAAAACATATCCAAAATGACTCCAAAAACATACTAAATGACAACAAATATACCCAAAGGACAAAAAAAAACAAAAAAACAGAAAATGTCTCCAAAAATACAAAAGTAGACTAAAACGTTTTTTTTTTTTTTTTTAAATCTTGAAATTAAAAAAAAATCTAACTAAAATGATCCAAAACCACACAAGAAATACATTAATGGACAGAAAAAAGCATTAGATGTCTCCGAAAACACAAAAGATGACAGAAAAATAGACTAAAGCTCATAAAAAACAAACTAAACGACAACAAAAAATACCCCAACAGACCTTAAAAAACACAGAAAACGAGTCCATAAATACCAAATAGACATCAAAATTGGACAAAACTATTAAAAAAAATAAATAAATGAATAAAAAATGTTTGAAAAAAACCCCAAATTATCCAAAACCCCACAAAAAATACATTTTGGGACATAAAATACACTAAATAACTCCAATAACACAAAAAATATAAAATTATTAATGCTCATTATTCTAAATTTCTGACATAAATTGAGTAAAGTAATATATGATGGGATGGAGGATGGAGGATGGAGGAAATGAGGAGCTGAAGCTCAATAATCACGCTCATCAACAGTATTATTTACTACATTTCTACACAGATTAGAGTAAAAACCACACAAAAATAAGAGGAAAATATAGAAAAAGACAAACATACACAAATTCTTTGTTTTTTCCTGTAATAATTCTCTGATTAGTCATTATTCTACATTATTAACTGTTAATAATGTGGCCATGTGATCAGATACAATCACATTATTGTCGTGCTTGCTGTGATAAATATTATAATCTCTGTAGATCTATATTTAGTTCCCACCTTTTCTTTTCCTGATTACTTGCTATAAAGAAAAAAACAAGCTAATGTTTTTCATCTTGCTGCCTCACTGGATTATTACCAAACTTCCATTTGCTTTTGAACACTGCCATCTAGTGGAAAACTCTATTATTGCTTTGAATTTTCATAGGATTATGTGTTTTTTATACAGTACTAGTACAGTGCCAGTCGGAAGTATGCATTCATGTGGGAGCATAAGTACAGTTGTCAATTATGGCCAAATAAGAATATGTTTGAAGGTTGGATGTACAAAGAGGTGTACATACTCTGTAGTGTTATAAAGAGCTTTATTTGTGGGTGTAAAATAAAAAAGCTTGTGTTATTTAACTGGTTTAATTGTATGGGACATGAACATGATAAATGTGTTTGTTTTTTTTACTCACTTTTTTTTTTGTTTGGTGTATTTTTTCCGTAATGTGTGTTTTTTGGAGTCATGTGTATTTGTGTATCTTTTTGTTGTGTTTTTGTGCATTTTTTGTATAAATGTGTTTGTTGTTTTGTTTTGTTTTTTTACTCATTTTTATATTTTTTGTAATGTATGTTTTTTTGGAGTCATTGTGTGTATTTTTTTTCTTTCTGTTGTGTTTTTGAATAATTATAGTTTTTTTTTTTTTTTGTTGTTGTTGTTGTCATTATAGTGTGACTCTGGAGTCATTTGGTGTATTTTTGTGTAGTTTTGTGCATTTCTGTTGTCATTTTGTGTAGTTTTTGTATAAATATGCAGTTTTGTGTATTTTGAGTCATTTTAATTTTTTGTTGTTGTTTGGTGTTTTTTCTGTAATGTATGTTTTTTGGAGTCATTTTGTGTGTTTTTTATCTTACAGTTGTCTATTTGTGCATTTTTTGTACAATTGTTTTTGGTTGTCATTGTAGTGTGATTCTGGAGTCATTTTGTGTACTTTTTGTATAAATATTGTTTAGTTTTTGGTTTTATTTTACTCATTTAGTATATTTTTATTACAAATAAATAGGGATGTAACGATTCACTCAACTCCAGATACGATTCGATTCACGATACTGGGTTCACGATTTATTTTACAAAATGGGACTGTATATAAATGACTGAAAAATATTCCTTTATTTTTTTTGGGAAAATACTATACTATTTTTCATTGTCAAAAGAATCCCTTGATAAACTATTCAAAACAATGCAATTTAACTAAAAATAAATCTTGAATGAAATAAATAAAGGAATAATACAAATGAAGAAGAAGCTTATTATTTAAATTCTGGTTCTATAGTAAACAATACAAAACTGCATAATAGTTATTTTTCTTTTTAAAAGTGCAACTGAAAATGTATTTTGTGCCTTAACAATTGGACTAAAAAAACAAACAAAAAAAAAAAAACAGTCATTTTACTGTATTTAGGTCAGATATTTGTTTGAACCAGCAGAGGGCGCTGCTAACCCAGTGGTCGGTTGGCATGCAGATATTTCGCAGTGAAGAAGAGATGCTATGCTAGCAGACAGAGCTAATAGAAAAACGTGACTTTTACAGATATTCACGTAATATTACAGATATTCTTTTGGTGCTAAAGGGGTAAAGAATCATTTATGAGCATGTTTAAAAGTAGAAGGCAGCCAGAAAGAAAGTATTAGCAGATTTCGCTCGCCGCCAACACTTCTGGGTAGCGCTCTCTGCTGGTTAAAAAAAGTACTGCGATTCAATTTTCACAGCATCGATGTAAATCGTTATACCTATGAATCGATTTTTAACTGCCTTACGATTAATCGTTACATCCCTACAAATAAATAAATACCTTGATAACCAAACTCCATATGCATTATAGCGCCAATCAGAAAAACAACAAAACTGCGATAAAACTAAACGTAAAGCTCCAAAATACATGAGTGAGTAAGTAAATAAAAGTATTATCTAGAATTCAGCTGTCTTTTTAAAAAAATAATAATAATAATAATAATAATAATTTTTCACCTTTGAACCGAGTGGTCAGAGCTTAGCTTCTATGCATGGCACCACAGAGAATCTGAAGTTTTCCAGATGGAGAATTGAACAGGTTGAGTTCAATACCGACTCTAGTGAAACAGCACGTTATTGAACAACAGTTATATGGTTTAAACAATGGGAAACGTGTCTGTAAAAGACTCACCAGTGGCTGATGGTTTCAAATGATCTATTCAGAGAGCTCCGTGTCTCGGTCTAAACTATCTTCTTCTCTATCGCTCGTGTGTTTACAGTCTGTGTCCGCTTGGCTGTTGTTCGCAGCGATTGGCTCTGGCCGCACACGTGACTCTTGCTCGTGTGAGGAGCTGTGCAGTGAAATAGCTATAGATGGTGCACTAGTGCCCCCCTCACACCCTGAGGTCAAAAGCTGAATAGGTTTCATTTCATGGGCCGTCCGGAAGTGAAATAAAATTTAAATAAACATTTTGAAATGACCAAATTACTCCAAAATAACAGATACACACACTCGGGGTATTTGGAACCCGTTGACAAAATTTCAGGGCGAACTCGCACCACGTCGGGGAGATATTTGCTCCACACATACACGCGCACACACACAGACGTTCCTTGCTTTTATAGGTAGAAGATAAATAGATAGATTAATAACATGTTTTCTGATACACACATCTAACAGCACACCTCTTCCTTATATATATATATATATATATATATATATATGAACATTCAAACTGTCAAAGGTCAAAACTACAAGAAGTGCAATCTTTTTAAGACAGCAATGCATGTTTTATTATTGTGCACACCTGTTCCTGATATAAGTCAATGCTTATTCCCCAGAAACTTGAATTACTATTAACGTACAACAGTTAATACGCCACAGAAAACTAACCGACACCTTATAGACTCCAATCATCCTCATACTCTTGCATTTGAACAGTGGAAGCCTGAGTGAGAACATGCAAACTGCACACAGAATCAAACCCAGTAACCAGTGCTTCTCAAAGTGAATTCAATAATAAATAAAAAGTTGTTTCCGTGTCATTTCTTAGTCACTTTTCTGACTGCGAACACAAACCATGGCAACAATGCAGTCAGAGAGGTATGACCTCAGCATCATCATCAGGAGCTGAAGAATAGATGTGCCATTCATTCACCTCTGTGTGTGTGTGTGTGTGTGTGTGTGTGTGTGTGTGTGTGTGTGTGTGTGTGTGTGTGTGTGTGTGTGTGTGTGTGTGTGTGTGTGTGTGTGTGTTCACGTGGATAATGTAATTGACAGGCTGCTCTCACAGGACAGAATAAATTCCATTCCAGACTGATCTGCTGAGGACTGGGTGCAGGATTACTTTGTTTTTAGGACTTTAATCAACTTTTTTTTTTTTTTTTTAGAGGGGGGGGATTGTTTTCCATGAGTCGGTCCAATGGGGGCCAATTTAACCACCTGCTGCTTTCGCTACTACGTGAGGCCCAGCAGAGAGGAGATGCATGACATTCTACGGTGAGATCTGCGGCTTCTCATGTTCATGTGTTAGTGCAGACTGTGTTTCTCAAATAGGGGTACGTGTACCCCTAGGGATACGCGATGGCACTGCAGCGTGTACTGGAGAGAGAGAGAATATTAAATGATAGCGTTAAAAATATTTGGGTTCATATTGTTCATTTTTAGAAAGAAAAAAACATTATCATACTAAATATTACCAGCAATTCACTAAACGCCAACAAAAACACACAAAATAAAAGTAAAAATACATTGAATAGTAGAAAGAACAAACAAAACAACAAAATACACAAAATGGCATTAAAAACACACACAGTAACAGAAAAAATACACGACAAAATCCAAAAAAATTACAGAGAAACACACAAAACAACAAGAAACAACGAAACGATACCAGAAAAAACCACACTGTGATAAAATAATTTAGATAATAACAACAACACACAAAAACGACAACAAAATAGACAAAATGACACAAAAAACACACACACTAAGAGAGAAAAATACTTATGATTATACTAGCAACACACAAAATGAGAGAAATGTACACAAGATCACTAAAAAATACACAAAAATAACAGAAAAACATACAAAACCACATTAACAACCAAACGACACCAAAAACACACACTGTAATTTAAATAATACCAACAACACACAAAAACGACAACAAAAACACACAAAACAACAACAAAGACACACTTAATGAGAGAAATATATACAAGATCACTACAAATGACACAAAAATACCAGAGAAACATACAAAAACACACACATTGTGATAGAATAATTTAAATAATACCAACAACACACAAAAATGACAACACAAAAACACAAAATAAGAGAAAAATATACTGAATAATAAAAATAACAGACAAATGACAACAAAACACACAAAATGCCACCAAAAATACACACACTGAGAGAAAAAATACTTATTATGATACCAGCAACACACAAAACGACAACAAAGACACAGTAAATGAGAGAAATATACACAGGATCACTACAAATGACACAAAACACACACACACACACACACACTGTAATAGAATAATTTAAATAATACCAACAACACACAAAAACAACAATAAAAAAAACACAAAATAAGAGAAAAATATACTGAACAATAAAAATGAACAGACGAAAAACAACAAAATGGCACCAAAAACACACAACACGACAACAAAGACACTGCATTAAATGAGAGAAATACTGTACACAATAGATCGCTATGTTAATGTTTTCTAATGTTTGTTTGTTTTCTGTAAGGATACGAAACCCGGCGACTCCTCGACCTCCTGCCCAGTTATCCAGTGACACCAGTGAATCCAGTGAGAGTGACACAGAGGAGGAAAGTCTTTTTAAGCCTGTGCCTTTGAGACACAACCCAGGGGGAAGCAAACAGCAAAACCAGAGCTATACTGGGAGCTCTCCCAGTGCCACTGGGCAGGGCCTGGACAGAGAACTACAGGCTTTCATCAGCATGAGAGACCAAGCAGACCAGGCTACAGAGGTAGTACCACAGGTGTAAAGAGTATTCTACTCAACAACAAGTACGCCATACATAAAATACTCAAGTAGCTCAATTAAATAGTACTTCAAGTAAAAATTACTAGTTATTTTCACCCCCCACCTTTATTTTTGGTAGTAAATCGTTGCCATGGTTCCCTTACATACAGTAAACAACTCGTGTAGAAATTTAAAAAGTAAGAGACCAAATCTACCATAAGTGGAAAAAAAAAAAACTCTAAATATAGATACATTTATAAACTCTAAAACTGATGAAAGAACCATAACCTCCATTCAATGCAGTACATGTAATCTGATTGGTCGGCAATGGTGTGATGCGTTTAATTGTTGTCTGATAATTTCATTTTTTTTGTAGTTTCACAGTCAGTGTATGTTGTGGACATTGAATTTTACGTTCAGAAAAGGAAATCAAAAAACAAAACAAAAAAAAAAAATAGTGGTTATTTGATTTTCTTTTTGAAATTGAAAAAACTCAATTTCAATTCCAGGCATATTTATTTATCATGGGATAAACAAACATTTAAAAAAAATGGGTTGATTTTCAATGTTTGTTTCTAAAAACCTAAAAACAGAAATACCCGAGGACAAAAAAAAACAAAAACACTAGTTTCTTTTATTATTATGGTTAGACCGGAAGTTGTTCTTTTCAAAATAAGAGCACATATAGGAGGATGCTGCTGTTTTCCTGACACTAAAATCTATGAATTATCGCTATATTTTCCCTGCTGTTTAAAATGTAAAGCATTTACATGAAAATATAACCTATTTGATGCAGGTGATACATTAGAAAACCGTGAAAAATAACCTAAATAAAATTAATACAAATAAACTATGTATTTGGGTGCCTATATTGACGAGTTTATATGTTTTTGCTGATATCTGATTAATATCTGTGTGGGAAAAAACTAGTTTGGTCTAAAACAATGACGTCATAAAGCTGTGTTTCTTTCAATATGTCGAAGTTGATGGCGGAAACACATTAGTGTCTTTTTCTATCCTCCTATGTTGTTTCTATTAACTTTTTTTTTAAACTCAACTTTATCATCTATTTAACAGTGAGAGCTGGATTGGTCACACAGAGGTTTTAAAATGTTCCTTCATGTTTGTACGTTAGTAGGAATGTACACGAGGACCACCATAATGAACTCATGTGGTCACTAATAATGACCGTCTCTGTGCAGATCTATAATCTCATCATCCAATCAGAACACAGGACACTGATGTGGCTCCTCAAAGAAGTCTTTGATTTGTTGTTGATTTTAAAACGAACCTCAAGCTTTTTGATGTAAAGAAACACATTTTTGTGTCGTAAACGGTTTATTTTACACCATTGATGAACAACTTTAATCACAAAAGTGATGCTCATTTTTGTGTGTTTTTGTTTTTTTGTGTGTTTTAAGTATAATTATTTGCATTTTAACATTGTTTTGTGTGTTTTGTTGTAATTATGTATATTTTTCCTGTCATTCAATGCATTTTTTTATTATCGTTTTGCTAGTTTTTTTGTCATTCCTTGTATTTTTATTGTCTTTTTTGTGTATTTTCCTCTCATTTGGTGTGTTTTTGTTGTTTTTTTTGTATTTTTAGTATAATCATTTGCATTTATACATCATTTTGTGTGTTTTTGTATATTTTTCCTGTGATTGGATGCATTTTTTGATTGTCGTTTTGTAAACTTTTCAGTTTTTTTTTGTCATTCCTTGTATTTTTGTTGTCAATCATTTGGTATGTTTTTGTTGTTTTGTATTTTTAGTGTAATTATTTGCGTTTTTATGAGGTTTTTTTTGTAATTTTGTACATTTTTACTGTTATCCGATGCATTATTTATTTTTGTCGTGGAAATCTTTCAGTTTTTGTAGTCATCATCCCTTTTGTTGTCTTTTGTGTATTTTCCTCTCATTTGGTGTGTTTTTATTGTGTGTGTTTTTCGTGCAATCATTTGCATTTTTATGTCGTTTTGTGTGTTTTTGTTGTAATGTTGTATATTATTCATGTTATTTGTTGTCGTTTTATACATTTTTCAGTTTTTTGAAGTCATCCCTGACATTTTTGTTGTCTTTTTTTTTTGCATTTTTCTGTCATTCTGTGTAATTTTGTTGTTTTGTGTATTATTATCACATTATTAAGTGTGTTTTTCTTTGTGCTCTTGTTGTTGTTTTGTGTGTTTTCGCTGTAATTTTGTAAATGTTTTAGTTTTTCGTTGTCATCTCTTGTATTTTTGTTGCCCTTTTTTTTAATTTTCCTGTCATTCTGTGTAAGTTTGTTGTTGTTTTGTGTGGTTTTTTTAGTGTTGATATTTGCATTTGTATGTCATTCTCTGTGTTTTTGTTGTCGTTTAGTACATTTTTCAATGTTTTTTGTAGTCATTCCTTTTTATGTGCATTTAGTGTGTTTGTGGAGTCAGTTTGTACATTTACTTTGGGCACTGCACAAAATTAGCCCCAAGCTCACTCATGCTGATGGGATCATGTGACATTGTTCATGTTGAGAATAGATGCTCCACACACTGTCCACATTCTCCCGGCCAATCAAATCTCAGAGAAGACGTAGGCCAGCAGCCTGACAGACACGTTGGAGGGAATATTTAACAAGTTTTGACCCAGAAACAGAATATTTCTCTCCATGTAAAGGCAATAATGAAAGTAGGACATACAATGATACATATAGATGAGTTGAGTTTCATTCATTGTGTGTGTTTGTGTGCTTAAGGAATGGGAGAAGCTAAACTACGACATACACGCCCTGCGTTACGCTCAACGTGAGGTCAAGTCACGCTGGAGGAAAATCCTGGTTCAGCTCGGTGAGAGAATTCAACTTTATTTCTAAAGGTTTAACAGAAACATGTTGAGATGTTTCTCCTCGTATTATGAGTGCATGCACTACAGCAGAGATCATTGATCCAAGGGCCACATTATCAATATTCATGTCAGCATTTAGAATAATCAACACACTGAGCGTATGTGTGTATTTTTGTATATTTTGACATCTTTTGAATGTGTTTGTGGTTTTGTGTGTTTTTGGAGTAATTTTGTGTATTTTTGTTGCTGTTTTGCCTAATTTATCATCATTTTGTGTCATTAGGTCATTACTGTGTATATTTTGTAATAATCTTGTGTGTTTTTAGAGTAATTTTAATGATTTTTGTTGTCATTTTGTATATTTTATAGAGTAATTTTGTCTATTTGTGTCCTCATTTTGCGGATTCTTATTGTTGTGTATATCTTCATGTTATTTATGTATTATTTATTTGTAGTCTTATTCAATTCAATTCAATTCAAGGTTCTTTATTGTCAAATATGCACCATGTTAAACATACAGCACAGATGAAATTGCAATCCCCCCCCAACCCCCAGTGCAAACCTGCAGTGCATAAAAAGAGCACTTAAAACACAAAAACACACAACAAACACTTATGTGTTTTGAAAGTAATTGTGTTGTCATTTTGAGTATTTTTTTAAATTAGTCTTATACTTATTTTGTGTTTTTATTTTATTTTGATTTTTGTTGTCATTTTGTGTATTTCTGTTATTTTTGTAGTTATTTCGTGTGTTTTTACAGTTATTCTGATGATGTTTGTAGTAATTTTGTGTATTTTTGCAATGATTATTTTTGTCATCATTTTGTATATTTTATAGAGTATTTTTTGGCTATTTCTGTAATTATTTTATGGATTCTTTTTGCCGTGTATATGTTCATGTTATTTATATATATTTTGAAGTCACCTTGTGTGTTTCTAAAGTAATTTTTGTTGTCATTTTGAGTATTTTTTTATAATTTTCTGTTATTTTTATAGTCATTATGTGTATTTCTGTTATTATTGTATATTTTTGTAGTTATCTTGTGTGTTTTTACAGTTATTCTGATGATTTTTGTGGTCATTTTGTGTATTTCGGCAAGTATTTTCAGAGTAATTTTATATATTCTTATTGTTGTGTATATTTTTCTGTGAGTTTTGTCTATTTTTTGTATTTTTGTTCTCATTTTGAGTATTCTTATTGTTGTGTGTATTTTTGTAGTCATCTGTTGTGTTTTTACAGTAGTTTTGATGATTTCTTTTGTAATTTTGTGTATTTCTGCTCCATCCTCCACAGGTTACCAGTGTGAGGTGGAATCTTTGCTGTGTGTGAACAGACAAAGTCGCTTCAGTCGAGATCTGGAAAATCTAAAGACCGCCTCACATCTGCTTCAGCAGCTGCTGGACCACACGTCTCTGTTTCCTCCAGGGACAGGAGACCCTAATCGATATCTGTTTGTCATGGTACACACACACACACACACACACACACTGCAGGACCCATTTCATTGTTATTGAAGCCAAGAATCTTTCCAAATTTTCTCAATTTTTTATTGTAATATTAGAAAATGCAGCTTTCTCATAACCACAAAAAAATTGCTGCAAATTAACAGGTCAGTTAGTGATTTGACCTGTTTATTGTTGCAAAGGCAACTAATTGCCTTTGAATTATTTTGTAATAATACAAGAAACGGCTGAGATTCACAACAATTTAACAAGAAAAGGATCATTTCCTTAACATTTGAAAGGTTTTCAGTGGATAAAATATTACATTTACAGTAGGTTTGTGGTTTTGTGTCGTTGCAGTCATCTTATGAGTTTTTAGAGTAATTTGGATGATTTTTATTGCGATTTTGTGTATTTCTTTTCTCATTTTGTGCATTCTTATTGTTGTGTATATTTTTCTATTATTTTTGTAGTCATCTTGTGTTTTTGTAGAGTAAAGTTGGTGATTTTTGTTGTGGTTTTGTGTATTTTTCTTAATCATTTGAAAAGTTTTCAGTGGATAAAATATTAAATTTAGAATCAGTTTGTGGTTTTGTGTGTTTTTGTACTCATCTTATGAGTTTTTAGAGAAATTTGGATGCTTTTTTTTGTAATTTTGTGTATTTTTTTTTATTTTTGCAAGTTTTTATGGAGTCATTACGTGTATTTCTTTTCTCATTTTGTGCATTCTTATTGTTGTGTGTATTTTTCTATTGTTTTTGTAGTCATCTTGTAGCGTAAAGTTGGTGATTTTTGTTGTCATTTTGTGTATTTTTCTTTATTTTTGCAAGATTTATAGAGACATTTTGATTATTTTTGTTGTCGTTTTGTGTATTCTTATTAATCATTTCCTTCATATTTGAAAAGTTTTCAGTGGAGAAAATATTAAACATAGAATAAGAAGTTGTTTTGTTTTGATAATAAATAAATGATGGTTTTATTATGAATAAATGATGTTACTTTGGTGCAAACTGCAACAGACATGTCTGAATGTGGTTTTAGCAAAATACTAGTTTTCTGCAAAGACTGGCAATCTTTAACACTATTATTCCTGTTACAGTTAAACTGTTTTTTTCCCCTCCATGTTCCCTTCAGGACCGCCTTTTGTCCCTGGACAGCGCTGAGGACTTTGTCCGATTGGCCAAAGACAAATATCCAAAGTAAGAACCAGGAAGTGAGAACATCTGAGAGACTGAAAGGTTCTACACAAAAATATATTATAAATGTAATATATTTTCGGTCTGTTACAAAGTATATTAATATGTTGTTTTAGAGCAAAGACTTTGAACCATTTACGTTAAATACGCAGCAAACAGAACAAGTGTAAACTGAGGCGTGATATCAAAGCGATACCACATGAAAGCACTTTAGATGATCGTTCTAAAGCTGAATAAAAAAACTCTGTTACTAAATTACGTCACAAATGTCTTTGGAGTCATTTATTTCAACTTTCAGACTACACGTAATATCACTTTATATGTGGGCGTCACCATTTTGGAGATTTCAGCCGATCTGCTTCACACCAAAGGACTACATAATTACAGAAAAATACACAAAAGGACAAGAAAAAAAAATGCACAGGACAGCGAAAATATGCAAAAGGACAACAAAATTACACAAAGGGACGACAAGATGACAGAAAAATGCACAAAAGGACTGCAAAAAATATGCAAAAGAACACAAAAGGACCACAAAGTGACAGAAAAACCAGCAAAAGAACTGCAAAAATACACAAAGGGAGTAAAAAATTACAAAAAAAATACACCAAAGAACAGCAAAAATACACAAAGGGACTACAAAATGACAAAAAAATACACAAAAGAACAGCAAAAATACGCAAAAGAACAGAAAGAAGACAAAAGGACCACAAAATGACAGAAAAACACGCAAAAGAACAACAAAATACAGAAAAAGGACAACAAAGGTACATAAAATACACAAAAACGACAAAGCAATTATAGAAAAACAAGCAAAAGGACAACAAAATAACAGAAAAATCCACAAAATGACAACACAAAGACACGAGAGGACAATCAAATTATAGAAAAATACACAGGACAACAAAATCACACAAAGTTACGATACAAAACACACACAAAAAAACTACTACAATAAATACACAAAAATGACAGGAAAATGTACAAAATGTGGCCTTAAGAGAAACAGAATCACACCCCCCCCTGTGATAAAAGTCGGCCATGTCTGTTTTGGTGTTTAATCATTATTTCTAAGAAAATCAGAACCATTACGGTGGAAATATTCTGACCTCTACTAGTGTGAGTTTAAAGTCCTAAATAGCCTCACACTCCTACTAGTGAAGGTTACATGGAACAGTTTTTAGTTGAGAACCTTTTTAAATAAATATGTTACACAGCATTTTACAGAATTAGCAGCAGATGTGATTACTGTGATCTCTACAGCTGAAGTTAATGCATTAACATTGTTGCCCACAAGGGGGCGATAGACAATCACATTCAAAGTTGTTGAAATAAGTCAGAAAAATGTGTGTGTGTGTGTGTTACTGTAGTTTCCTTTCACTGTGCTTCACCTCTGATGTACAACTTTAAGTTAAATTAAAGGCTCTGACTTTTTTATATAACGGTGTCTTAAACACAATAAAACAATGTCATGCATTTGCTGTTAATGGTGGAAAAAAGGGTGTTTTGTCAGGAACTAAATCTATCTTGGGGATTGGTGTGGAACATCCAGATATTCTATCACAGTCATTGTAAAACTAAATAATTTTTAAAAAAAGAAAGAAGGATAATGAAAGCAGGCTGCAGAGCATTCACGCTCCTTTTATTCTGACCCAGATATTGTCGTCTGTCTCCAAGGTTGGAGGAAACAGATGTGGAAGTAAAAGAGGGGGAACACTGGGGGGGAGGGGGGACCAGCTTTTTCTCATTAAAACCTCTGATTGTGTGTGTGTGTGTAGTATTGACGTCACTCTTCATGATTCTGCTGAAATATTCATCCACACACACTGACCAGTGATTATTAGCCTGCATTTATTGGCCTGTTGTCATATGAAGATGATGATTAACAGTGTGCTAACATACATTTTTAAAGAATGACGATTTTGGAGGGGAAAAAAAAAACCCACATCATCCTAACAATGAACATCTACTTTGTGTGTGTGTGTGTGTGTGTGTTTTAGTGTGCATATGACATCTGTTTCAAGTATTCTGCATCACATTAAATTAGAGCCTCACTTAAAACACAATTGTCATTCCATTCTCCAGAAAGCAGGAAAATAATAAATCAGGATTTGTACCATTAGGTTAAAAAACGAACGTCTTCAGTGAGATAAAGTAAAGAAAAATAAATAAAGGTTCCAGAGAGCGGGGACCCCCACTGTAGCTGAAAGTGGTTGAACATGTGTAGACAGGGTCATCTATAAGGGGGAATGTCAGCAAAATGATGGTCCATTGTTCTATGAATCTCTGATAACCACATTTATCTATTCATCTGAATAACATCCACTGTTATTATTATTTGCATTGTAGTATATAGTCATCCAAAAGTAGGGCTGGGCCAAAAATTGATTTATTGAATTTGTAGATAAAAAGCATTTTTATTTTGCAAATTTGAGTTGAAAAAAAAATTATGTTTTTTCTCCCACCAGTTTTTTGGACTTTTTCGCGTTCCATCCTTGTGGGTTACCGTAGCGCGACGTGAGCTAGCCCCCTCTTTGTATACATTTGTTTACCCTTTGAGTAGGCCATACGTGTGCTAGGGATGTAACGATTAATCGTAAGGCAGTTGAAAATAGATTCATAGGTATTATGGTTCACATCGATACTCTGAAAATTGAATCGCAGTACTTTTAAAAAAATATATATTTATCCTCTTGTCCAGAAGCGGAGGCGGCGGGCGGAATCTGCTACTACTTTCTTTCTGGCCGCCTTCTACTCTTAAACATGTTCATAAATGATTCCTTACCACTTTAGCACCGAAATAATATCTGTAATATTACGTGAATATCTGTAAAAGTCACGTTTTTCTATTAGCTCTATCTGCTAGCTTCTTCACTGCAAGAATATCTGCATGCCAACCGACCACTGGGTTACCAGTGCCCTCTGCTGGTCCAAACCAAAATCTGACAGAAATACAGTGCAATGACTGTTTTTTTTTTAAAGTCCAATTGTTAAGGCACAAAATACATTTTCAGTTTCACTTAAAAAAAAAAAGAACTATTATGCAGTTTTGCATTGTTTACTATAGAATCAGAATTTAAATGAATAGGCTTCTTCTTCATTTGTATTATTCCTTTATTTATTTCATTCAATATTTATTTTTAGTTAAATTGCATTGTTTTGAATAGTTTATCAAGGGATTCTTTTGACAATGAAAAATAAAAGGGAAATAATACAGTATTTTCTAAAAAAAAAAATAAATGAATATTTTTCAGTCATCATTTGTCTACAGTCCCATTTTGTAAAATAAACCGTGAGAGATTCGTATCGTATCGGGAGTTGAGTGAATCGTTACATCCCTAATGTGTGCCACAGGCATGTTTAATGCTAAGGGAAGAGTTTATTATTTTTTTTGATTGTAATGTTATATGTTATAAAATATGTATTTATCTGATTTCTTAATCAGAAAATTTAAGCTACTGTGAAGTTGCTGTTGCACTTTTGCTTAAATCTGGATTAAAGCTTGAAATTGTTGAATGACAGAGGCTCAATTACTTTTTATTTTGGGATTATTTTAACTGTTGACGACAATCACAGCATCAAAGTTGCACTTTTGACAAAATTTCTGATGTTTGCAGTCATTTTAAGTGCATTGAAAAACAATCGAAACTCAAATTTTCCTTTTTTTTTTTTTAGGTAAAATTGCCCAGCCCTATCTTAAAGATCTAAATCCTTGTTTTAATCAGAAATAAAATGGGTTAAAAGTGACAAGAAAAGGTGGTGAAATGGGATTTTAAAAACTACAGAAATTGGTCAAAAGTAGTAAGTAATGTTTATTTATATACAGTAGCACCTTTCACAGTTAGTGCTTTACATACTGTATCAGCTCATTCACACTCACATTCACACACCAATGGGACAGAAGTTGAAAATTAGTGTGGCCAAAAATAGACAGAAAAAGTGGTTAAAAAAAGGGTTTAGTGTCACATTGGAACAATTAGTTTAAACTGGCAAATAATGGACATGAAAAATTGTGATCGTGGTTCATTTGGCAAAAATAAATTTCTTGGAAAGTGACCTGTATATTCTTTTTACAGTCACCTTAAAGATGCAAATCCTTGTTTTACTCAGACATAAAATGGCTTCAAAGTGACCAAAATGGTGGAAAAGGTGGTGAAATGGGATTTTAAAAACCACAGAAAATGGTTAAAAGTTGCAAATTAGAGTGGACGAAAAACAGGCAGAAAAGGTGATAAAAAGGGTTCAAAGTATCAATATTGCAACAATTACTTAAAACTGGCAAATAATGGGCATGACAAATCGTGAATGTGGTTAAATTGGCAAAAATTAGCATGAAATATGGTGAAAAGACGTTAAAAGTGACAATAATGGGTCAACATATGTGACATTAGGTGGAAAAGCGGTGGAAAGGGTTTAGAAGTGCTGAAAATGTCTTGAAAAGTGGAAAAAAAATGTGCAGAAAAGGTATTGAAATTTGATGGAGAAGTAATGTAGCAAAAATTCATTAAAAGGAGAAAAATTTTTGCCAGAAAAAGCGATAAAAAAAAGTTTGGTGTAGTTGTGGAAAAAGGGTAAAAAAATAACCAAAAACGGGCTTCTTAGTTCCTTGAAAGCATCTGGTGACCTCCCCCCAGTATCTTACGACTCCAAATGGGGTCCTGACCCCAAGGTTGAGAAGGCCTGATCTACGGGTTCCCACATCCCAGAATGCAATGCACACAACCTTTTCGACTATGTCAACAAACCTCAAGCTTACAGTAAAGATCAAAACAAACGTCCGATTGGCAAATTTCAAACTTTTACATCATTTCTTTTCAGCACATCATCTGTGATTTATTGATTTATTGATCTATTGATCTACAAGGCCAACACTTTGTCTTTATCTGGTAAAAAAAAACAGTTTTCTTCTCCAGCAGCTTTAACTCTAAACTGAGAGACACAGTGCTGTGCAGGGAACCAGTAAACCCATGTGATGAATGGTGTACGAACCATAATGTTTACGTTAAGATCCAGCGATGGGACCAATGTCTGAGACAGCTCAGACGTCAAAGCTTATAAAGATGGGTTAGGAATGTGGATTTAAAGGTTATTATACATCTTCACGTACACAAAAGTCAAAACATGAGTGGTTACAGTAAGTGGGAACTTAGCAAAGACTAAACATAGGTTCACGTTTGTCATCTTTAGAGCTGTTACCTTATTTCACACTTCCTAAATGTCGACGAGCGCTGCCTTCGGTAACACATTTGTGGCAGATTTAGTAATATTTTGAAAACCACACCACATAAATCAATGTCAGACCAATAAAAAAAATACAATCTGTGAGCCACATGTTGGAATAAAGCCTTCTGTTTGAAAGGAGAAGTTGGCTTTTACATTTTACATACATTCCTCAAAGATAAAGTAACATTTATGAACTGTGAATATCATGTTTTGTTTGGAAGCAAATCGTAAAAACACTGATAAAGGGTTCCTGTAGTTCAGGGGTTTTCAACCTTGGGGTTAGGACCCTATTAGGACACTGGAAGGGGGGTTTCCAGAAACTAAGAATATTTTTTTTTAACAATTTGAGCCCAATTTTTCTTATTTTTACAATTTTTCTGCGACTGCACCAAACTTTCCATATTTTAACCTATTTTCATCACTTTTTCTTGCCAAATTTTTCCTTCTTTTAATGCATTTTTGCTACATACATACAAATTTCAATTTCAATTTTTTTGCACTTATAAACCCTTTCCACCTAATGTCACACATGTTGACCCAATATTGTCACTTTTAACCTCTTTTCACCATATTTCATGCTTTTTTTGGCCAATTTAACCACATTCACAATTTGTCATGTGCATTATTTGCCAGTTTAAACTAATTGTTCCAATATTGACACTTTTTTTTTTTTTTTTACCACTTTTTCTTTTTTTGTCTGTTTTTGGCCACTCTAATTTGCAACTTTCAACCAATTTCTGTGGTTTTCAAGACCCTTAAACCAGCGGTTCTTAACCTTTGGGTCCAGACCCCATTGGGAGTAGGCGAGACACTGGGAGGGGGTCTCCAGACACCTTCAAGAAACCTAGAATATTTTTTTAACAATTTGAGCTCATTTTTGCTTATTTTTGCCATTTTTCTGCAACTACACCAAACTTGCCATATTCTAACCTATTTTTATCACTTTTTCTTGCCATATTTTGCTCCTTTTAATGCATTTTTGCTAAATTCCTCCTATTTCTGCCACTTCATCAAATTTCAATGTCTTTTCTGCACATTTTTTTCCACTTTCAAGACATTGTCTGCACTTATAAACCTTTTCTACCACTTTTCCCACCTAATGTTGCATATGTTGACCCATTATTGTCACTTTTACCCTCTTATCACCATATTTCATGCTTATTTTAACCAATTTAACCACATTCACCATTTGTCATGCCCATTATTTGCCAGTTTAAAATAATTGTTCAAATATTGACACTTTGTATCTTTTTCTGTCTGTTTTTGGCCACTCTAATTTGCAACTTTTAACCAATTTCTGTGGTTTTTAAAATCCCATTTCACCATTTTAGTGATTTTTAACCAGTTTTATTTTTGATTAAAACAAGGATTTACATCTTTATGATGACTATTTAAAAAATGGATGGATAGGTTGCACTGGTATACAGATTGATTTCCAAGAAATGTATTTTTCTTGGAAAAAAAACAAAAAAAAAGATATTTTGCATGCTCCAATGTTAGACGGCTTCAAAATGGCTGTTTGACATCTTTCTTTTTCAAAAAAGCTACACTATTGGCTGAAGAATCAATCGTCGAGGTCAATCAGATCATGCCTGGAGGCGGAGTCTGGTTCCGGTCGTATTACCTTTCACTGTATTCCTCTGAGTTCCAATAAATATCGATCAAACACCTTCTCCTCATATCAGTCTGTTTATAACTTTTTAAGGTAATCTTTTGCTTTAATCAAGCGGCTGCTAGCTTGCTACGCTAACTGTTCATCAGCTGTACTGTAACAGCTAGAAGCCAACGTGCACTTTTTTACCTTTTTTTTTTAAAGTGGTGCTACTGATGGGCTGAAAAATTCGGCACCAGACAAAGAAATCGTCAGCGAAATCTTCCCTCCTTCGTGGGCTGATAGTGATGCACCTTTATTGTGTTGGATCTGCTGATCGTGCACATCTCTGGCAAAGATTTCCTCCTGGAAATCACTAGAACATCCTCTCCATCCCATCCGTCAGAACGTCCAGTTTCTCCTGTCGCGCAGGAAAAATAAAATCAAAGACAGAAAGTGGGAGCGAATGCAAAACAACGAGTCTGACCCAAAATGGCTGCTCCAGTTGCTTTATTTCAAGAAACAATTGTTTAGAAATCAACTTAAAAGCTTCCTTTTGAACGAGTGTCCACATCTTTAGTTCATTACAAACACATAAAAGATGATTGATGTTGTAAACATGAGCAGGAGAGGGATCCGTTCATGGAATAAATACAAGCGGTTCATATTTTTATTTTATTTTTTAAAAACAACGTCATTACAATCTATTAACTGGGAGACAGAAGCTTTTTTTTAATAAATCTAACCCTAACTCAGTTATTATGTGACATTTTGGTGAACCACTAAAAGTAAAAACCTGTCAGAAACATTTTATTTTAGATAAAACTTATATATTTATGTACTTTGTAGCTCATATTTAGCAGGCAGATAAAATGTGTTGTAAACCTAATTCTTGTCCAAAGGCTACACACACACACACACACACACACACACACACACACACACACACACACACACACACACACACACACACACACACACACACACACACACACACACACACACACACACACACACACACACACACACACACACACACGCACACACACACAGCAGGTCAGATGTCACCAGTCTTTTTGGGTAAAGTAAGATTATTTAGTTGCTTTCAAGTCAAATCCACTGATTTTCAACGTTAATAATGTAACTAAGAGAAAGCAGATTTCAGTGTTATGCTAATTTAATGCTTCTTTATCAGTTTTACCGTCAGACAAAAGAAAGATTCACTGAGCTTTGTGCTTTTTCATTTGAAAATAAACCTTCCAAGCTGCTTTTCAGGTTTGTCTTTTCCTAGATTTACATTTTTATTTTTAATTTAGGTTTTGACCAAACTTTAACAAGATTTTTTCACATTTAGAGCAGTGTTGATACATTTTCAGACATCCTTAGCAACTTTTCTCCTACTCACGACAAATTTTGTTGCTTCATCTTCTCCAACAACTTCTAGCAACTTCCTGGACCATCAACAGCAACTTCTCCACACGGAATAGTTGACGACACTGGTTTGTAGTCTGCAGGTCGGCCTTGTGTGTTAGCATTTCTTATCTAAAGCTAACCTTCCCAATGTTTGCCCGATCTAACAAACTCCATCCATTGCTGATCTAATGTTTGACAGCACGCTGCTGTTCAGGTAAACGGTGACTCAACACTTCTGCATCCATGACTAAGCCCCAAGGTCTTCCTCTTACAAGCTGATGTCAGCTTTTTTAGTTCCCCCCCCCCCCCCCCCCCCCCCCGCAGCTAGCTTAACGTTGGCACGGCAACAACCTTTGTTCACGCATTAGCCACCGAATATAAATCTGCATTTATACCTTTCTCTTTTTTTTTGGTCAATGCCTGTGTTTTAGCAGTCATAAAGAGGTTACAGTCGACATGGGCAACTGGTGGTCCAGGGGCCACATGCGGCCTTAGGTCTGATTTTGTCCGGCCCCCAAAGTAAAAGCAAAAAATGACCCTAAAACACACAAAATGCCAAAGAAAAACATACTAAAACAACACAAAATGTAATAAAAATACACAAAATGTCATAAAAATATACAAAATGACAATAGAAATATGGAAAATGTCTCCATAAATACACAAAATGACAGAATAATATACAAAACCACAACAAAAACACACAAGAATGACTCCAAAAACACAATATGACAATCAAATACACAAAATGACTTGCAAAACACACTAGACGACTACAAAAATACATGAAATGAAAAAACAACAAACACACACGAAATGAGAAACTATCCACAAATGATAATAGAAATACACAAAATGACAGAATAATATACAAAATGACAATGAAAATCAACAAAATGGCTCCAAAAATAAACAAAATTACAGAATATTATACAAAAACACAACAAAAATTACTCCAAAAACACAATATATCAAAACAAAAGCATAAAATGACTCGCAAAACACATAAGACAACAAAAATACACAAAATAACAGAATAATATACAAAACCACAACAAAAATATGCAAGAATGACTCCAAAAACACGATATGACAAACAAATGCACAAAATGACTTGCAAAACACATTAGACGACTACAAAAATACATGAAATGACTCAAAACCACACAAAATCAGGGAAAATATCCAAAACGATCATAGAAATGACAGAATAATATACAAAATGGCATTAGAAATCTGCAAAATGACTCCATAAACACACAAAATGACAACAAAGAAAATAAATCCAAAAACACCAATACAAAATGACATAACTCCTGTGATTAAAGTTGCTCATCTCTGGTTTCCAGTGTAAAGCTTTTGTCGAGGCACAGGATGCATCTCAGTAACATTCTGGAACGTCAGCTTATTAGTTTCCTTCCCTTCTATGATAGCCTGAGCGCTCAGAATCGCTAGTCTGTGGTGGAAATGACTCAGTGTTGAGTGAGATGGTATGAAATGACAGCACACATATGAGACCCAGCTGATTAGTATGTCTTAAAGGACATGAATGTTAGATGTTAGATGTGCTGTATGACCAGCAGGGCTGAATTCTTCCTAATTCTTGTTTCACATGGGGTTGAATGATGAAGGTCATTCCAAGTGGAAAACATAGAAAACACACATTTAGTCACAGCCATCTCACACTGAGGCACAACTGAATGGTTCCTATTGTAATTCCTAATGTCCTTTGTTGGCTTTTTAACATCAAAAAGTTGTTTCCATGGATACGGTTGATGGTAACGGAGTGGAAAGGAAAAGGTAAAGTGCTGAAAATTAGAAACGGAACTAGAACGCTAGGATTTTCCTGCTTTATTAAGAAATACACACTTGATATTTCAGTAAAAGTAAAAGTTTTCCTGAAAACAATATGTTTTGTTGGGTCCAGACATATTTAAATAAAAAAAATCATATACACCACAACATTTATAAAAATAAATGATTAAATGAATAAAAGAAAATAAGAATAAATTAACTTTGTATTTTTTTATTTCCACTTTTATTTATAAATCTATATTTAATTTTTTGGACAATATTTTTTTCAAGTTTTGCATTTATTTATTTATTTAATGATGCATTTATATTTTATATTTTGTATTTTTTCCCCACTTATTTTTAATTACTTGTATTTAACTTTTTTTTTTTTTTTTTTTTGCGTTTATTTATTTATTTAATTAATTTTAATTGTGGCAGGGTTGGTCCTCCATACAATACAGACCAGGACAAAGCAGGCAGAGTCCTGCAACACTTTACAGGACAGAAGGATACTTGGACTTGGGAGGTTAATATTTCAGCAGAAAACCCCAAATATACATAAGTTAATAGACAAAAAAAAGTGCCGACTAAGGAGAAATACAGGCCTTTATAAGGTTTTCCTGCTCAGTTTGAAGCCAGACAGTGATTCACTCCTTTCCATGATCACATGGCTGAGTATTCTATCAACAAATGATGCTCGTCCACGTCAGACAGACTTTACATTCATTAGTCCGTGATCTGAATCAGCAGCTGGATCATCAGGGTGAACAGACTTATTATTATTTCATCTATAAAAGTTCTGTTTTTCACAGAAGAATGAGTCTGAAACAAGAAAAACAGCCACACACGCTCGCAAATGTCATCCCGTCCTCACAAAATATGAATATAGTGCACCTTGTTTCATAGATCCAGTGTGTGTGTGTGTGTGTGTGTGTGTGTGTGTGTCACACAGCTGGAATACCAATGAAACCCTAAATCAGATTTGATCTATTGGATCGGTCGTGCTGTGACACAACTATGTGACCATGACATCTGTATTTGTAATTGAGTTTCCAGTAAAGTATTATGTAATTACAGAGCAAAAATGTCAAATTATCCAAATCAAACTTGAGTCAGAGCGTAATGTGACGTGACGTATGAACCCAAAAGCTCAACATCCTTGCAAATGTTGTCACATGATGTCCCCGCTGGCTTCTCCTGAACATGTGGGTTTTATATTAAAAGCTCAGAAATTCCCTCTGCATTGGATATAACCACAAAATAGAGAAATAGAGGGTTTTAGAAGCCAATATTCAGGACTTAAAAGATGTTTGATTTGAAGAGGACATCATTATTTCATTTTAAAATGACATGCATCAGGGGAAAAAACAGATAATGAATAATTAAATTAAATGTCTGTCATTTCATTCAATTTACAATTTAGATTACCGCTTGGTCGGAAATACTGTACTTTTCACTATTCCTGTTCAAATATAGAGATTTATTACTCACCCTGACTTTCCATAATCTAGATCTGGGGCCAAACACAGAGTAGTTTGATCCTAAGTGGGACGCAGATTTTAGGTGGGAAAACAAACAATTTACACATTAATGTCCCCAGGTTTGCACTTCCACGTTTAAATGATACACAAAGTATGTAAGGCGCCGACAATATCCAAGCAATAAGTGACAGAAATCAGTCCCAGCGGGATTTTCTCTGTTAAATTTCCTTGATTTTGTGACCAATTTTTATTTCATTTGAGGAAATTGTTAAATAATTTCAGGAAAATTTTGTTTTTTTTTAACCATTTGAGATTTAAAGTGACCGCAATCATGTGATAAAAGCATTGGGGAAAAATATGATCCTCCAAATATTGTGGCGTTTCATTGAATTTGTGTATTTTGATGGGCTTAGATATCAACAATTGAATTATTTGGTAATTTACATAATAATTCATGTTTTTTATGTCTTTTTTTTACTTTCTGCTGCAGGCCAAATTGAACAGTCTAAAGGGCCGGATTTGGCCCGCGGGCTTTGAGTTTGATCTAGATCATGTATTTAATATATGTGTGTGTAATGCGTTTAGTACGGTGGCCCTAAAAGCTCACAACGCAACACAAAAACGAATAAAAACCCACAAAAATAACTCTTCTTTGTAGATTTTTACTTCCGTTGTTGATGTTTACCGGCCTGCGCTTGTGTTGTGTTGTGTTTCATTTATTTATCACTTGTTTCAGGAAATTAACTTTGAAATCTACACTGATCTCTTGACATGTTTTGACTGCTAACTCCTGCCAGTCTTCCTCAGAGGTGTCTATTGACGGCTTTGATGTGTCCTTATGACTTTTTTCTGGGCGTGGCCAAAGTAAATTAAAACCATAATATATAAATTCAAAAAAGAAGACAAAATGAACTTGCTGGAATTAAAGAAAGAATGATCGTACTTTTCATGACATGAAGGCTATTAGATATAACTAATCTAGCCCAAATATCAGAATGTTTATCTTAAATTAATATACCTTTACTTTCACTGATATAACGCAAAAAAATACATCAAAATATATTGAAGGAAATGGTCTTTTAATGCATTTCTTTCTTGAGTCGACAAGATCTTTGTTGTGGAGTTGGTTCCAACATGTAGTGACAGGAACACAGGATCTGAGATAAAGGTGTTGGTACAGACGCAGACAGATACGCATCTAATTCTGGACCACAGCCTCTGAAGTGTATTATGTTTTGTGTGTGTGTCTGTGTGTGTGTGTGCCAGCAGGCGATGGAGGAGGTGTTTTTCTTTAGCCTCAGGATACGGGGATATGTATCAGCCTGACTCTGCAATCTCCATTTTCTGTGAGTCACTGGCCAGAAACCCCCATCTCTTCAAGTCTACAGACACACAGAGACATGACAAATACTGGGCTTCCACCATTATGAGCTCATTTCAAAACAGCTGCCATTTGCTCACGGAGGTCAATCGAGGGGGAAGGCCTCGGATGTGTAACCCTCGGCCTGTCTCCTCACCCGACTTATTCCAGAAAACATGTGAATGATTGAAAACACCCTGTGTCATTTCTCACTTTGGCGTTAAGGAAAAAAAACCTCGCCTCAGGACACAAGCCGACATATAGTGTTACAGTAGCTGCCAAATCAAGACGTAGGGCTGTAAATAACCAAGGGGTTCAACAGTTGGGCTGTCGTACATTTATCTGATCTTCCAATAGGTTGGTTTTCAGAAATGATTTGAAATGTATTGTAAAGTTTTGATTCTGGGAATTAATAGATCCTGCAGTCAATATGTTGGCTCTAGGAGTGCCACTGCTTTTATACCGGTTTAGTCCTAGACCTGGTCCCAATGGTTGGAGGACAGCTGATGATTTGATAACCTTGATTTGCATTCAGAGAACAACTTCTGATCAACTCCAAACAGCCTCTGGTGCAGGTACATGAGCTAACAACGTGACGGCACTGTTACTGGAGTAGAGACAAACAGTCTCTCATCATTGGGTCAAAGCCAGCACTAAAACGTCTTCCTTCTCTGTTTGTTCATTAACAACATTCAACAATGGAGCAGCAACAAGCTGTCGTGCTTTTGGTGGTTTTAATGCACTGTTTTGAGTATTCGCCGGCTGCCCTGACCACCCACAATGCCTCGCGCTCTACGTTATCGCAATACTTCCTGTGTTTGATCCGCTCTGAGAGCGGTTGTGTTCATGGCGCTACTAATCGCTCCAGACTTAGATTGGAAACACTCCGAGTCCGGCAAAAAAATCCACTCTAGAATTTGCCTGTTTGATGTTTGATCTGCTCTCGACTTCATTTGCGTGTTCACGCTGCCCAAATGAGGCAGACTATCCAAGCAAACAAATCCGAGGGCTTTTTAGCCACTGCAGTGTCTGTCAGCATATATTCCGTTGAACTTGGTGCGGTCCAGGTCATGAATCTGCAACAATTTTGCATTTTCATTTGGTCTGGTTCACATTCACACTGCTCTTTGCCAAGCGCACCAAACTTTCTAAACAACGGCTGCTCGCCTATTGGATGGAATGCTTCCGCTTCCTTCTTCTTCACTCAGGTAAAGAAGAAGAAGAAGCGCCAAATCTTATCGGTTCTCATGTTTATAGTTCATCCGTCAATGGCGTCCCGTTTTTATTTACTGCACACGCTCATTCCCCCACACGTGCAATGTTGCTTGCGTTGAAGCATCGCCTCCTGTTTTTAGTCCCACTTCCTATATTTGGTCCGGGTTTGCTAAAAACCGCACCAGGCTTCACTTGAGGCGAACCGAGACCCAAACTTTACAGGGGACCAGACTTTGCTTGTTTGGTTTGCACCAGACATCAAAAAAGCTTTCACACCAACGCGAACGGACCAAACTATTCGAGGAAATGCAGCCCATCAAGTTTCCTCTTTACCTAAAAAGCTAAGCTTGGCACAAAACTCCTCCATTTCCTTTCTGGCAAAATATGCTACTCACACATTTGTATGCACACACACACACACACACACACACACACACACACACACACACACACATAGTGCTGGGCCCATCCCAGACACACACACACACACATGCTTCTCCCAATGTGGAATGGTTCAATGACAGAGCATGGACTCCACAGTGGTTAGAGTTTGGAAAAAGGACAAAGTGGAAAGTGTAGTCAGCTGCTCGGACACTAAAAGAAAAAAGGAGTGAATTGAAACATAATGACACACCTGTGGCTGTGGGAAAGACCAGAATTATACATGGATGCTAATGTTTGCTAATGGGAATCACAGAGCGTTCTAGTCTCTGCACTTTAAGGCTATAGAATGTGAAACATGAGGGAGTGGTATTTAAATTATAGCGCTGCAAGAGATTTTGAACATTAAAGGGTGCTTGTACAAGTCAAAAGTCAACAATATTTGTGTTTTATGTATGAAAAATATACTAAAGAGGTGCACATTCATTCACAAACACCTTAAAATATTTTTTCTGAACACTGTAGATAGTGTGTGGCTATAACTGTGATGAAATGGTTGAGAATAGTTAACTTTTGGATCAAGAGACGAATAGTGGCTGTGAGAACATAACCACATTCTAGTGATTCCAAGGAGGAAAATGCCACAAGATGTTCTGCGTGATGCCAGATCCAAAATAGACGGAAAACAGACATGGAGTCTTCCTGCTGTAAAGAACATGGACTCATAGCGGACGCTCTAAGGGCTTCATTACATCGACACCAAATCTGCATGTATAAGTTCTCCACAACCCTTCACTAGCTGTGTTTCTATTACCGTTAGAAATGCGCAAAATCTAAAAAGCGCAAAAAAAAAAAAACTAATGGGAAAAACCTGAATTTCAAAAATGCAGTTTTTACATTTTCACAAGGATGTTTTTGTATCGTTTTGATATTGAAATGCATTGCAAAAGCTCAATGGAAGCACTCTTTCCTCAATTACACGTCACGGGCGTGGGCATGACGTACCTGATCACATGACCACTTCTCTCTGAGAAAACATGGCTCGTTACGTGTGGACAGAAGAGGAGACAGAGACATTTCTTAGCATTAGACTTAAAAATAACTACTGTCACATTAGACAGCAAACAACATAATGTGACGATACCGATACTAGTATCGAGAAGGGCCCCGATACAGCACTAAAAGGCTGGCATCGGTATCGGCAAGTGTTAACTATTAACACGCTGATGCCAAATACAGCGTCAAACTCTTCTTTAAACCCAGAGCCTTTGAGTTTTTCTCTCCCGACTTCCACTGCTGCCCTTATTCTTGTTAACAGAAACACGTATGGTTACGTGTTCAGTGCATGGTGAGACAAGCTATTGCTAATAGCCAGAAGCTGCCACTCTAAACCAAACTGCGTTTTCATGTTTCCGAAAAACGAACAAACGTCCCTCCACACGAGGGAAAATGTCGGCGATTTAGAGAAGCTGATTTTTGTCAAAAAACATGTAATCTTTTTTTAAACGCAGCAGTATCGGCATGTATCTGTAGTGATAGTTTTGCAACTGGGTATCGTATTGACATCGGGACAAAAAAACAAAAAGGTAACGGAACAACACTTGTTGGAATGTCCTTCTTCCTGCAGCGAAGTCTTGCGGTATGAGATTTAATGAGAGTTACAAGGCTCCAAAACAACTTCGCAATTATGGCGATACATCCTTGGCTGTTTGTGTGTTTATTTCTATTTTTAAAGGGAATTCAACAGGCTTTTGATGAACTGCCATGTCTGTGGAATTTACATTTTAGAATCTAGCATATATTCCATTCTAATAGCCATTATCTCTCCCTGTTACTCCCTCTTTCCTCGCTCTATACTCCCTCTTCCTCCCTTTTTTTCCTTCATCCCTCTGTCCTCACTGAGCCAACCCCACTCAGTGTTGATACAAGACCTACGTATATGAAACCCCCCTCCCACTCCTAATGACCCACAGTGGGATCAAACTTCTTTAAGACAACAAAACCAGTTTGTTATTCCTGGCTATGATTCCCTAAAACCTTTCGCATCACAAATCAGCCATGAAGGAGCTCAGATTCTCGCTGACATCATCCAGGAAAGAAGACAAGGTTGGGGGGGGAGATATGTTTACATACAAGACATGGATATGTTGCCCCATAGAGCAACTTCTTTTTCCACCAGTTTCTGTCAAATCTCCTGTAAAAAAGGTGATGTTGGCTTTAAAATTCTCTAACATCAATGATCTTTGAGACAAAAAGGAGTTGCCGGAGAAGGAAAAAGGGGATGGAAGCAGGAAGAGGATGAAATTAGAGGCTAAATGAAAGAAGAGGAGGTGAGAGCAGAGGATGTGAGGAGATAAGATAGTGGTCCTGAATGAGGAATGGTGTGGAGGTGGGAATGAGTGGGAGGAGGAGGAGGAGAGATTAAGGACACGAGGTCTGTGGCAGGTATCAGGGCCGTTGCAAACTTTCAATTATGATAAAACAAACTTAGCCAGACTTTGTGTCTTTCGTTTTAAGTCTGAATTAAAGCAAATCTTTGATGGAAATTGTTGAGTGTTTTCACCAGGAATTTTTCACAGTGTAGGGGGACCGCAAGGTGCGTGAGTGTTGTAGGGGGTACGGGGGCATCGCCTCAGGAAATTTTTTAAATTCATAAGCCTATGAGAGCCAAATTTTGTGAAGTAAAGCTAAAGTTTTTAGTGTTTTTAAACTTTGTTCCAGCTAGGGCTGGGCAGTATGACCAAAAATATATATCATGGTATTTTTCAAAATTCTAACATTTTCACGGTATATGACGGTATTTTTTTTTTTCATGCAGAATCAGGTGTTCACAGCATTTTCTATTGGTTGAGAGATGATTTACTGCAGTAGATTGACTTAGGATGATTTATTTTACTGTTGCGAGTTATAGACGTGGCGAGCAGCTTCATTACGGTTACCTGGCGGAGGTTGCACACAGGCAACATCGGGGACAGCTAAGTGACTGCAAGGGTCCTCGGGGTCCTCGGGTGAAGACCAGAGAACCTGAGCAAATAGCTTGTATTAAATAGATGGTGGCGGCTGATGTATGTTTCGCGATAATGCAGATTAAAAAGAGTTAAAACAACCCGAGCACGTCTGGAAGTCCAAGTGTGCAACAATTATTACGACGATACCAATTAAAAAAGTTAAAAAAAAACCGATATCACAGCGTAGGGGATCAAATTCACAGCGTAGGGCGCCCTTACGATCAACAGCGCTGGCGAAAATCCTGGTACACGTTTTTATACGTGTCTGAATTACTGAAATATAGGAAAATGTGTAAGGGTGCTTTTATTTTGAAATCTATCATGTTCAGGGTGTGTCGTGCCCCGGGTCGACTGGCTTTGACTCCAGTGCAAATCTGAAGAAGAACAAGTATTTACAAAGGAAGGATGGATAAATGAATGTTTAGAGAGCACATTACGTCCAGATTAGGATTCAAACGGCCTAATGTGGAGTTTGCGGAAACATTTTGCCTGTTTGTTTACGCAGGAGAGAATGAAGCCGAAGAGGAAAACAGGAGCAGGGTGGGGGGGCTCGGGGAGCTGAACAGAGAGTAATTGTAGGAGGAGATGCTGAAGAGGAAGACACTGAGATAACGTGACAATTTAGGGCAGCATCTGTTTGGCTTTGATGTTTGAAACACTCTCAGAGGAGGAATTAGTTTTCTCTCTGGCAACCCCAGGAGAAAGTTTCTTTTTCTGGGAATGATGAGCAGGTTACTTCCTGTTAGCTATCGTTGTATGTGCATAGAGACGGACCTGCAGATAGAAACACTGACCTCATCCTGAACATGAAATATTCCACTGCAATCAAACAACATTCGACTGAATCCAAACGAAATTGTTTCATATTTGAGAAAAAAGAACGAGCAGAATTGTATCAAAAGATTAAAACAGAAAGAGAACATTTGTTGTGGATTCACAAAAACATGGGTACGTAAAAATGTAGTATAAAAGTTGTAGCTAGCACATTTTCATGATTTATCTCACTTATCTCACAGCATTAAAATACATTTTAAGAACGGTGTTGCACTGTTGTGTTGCGGGAGTTTACTGTGAAGGGCAGCTCGTCCACCTGCCATGACGGCGCGCTCGATCTCCGCCGAAGGGAGAGAACCAGCCATACATATCACCCAGCCAAGCATCGGTGAAGAGGTGGGTGGGATCGGCTGTGTGTGTCTCTGCTTGTGTATTGGTTGAGGTTACAAGGGGCGGAGTCAATTAGCATATGTGCGAAACATTTAGATTTAGATTTAGCATTTAAAATTTAAATTTAGATTTAGCATTTAAAATTTAAATTTAGATTTAACATTTAACATTTAGATATAAGATTAAGCATTTAGATATGATATAAAACATTTAGATTTAGATTCAAACATTTAGATTTAACATATATTATTTAGATTTAGATTTAAACATTTAGATTAAATATTTATATATAAGATTTAACATTTAGATATTACATAACATTTAGATTTAGATTTAAAATTTAGATATAGATTTAACATTTAGATATTACATATACCATTTAGATTGAAATATTTAGATTTAATGCTTCTTTTAACCTCTATATATGTGGTTAAATGTTGTGTTAATTGTAAATATGAGAAAAGTGAGATAAATAATGAAAATGTGTTAGCTTCAGCTCAATTCACCGTCTTTCCCTTTACTTGCTATTAAAGTTCCTGAAATCATACCAAACATTCTAAATAGGATTAGGCAGCTACCTTTTTAATACTTATTGTCTCATTTTAGACAAATAAAATAAAAATAAAAATCTCAAATAATTCAAATTAATGAATTTTTTTCATAAAAGATCACACTTTGTACCATTTTTAATACATTTTTTTATGATGGGGAAGACCCGAGTGTTTTAATTATTCAGAGACAGCAGAACAAGTTTGGGAACAGACGTGGTTTTTCATACGGAAAAATATGAATAGCCTGCGTATCTATCCATACGGAACCCCCCTCATTGGCCAGTTTAGGTCACGTGATAGGTGCACCATGTGACTTAAAGTACCGTCAGTTTTATTTTAGCTCCTATTTATTTTTTTATTTTATATTTTAGCCCTAACCCTAATCCTAACCCAGGTAATACCCTTTTTTTTTTGTATATGTATTTTTAAAGGTGGAATTTGCCGTGTTAAATATGTTAAAATGAAAAATATATATGAAAAACGCATGGTTTGAACCCATGGCAGCGGAAGGAAGCATAACATACGTTCCCGGGGTCTATTGATACGTTTCCGTATGAATAGACACTTTGTTTGGGAATCACTGACGTAGCACAAGATTTTTAAACTTTTGACATATTTGTCCATTTGTGACACCATACAATTAGTCACCCATTTTCAGCAGAAAACGGTGTTGTTGTCCATATTAAGGCCCGATTTTAAATAAAAAGGAGGAGGAAAAAGATTCAGATGATATTTTTGTATTAGAACTTAGTATTTAGTTCCTAATAAACGCACAAAAAACTTTGTTATAACGTCAGACAAAACCAACAAACCTGGAGCCATGAGAAGAAGAGCAGCACCTCAATGACCATGTGGTACACCAGGCACACGTGATCCACATCAGCCAATCAATGCCAGCTCTCTCTCTCTCTCTCTCTCTCTCTCTCTCTCTCTCTCTCTCTCTTAAAGACACAGGCACATGATTCCGCGTTCCACATATTTTAGAAATATGTAATGCTATAGCCTATATTTCAATTATTATGTCACTGTCAGCAGTTCAAGTGTGAATAATCAGACTTTTCTTGTTTCTTCTTCCTGTGCTAAAACACAGCTAGTAGCCGTCTATGCTAACGTGCCATTTTCCTGTCTCTCTGCACCAAACGATCTGTCAGATTAATGAAGAGCCGAAGTCAAACAGTCACTCTTCTGTTCTTTATATCAGAGGTAGATGAGTGAGCAACATCAAACGACTGGCTGTGATTTATCTGTCGTGCCTCAGTGGACACTAGGTAGCACAGGAACAGAGCTTCTCCTGACAACGTGGACATAAAAGGAGCCGAATCCAGCTCCTGATCTCCTCTCCTTTACAGCGCACACGTGAAGATGAGGATACACTGCTTTTGCTTTCATGGTTTATTAAGTTTGAAGCCCTGAGATCTGACAGCACAAGGCTTTTAAATCCTCTCTTCAGCTTTTTTTTTAACTCTCATTCACAAATCTTACCTCAGCATAATTCAACGTTTTCTCTTTCTATTTACATATCTATTTTAATAAATCATTTTCTTATTTTGTCTCTGTATATATTTTCCCAGCAATTATGTTTGACCATAAATACAGTACAAAGAGTCATGTCATGGTTTATACTGTATGTCCTCAACAGTTCGTGATTATTCGCTGACTTGAGCCACCAGAGCGTGTCAGCGCACTGTTTAAGGGAGAGTAAAGGTCCCTTAGGAGAGGTGTTCTCAACCTTTGAGTCAGGACCCTATTTTGGGTCATGAGACACTGGAAGGGGGTTGCCAGATGCCATAGCTTTTTCTGCAACTACACCAAACTTGCCATATTTTAACCTATTTTCATCACTTTTTTTTGCCATATTTTTGCTCCTTTTAATGCATTTTTTTGCTACATTACTCCCATTACTGCCACTTTTCCATCAAATTTCAATGTCTTTCCTTTTTTCCAATTCAAGACATTTTCAGCACTTATAAACCCTTTCCACCACTCTTCCCACCTAATGTCACATATGTTGACCCATTATTGTCACTTTTAACCTCTTTTCACCATATTTCATGCTTATTTTTTGCCAATTTAGCCACATTCACAATTTGTCATGTCCATTATTTATTTTTAACCAATTGTTCCTACTTTTAAAATTACATTACCCCAACCACCCCCATTTCTGCCACTTTAAAGCCAATATTGACACTTTGAACCATTTTGTCTGTTTTTGGCCACTGTAATTTGCAACTTTTAACTAATTTCTGTGGTTTTTAAAACCCCATTTCACCACCTTCTGTCACTTTTAACTCATTTTATTTCTGATTAAAACAAATATTTACATCTTTAAGATGACTATATACTATGGATCAAATAATGATAAACTTCCTTATAACAGTGGATATTATTCAGATGAATAAATAATGGACCATCATTTTACTGACTTTATGGATGGACCCCAAAAATCTCTCCTCTTTATTCCCCCTTATAGATGGTCCTGTCTACACATGACTGTTCTTCAGTGTTCATGTCTGCGTTCAACCACCTTCAGCTACAGTGGGGGTCCCTGGTCTCTGGTACCATTGTTTTGAGGGTCACAGGCTGAAAAGGTTCAGAACCACCGCTTTAGGAGAGCTCTTCTTCTTTGCTTCATGTTCTACTAAGAAACTACGATTATTTTTGGGTCACAACAGTTTTTACAAGTTGGTATTTTAACCGAAAAAGCTGCTAAATGATCTAAAAATCAGGCTGAACGCTTCACTCCAATAGAAAACAATGGAATGTT
Source organism: Gouania willdenowi (assembly GCF_900634775.1). NCBI lineage: Eukaryota > Metazoa > Chordata > Actinopteri > Blenniiformes > Gobiesocidae > Gouania > Gouania willdenowi. Next base: position 4,458,192 of record NC_041064.1, read on the forward strand.
TACAGGCAGTGGGGCCGTGTGACATCATCAATCACGTGCTTTCAAAATGGCGGAAGTAGTCCTATTTTCAAAAGGCAATTAAACTAATATTGGTGTATAATAATATGTTTTGTCAGGCATAGATCTACTAATAAGTACATTTAAAAGATTTTAACAGTGGAAGAACCTTTACCACCTGAGCGACCGTGGCTCAGGTGGTAGAGGGTCGTTTTCTGATCGAGAGGTTGGGGGTTCGATCCCAGTACCTGACTATGTGTCGAGGTGTTCTTGGGCAAGACACTGAACCCTAAGTTGCTCCCAGTGGTCGACTAGCGCCTTGCATGGCAGTCCTGTCCCACTGGTGTGTGAATGTGAGAGTGATTGGGTGAATCAGCTGATATGTAAAGCGCTTTGAGACTGTTTCAGTGTGGTGATAAAGCTCTATATAAATCAAGTCCATTTACCATTTACCATTTAAAACTAGAATTTCATTGAAAAACAAAGCTATATCTGTGTTGCCTTGTTCTATATTGTGTATCTATGTGTCATCCAGCACTGATTATAATACATTAAATAAATTACTTGTGGAGTCATTGTTTAAAAAAGCTGATGTGATGTTGTGACACAGAACATTCGCTTCTCCTCATCAACACTTTCCTCTTGTTGTTGCGACGTGACGGAGAAAAAGAAAGCAAACGATTTGGAAAGCAGCAATATTTTGTCTCCTTGGTGACAACGTCAGCGCTAACGTGTGCATTCTTATTATTATCATCAACTAAAGCCTGAAGGAACTGATGCACAAGTGAAGAAGAAGAAGTCCTCGAACCCTGTGCGTTGCTAATTATACCTCAGCATGACTCGTCATTATTTCCCAGCTCTGCTGACCTTTCCTGCCCTCCGTGCTTAGTAACTGTATTTTTCAGGCATCACAATGACTGAGGCAATCCTTCTTGGTGAAGATACTTCCTCTATTTTTCTTCACGATCCTTAACCTCCTCCACCTTTGGGCCGGGTTCCTCCCCCTACAGCTTCCTGTTTGGACTCATGTTATGACTCTTGAATTCCTCAGTGTGTTTCAGGCCAACCATGGAAACCTAAATTTAAATCTCAAGTGTTAAAGTTAACATTACTTATTGCATGTATTAACAATACTTTCCATCCCTGTCAATAGAACAGGGAATTAGTTTAACACTATGGGCCGATTGTAACGTTAATGCTAAACAGCAACATTTTGCAAAAAGCCACAGTTAAAAAACGAACGTGATTTTTTTCCACATTACTTTTGATCAGATTTACTTTTCTCATAAAAATATAATGTCAATGTTAAATCTAAATACAAATGTTAAATATCAAATCTAAATATAAATGTTGAATCCTAAATGTTAAATCTAAATGTTAGCTAATATACAAATTCACCGGAAATACCAAAATAAAAGCTTATTGACGTAAACGAGCATCATTTAACATTTAGATTTAACATCCAGTTTTAGATTTAGCATTTAAGAAATTACATTTAATGTATAGATGTAACATTTCTATAATTTATATTGAAATGTAACATTTTGATTTAAATGTACCATTTGGATTTAAATGTACCATTTTGATTTAACATGTAACCTTTCAATTTAACATTTAGATTTAGATTTAACATTCAGATTAAGAATTAACATTTAAGATTTACATTGAACATTTACATTGAACATTTCAATTTAACATTTATATTGTTTATATTTCAATTCAACATTTCGATTTAACGTGTAACATTTCAATTTAACGTTTAGATTTAGATTCAACATTTAGATTTAACATTCAGATTTAGATTTAACATTTATATTTGAATGTAACATTTCGATTTAACATGTAACATTTCTATTTAATGTTCAGATCTAGATTTACCATTCAGATTTAGATTTACCATTCAGATTTAGATTTAAGATTTACATTTACCATTTAGATTTAACATTTAGATTTAACATTTAGATTTAACATTTAGATTTAACATTTATATCATTTACATTTAAATGTAACATTTCGATTTAACATGTAACATTTTGATTTAACATGTAACATTTCGATTTAACGATTAGATTTAGATTTAACGTTTAACATTTAGATTTAGATTTAACATATCGATGTAACACTGGTATTGTATTTTTATGAGAAATTTTACACAAATTTCACAAATATTGCTGTAAATCTGGTAAAAATGCAAAATGAAATTAATATACATTTTTCAAATGTAGTTTGTTGCTTGTTTATTTAAGCATGCGCAGCTTTACAATGGGCACCCCATATAACGTGGTCTATCTTCATTTAAAACAATTTTGGATTTAGACAAATGAAAGCACTTTTACACGTTTGTAAGGTCCTCATGTGTTGTTAGGAAACTGAACGTGGGGATGAACGTATGAGAATAGTAAATAGTTTTCAGGTCAGACAGAGGTCAGCAAGGTCAGACGGTCATTGCATGGCTTCATGCATCTTTGTTCACGCATGCAAAGAACCTTGGTCAATAAACCATAGCTCTATATATAAACCCCCCAGCTTCTTAGACCTGATTTAAAAACAGACATTATGACTGAGGAGCAGGTTTAAAAGTTATCGATCAGATTCCTACTTGTAAGCTCGAATTTGGAGTTTTTCTGATGTTATGATAAATGGTGCAAATCAGAGAAGGACAATTTTTATTACAGGGGGTACAAAAGTGTGGTTGTGTGATCTGAGGGTCAGTTTTAGTATAAATCTCAATATGTTAAAGGCAGAAAAATTTTTTTGCAGTAATTTGTTGTTGGTTTGTGCATTTATTTGTGATTTCATCTGTTATTTTTATTTTCATCTGTGTTTTTGTTGTAATTTTGTGTACTTTTGTTGTTGTTTACTGCATTTTTCTGAGATTTATCTGTTTGTTTGTTTTTTTCATTTTGTGTATTTTTTGTCATTTTGTGTTTTTGTGGTGTTACTTGGTGTATATGTGTTGTTGTTTTGTGCATTTATGTGATTTCATGTGTTTTTGTCCTTTTGTGTGTTTTTGTTTTAATTTTGTGTATATTTGTTATCGTTTTATGCATCTTTTTTTTTGTTTTATGTAATTTGTGATTTGTTTTGTGTTTTTCTGTCATTTTGTGTGTTTTTGTTGATTTCTTTGTGTATATTTGTTATCGTTTTATGCATCTTTTTTTTGTTTTATGTAATTTGTGATTTGTTTTGTGTTTTTCTGTCATTTTGTGTGTTTTTGTTGATTTCTTTGTGTATATTTGTTGTCGTTTTGAGCATTTATATGTGATTTCATGTGTTTTTTGCCCTTTTGTGTGTTTTTGTTCTACTTTTGTGTACTTCTGTTGTCATTTTTCTGTATTTTTTATTTTGTTTTATGTAATTTGTTATTTGTTTTGTCATTTTGTGTGTTTTTGTTGATTTTTTTGTGCACTTTTCAGTTTTTTTGTGTGTTTTTGTTGTTACTTTGTGTGTTTGTGTTGTAATTTTTTGTGTTTTTGGACATTTTTGTTGTGTGGCAAGGGGTCATTTTGTGTTTTCTTGTCATTCTTTGATGATTGCTTGTTATGAATTTGTGTTGCTAGTGTCATTTCATATTTCTTCCAAGTTTGGTCATTTTCAATTCAATGTCATGATACATAAAAATGAAAGAAACATTTTTAATAAACTCCAGGTCATACAATTCACTGAAACAAAGCAACTATCGCTGATCTGATCTGAGATGTTTGTGGATCTGCTTTTCTTTTCTTTTCTTGTGTATTCAAAAGGTAAAGTTTAATTTGACGTAGTCTGTTTTTTATTCCGTGGCACCGTTAGAACAGATGTGAGTCCACATGTGTCTGTAACACAGACCAGCAGAACCCATGAAGCCCCTCTACACTTCCTCCCATGCGGTCCAGGATCCCTGCGGGGGTCTCCAGCTCATTGCACTGTGGTCTGTCACCAGGAGATAAACCAAATGCTGCCGTGATGACATCGCCTGTCTATTTGTTTGTTAGTGAAAGATCCCACAGGGGGAAAAATGGAAAGACATGATGAACAGAGCAGGAGAGAAGTATTGGGTTGTTTTTTTTCTTCTGAGAAGCAGAAAGAGTGAGTGCAGCAAATGAAATGGGATGCGTTAAAAAACACCCAAAGTACCTCTAATCCTCGTTCCCCCCTTAGTTTGTTTAGCCGACATTAAACTCACTGAATAACCAAATACTCTGTGTTTTTACTGACTGCCTGTTTGCTTTAAAAGCCAAACTGCTCAGTCTGTGGCTGACAGATTCAATAACCCAATGTTTATATGTGTGTGTTTTTATTTAAAGTTGACAGAGGCGTCAGTACGGGATGGAAGATTTAGTTTGATGAGTTTTTAAAAAGTCATGGAAACATGTGAAAGAGGTGAGAAAAAGTGAACAAATAAAAACAGCTATATGATATACGCATTTTTAAGATATTTGCTCCTGAAAACCGTGACCTGTGAAAGTTTGGAATGTTTCAAGATAAATTCACAAACCCTTATTAGAAAAGTGGAAGAAATCCCAGTTTTTATTATTAATTTCCATACATTTTTTTGGGGTACAGCATTGAGATTTTGTCCTGTCGCCACATTGTGCATGGCGTTGTTGTCCCATCGGTGTGTGAATGGAATCTATGACAAAATCCGAAAGGACAAAATCTAAATCCCTCATTTTTTTTCATATTTATTAAATCCCAAAAACCAAATTGTATTTTTGGATTTTATCTGTATGTATTTTGTCTGTTGTTCTATGCAGAAGGGTTTGGGATCTTTTCCATTGGATTTTGTTTATTGGGATTTTTTTCCCCCATCACTGAAAACCATGAACTGTGAAGGTTTTTTTTTATTATTATTTTTTTTTTACAAGGTTTGGAATGGTTATTAAAGTCAAAACTGCGAAAAAAGTTGGTAAAAAGACAAAAATGTAAAATTCTTATTCATTTATAACCTACATCATTGAGATTTTGTCCTGTTGCCACGCCTTGCATGGCAGTTCTGTCCCATTGGTGTGTGAATGTAGTCTATGACAAAATCCCAATGGAGAAAATCTAAATCTATTATTAGAAAAGTGGACAACTCCTTTTTCTTATTTATCAAATGCCGACCCCTAACCCTGAATTGTATTTTTGGGATTTTGTCTGTTTTTCTAATCAGAAGGCTTTGGGATCTTTTCCATTGGATTTTGCCCATTGAGATCACTGAAAACCATGACCTGTGAATGTTTTTTTTAACAATGTGTAAAATAGTTGTTGAAGAAATCCCAGTTTATACATGAGACTTGGATTTTGGCTTTTATTCTTTTGGGATTTTGTCCTGTCGCCAAGCATTGCAGCTTTGTCCTAATGGTGTGTGAGCGGAGTCTATGACAAAATACCAGCGGACAAAATCCAAAAGTGGACAAAACATTTTTCCTATTTATCAAATGCAGAACCCTAACCCCAAATTGTTTTTTTTTTTTAAAATGTTGTCAATTTTTCTAATCCGAAGGGTATTGGATCTTTTCCATTGGATTTTGTCCATTGGGATTTTTTTTTCCCATCACTGTCGATTACATTGACAGTTTATTCCAGTATTTTAACATAAAGAAAACAACTCACACACATAATTCACAATATAGTCCACATTAAACCCAACATAGTTGTGTTTGACATTCAGATGACAAAATAAAAAATGTAAAAACCTGCACATTAGTCTTTACTATACAGTTAAGCTGAATTCTTCCGTTTCTTTTCCAAAAGTTATCATGTATCTCCAAAATATAGATTGACACATTACTGAGGTAAACTGTTGGATATACTGTATTAGTGCTGCATTTTTGTTTCAGCTAATGTTCTTTAGTTGTTATTTTGCATCTTCTTTCATCGTTCTTCAGTATCTATTCCTGTCGATGTTGTAATTTGGTTCTATAAACTTTGTTTCTGATGGTTATTATTATTTCTTGTTGGTATCACATCACTAGTGTTTATCTGGTTTTTACCACACATTTATGTTGGTTTTTTGCTCCCTGATCCACTTTAGATTGTGTGTTTTTCTGCCATCCTGAGTCTTGTCATTGTAAATGTGTTGAGTTAATTAATCCTCCATCTTGTTTCTTCCACAGGTGATCCCGCCCTGCAATTAACTGTTGTTAAGGTGTGGCCATCTACTTGGCGGCTACTTGTCTGTCCTTCTGAGAGCCTTGTTTTTAACGTTTATGTCTATTATTTCATCTAGTGTTTGGTCACAGAATATGTTTTAGTAACTTACCAACCGACCTGGACCTGTCTGTGATCCCACTGCATTAAATCTGGTCACGGGGAGGTTTATCCGGGCCAAGGAGACGAGCGCCTACTCGGGAGGTAGTGCGTGTGAAGCAGTTGTGGGCGGGGTTTGGAGAGCCAACGTCTGATTGGACTGTCAAACAGTTCAAGTTAAAACTCACAGCTCACGAGCTTGACGTGCATCTCGGCTGGAAATCTAAAAAAAAGTCTTGATTATGGGCGTGGCTCTTGGATCATTTTAAGCCACACCCAGTCTATACTAAAAAATCTCCAAAGAACAACCTATGATAGTCACCATTTCCTCTCTATTCACAATTCTCTCAATCCAAGCTACAGATTACAGTCCACAGGTGATTTTTTATAGGAGGGGGCGGAGCCAACAGTGATGGTTCATGATGCAAGATGCCACCAAAATGTCACAAACCACCATTCTCAGCCAATAGCATAACTTTCTTACATTTTTATGAATTATTTTAAGAAAATACCCAAATTTAAAAACGTTGACTAAAGTGTCAAAAGTTGAACAGGAATTCATTAAGAATGCTACAAACTTACTTGTTTTGAGGAGAAAAAAAAAGCTGATTTCAGGTTTATTTACTGTTTAAAGTTTAATAAAAATCATCCAGTCTTTTAGTGCCACCAACACTGTCGTCACTGCGTCTACAACATGTGTCGAACTCAAGGTCCAAGGGACAAATCCGACCCTTTGGAGCATCTAATTCGGCCCGCAGGATTAGGTAAAAATGACAGAGAAAACATGAATTGTTGACGAAACTCAACAATATATGCGGGAGCTCACAGTTATACAATCTATAAATCTAAATTCTTACAAAATCCTTCAATTTTCCTCAATTTATGACATATTTCCCTTAATTGATTGTAATGTAAAGTGTAGTTCCTGTGGGGACTGTTGTCTGTCACTTATTGCTTGGATATGGTCGATTTCTTACATATTTTGTATTTTATGTACATGTGCAGGTGCAAACTAGGGCATAAGAATGTTTAAATGACTTGTTTTCCTGCATAAAATCTATGGCCGTCTTGTGCCTGAACTAAAATGAGTTTAAAACTCAGTTCTACCACAACAATGTTTGATCACTTTGAGTTGAATACTATAAAAATAATATTTTAAACATAGATAAATGGTTTTTGAATTATTGAGCTGACGGTTAAATTATTATTTTTTTAAATGCACCCTGGTGTTTTTAGACCAATAAAGGTTCTGGTTTTCACCAATCATCAGACTTCTCGTCACAAAGTGTTTATCATGGAACTCCCTGGTTTCACACATTTCTTGTGGTTGGGGAAATAACATTTTTTCCATGTACGGTAGTTGGTGGTGGAAGTGAGACATTTTGAAATTTCCTGCTTTTACTGGTTGAGTGGTTAGGTTCACCTTCTGAATCACCATATCTGTGGTGTACTTTTACTGTAGCTAACGGGCTGTGGAGGCGGCAAAGGCCGAGTCGTTCCCACGTTTGCATGGATGACTTTACACGTTGCGAAGCTCCAGAAGGTCATTGGGTCAACAATACTTTAGAGTTCTTTAATACAGCAGAAAAACATAGCAGGACACCCCTGAATAAGTAGATTATACATCTAGTGGCAACTTGTAGCAAATTTGATCAAATGCAAAGTTATAAAGTGACTCCAGTGGCCAAGCCAACGTTAGCAGCTGTAACCATCGATGTTTTACGTTATCCAAGACTAATCACCAAAGTAAAGTGTTGAGTCTGAGCCCCTAATCCCCCCCTCCTCTTCCTTCAGACTCTGACCTCATCTCCCTGGAGGAGAGAAAAAATGGCAGGAGGAGGAAAATTAGTGCAAGGCAGGGGGGGAGGGTAAGAGAAGAGATGTTGAGAAAGATTAGAAAGATATCTTGGATTAAGTATGACCTGAAGGTGTATGGATAGAAAACAGCTTTCAGACAACCAGAACAAAAGAACTAAAACCCATGACGATCCCAATGCTTGACCTTTTACTTCTTCTTCCAGATTTCAGTAGATAGAAGAAGAATCTTTGCTTTCAATCAAGAAATAAACCGTAGTTTGACCAAATTTGATGCACATTTACACAGAAGTCTTCAGATATTCATGATTTAAGTCAAAAGGACGCCAACAGAATGGAGCTGATAGAAGTTATTGGTCCTGGATCAAGTTCGGAGCCGACCTGGCCAAATCAAACCATTTTGATGTTTGCAGTGATGTAGGATCATTCTGGAGAATATCTCTCTGGCCAATAGGAGCAACACATTAAGTCACATGGCTGGATTACTATAGAATTGAAACTTCATGAATACATGATTAAATCAAAATAAAATATTTAGATGTGTTCGAAATGGCACACTCCGTACGATACACACTGCAAACTCAATAAGAATGATTAGGATGGTGAGCGTTCCCACTGAAGCATACTTCTAAGTTTCCCAAGATGCATTTGGATCCTATAACGGCAAAAACCTGAATCACACTGAAGCTAAATATCTCTGTTGATTCTCCACCTTTACTTTGAAAGTTCTGAAAACATTTGAAGTGAGAAAGTGACCAAGTAGAACATCAACACGTGATCATTTGATCCAGAAAACTCACGGAAACACGCTTCATTTAGACATTTCCGGAGATTTTCGGAGACCCGTCATTGTATCGCTGAAAAAACGTCCAGTTAACTTCAAAACAAAAGTCCTATTTCCAAAAAAACACACAATGGAAGACAAGAAGAGATGTTTTTATTTTGAAAAGGGGATGATTTATTTTTAGCTTGAAGTTGGTCTCAAGACCATTTTACGTTCCGCTCGCAATGCATCACGGGGTGGTTGAGTACGACTAGTGTGCCCACGTTGCATACTCAAAACATTTCCCTATATAGTTTACATCCTGGTCTTTTCATACTATCTGTTAATGCACTGTATACTCATTTTGACATTAAACAACACATCCAAACACTTATTTATATATGTGATTAAAGGAACTAGTTGGTGTTATGTATCTACTGGTGCTCCACGTTTCTTGTGATCAACTTCAGAAGTGTGTTGACGGCTGCCAATGGTAGCGCTATGTATTAAAACATTTTTTACTTCCCTCGCAAAAACTGTCATTATTTTGTAAATGTACTTAATTGTGAATTTTCCATCAAATATTGTTTGCTTTGCATCAGCAACACAGTCGATAGTCACCAGTTTTTTTTTACTCGGACCATGACACAGCAAAACAGAACTAATGTGAGCAGGTTTTTTATGAGCTGAAATAAACACATACTGCATGAAAACAGGAAAATACTGGTAGAAATCAAGTTGGACACCAGCTGAAATGAATCCTAAAACAATTCTATCCTCTTTGTGTGCGGAAACCTAACCCAGGACCAACATAAATATACAGAATGACATAAAAATATACAGAATAACCACAAAAATATGCAAAGTGACTCCAAAAACACACAAAACAACAATGACAACACAAAAAAACGAGTCCAAAAATACACAATAATGACTGCAAAATGACTTGTAACACACTAAACAACAAAAAATGCACAGAACACCAGAATAAACACACAGGGCGGCAACAAAATTACGCAAAATTACTCCATGAAACAAATACACAAAATGTATTCCAAAAATAAACAAAATAATTAGAAAAATACTCCAAAATCCATCAATCTGTTGTATCTGCAGAACATTTATTTATCTGGGTTCGTGTTTCTTCACCGGCCAATCACACGGCTATGCTGAAGTTTGGGTCTCATTTTAATCAAAGGTAGATTAAAGGTGAAAACCTTTAGATGTTCAGAGTCCAGGATAATCTGTGTGGCACCTAAATGTTTAAACGTGCAATAAATGCACATTAACGATAGGAACTACAGTTGCAAGCAATCAAATATAATTCTCTTGTATATTTAGTGACGGAGCTATAAAAGTTGAGTCCCATGGCGAGCAATTTCCATAATACAGCCCGTTAATAGTATTTCATTAAAACGTAATTATATGCAGACAGTAAATCAGATTTATTAGGATGAGGTGTTCATTATTGCAGGAAAACACTGTGACGCGTGTGGATTGGCTCCTTTCTGATGAAAGTTTCCACTTCGCACACGCAAATAATCAGGATATCCCTGGATTATTAGAAACGTAATAATAATAACACTGTTGTATTCCAGGTAAAAATACAGCTTCTTCTGGATGTTTTACACCATTTAAGTAAGTCTTTTTGTGCTAAAACTGCAACTAGCTTTGCTGTAACTAATGACTGCCAATGTTCAACATGATCCAAATTCAAAGCATATGCCACTGTTGTGCAATGCAATGATTTCTTAGCTCTCATTAAACGTTGGTCAAAGACGAAGTTTTAAAACGTTTCAAACTGAAATGGTCGTGTTTCCACCATCATGCATTCATAATGGATGTATTTGGAGAGGCTGATACATCTATCATTGGATTAGTTGGTCATTTTACACACAGATTCACCTTTTCTCTGTCGTTTTTACTTTTGTCTACGAGCCAAATTTGATGCTCTAAAGCAGGGATTCTCAACCTTGGTGCTGGGAGGGGGTCTCCATGATACCTTCAAGAAACTAAGAATATTTTCTGAACAATTTGAGCATATTTTTGCTTATTTTTTCTGCAACTACACCAGACTTGCCATATTTTAACCTTATTTTCATCACTTTTTCTTGCCACATTTTTGCTCCTTTTAATGCACTTTTGCTACATTATTCCCATTTCTGACACTTCTCTATCAAATTGAAATGCCTATTCTGCACATTTTTCCACTTTCAAGACATTTTTGGCACTTATAAACCCTTTTCACCACTTTTCCCACCTAATGTCACACATGTTGACCCATTATTGTCATTTTTAACTTCTTTTTACCATATTTCACACTTATTTTTGCCAATTTAACTACATTCACGATTTTTTGTGCCTATTATTTGCTAGTTTAAACTAATTGTTCCAATATTGACACTTTGAAATTTGAATGTTGCATATTTTGACCCATTAGTGTCACTTTTAACCTCTTTTCACCACATTTCATGCCTATTATTGCCAATTTAAACACATTCACGATTTGTCATGACGTTATTTGCTAGTTTAAACTAATTGTTCCTACTTTTTAAATTACAATACCCCAACCCATCCCACATTTCTGCCACTTTAAAGCCAATATTGACACTTTGAACCCTATTTACCACTTTTTCTGTTCGTTTTTGTCCACTCTAATTTGCCAATATAAATCAATTTCAGTGGTTTTTAAAATGCCATTTCACCACCTTTTCCACCATTTTTGGTCACTTTAAACCCATTTTGTTTCTGATTTAATGTGATGTTTAAAATGACTATATACTATGGCACTGCAGCTAGCTTCCCTGTAACGTATGACTGCCATTGTTCAACAGGATCTAAATTCAAAGCATATGCCACTGTTGTGCAATGCAAGTATTTCTTGGCTCACATTAAACGGGGGGTCGAAGATGAAGTTTTAAAGCATTTCAAACTCAAATGGTCGTGTTTCCACCATCGTGCGTTCATAAATCCACTGAACACAAGCAAAGAGAAAGAGGGTGATGGGTGACCCAGAGAGAAAAAAGAGTCAAATCTGACCTGCTGATTTGCACATTTCAAAGAAAGTGTAGCTTTCATTACAGCAATAAAACACCCAGCCAGCACCAGAAAACACTCACTGACACGTTGGGCTACTGGAGACTCTCCAGATACTGACGCCATGTGACCTAATTCTTGTAGAGTATGTAAAACTTATAGACGTGCACACTGTGCTGCATCACTGTCGTCAGGAAAAGTCAAGGCCTTTTGGACATATTTTTAAAAGCTTTCATTATCAGGAATCTTTCATAGTGTAAGGGGATCGCAAGGTGCAGGAGCGCCGCCAGCACGAGTGTTGCAGGGGGGTCCGGGTGTAATCCGTCCCCTCGGAGCTAAAAGTGATTTGTTGAACTGGTGAAGGTGATGATGAATTAAGTTAGAGAGTTAGTATAGGTCCTCCAAGAAACAAGAAATGACATTTTATTCATAAAACAGATTCATCAAAGACAAATTCTTCTAATTTAAACTATGTATTATGTGGGACCTGCAGTAGTATTGGGACTATTATGTAACCCCACCCCCCCCCCAAAAAAAAAAAAAAAAAAAACTCATTGGTTTTATTTTAAGGCAAAAACATGCAAAACAACAACAAAAAAAGAACAAAAAGATAACAGACACACAAAACAAAAACAAAAATTCAGAATATTACTGCAAAAATTCACAAAATGACACCAAATAACAGCAAAAACGCTATAAGGAGAAAGAAAATAGGTCCAAAATTACTCAAAAACAAAGTATGAACACAGAATGTCTCCAAAAAACACAAAAACGAAAGAAAATGACTGGAAAAAGCACAACAAAGATGAAAAGTACACAAATTATTTCAAAACCTCGGAAATAACACAAATATAAACCAAATAATGGCAAAAACGCAAAAAAAGACAACAAGAATACACACAGAATTACTCAAAAACAACTAATACACAAGTTATTCTAAAAATAACACAAAACAACAGCAGAAATACACAAATTTACTCCATAAGAACACAAAAAGACTGCAAAAACACATTACAAAACAATGAAAATACATAAAATGACTGGAAAAAACACAAAAGGACAACAAAAACAAAATACAAAAAATTAGTCTAGAACGGACAAAATTATAGGAATATATTGTGATAATAGTCACTTATCTCTGATCTAATGGTTGTTATACATGATTTTCATAAACACTTTTGTTTACCACATAAACTTTTTACTTTTCTAGAAGTTTGTTGGACATGCGTTCACTTGCTTCATATTGGAGATTAATTTTTAGTGAAAGAGTGAAACTGTTTTAATTCTAAATGAATGTAAAAGTGCAGGAGGAGGACAGTGCTGTGTGTGTCACACAGTGTGGGAGGGTAGGTGTTTGTGGGGGGGGTGGGTGGGTGGTACTATGGGCACTAGTGGGTGGTAGGGCTGTGATAGGACGTCCTCCCCGTTATGTGAACTAAACCCTGAGCCTGGTCCGATAAGTCACTCCCAGTCCCAGTCCCAGTCCAGCGCGCTGTGGAGTGCGTAAAACCAGACTTTAAAACCACGGTGACTTTAAAACGTCTTCCATGGATCGAGTGGCTGTGTCGGGCAGCACCATGGTGATGGTCAGGGTGCTGGTCGCTCTGTGGGTCGGCCTGGGGAGCGCAGTGCACGGCATGCCCAAAGGGACGCACAGGGAGCGGCGGCAGGCGCAGCAGCATCACGTCTCCTCAGTGTCCCCAGGTAAGACACATGATCAGATATGTATATTAAATATACAGTATATATGTAAAGTATGGAAGGAATCAAACCCTGCAGGAGTTTCACTTTAATGTACTTGAGTTTCTGACCAATTTCATTTCATTTAGGGAAATGCTATATGATAATTAAGAAATTGCGGATTTTGGAAAATACAGATGCGAGATTAATAATGAGTTCCACCATGTGACATAGCATTGGGAAAAAAGTTTTGATGTGTTTGGAGAGGCTGAGACATCTATAGTTGGTGTTTTACGCACAGACTCATGTTTTGGTCTGTCGTTTTTACGGGCCAAATTAAAGCAGGGTTCACAACCTTGGGGTCAGGACCCATTTGAGATCGCGAGACCCTGGGAGGGGGTCGCTAGATGTCATCAAGAAACTATAAGAATGTTTTTTTGAACCATTTGAGCCTTTTTTGTTGTTGCATATTTTTACCCTTTTTTTCTGCAATTACACACAAACAAACTACACCACATTTTAAACTATTTTCACCACATTTTCTTGTCATATTTTTTGCTCCTTTTAATTGCATTTGTTACTTTTACTCCAATTCAAATTTCAAAGTCTTTCTGCACATTTTTTTTTTTCACTTCAAGGCATTCCAGCACTTTTAAACCCTTTCCACCTAATGTCACATATGTTTGACCCATTATTGTCACTTTTAGCCTCTTGTCACCATTTTCATGCCATTTTTTTTTTTTTTTTTTTTTTACCATTTTAACTACATTTACTGTTTGTCATACTCATTATTTGCCCGTTTAAACTAATTATTCTGACTTTTTAAATTACATTACCATCCTCCTTCACATTTCTGCCACTTTTTAAGCCAATGTTGACACTTTGAACTCTTTTTTACCACATTTTTTGTCCGTTTTTTGGCCACTCTCTCACTTTTAAAAATCCCATTTCACACCTTTTCTTTCACTTTTAACCATTTTACCTGTGATTAAAACAAGGATTTACATCTTTAAGATTAAACATAAGAAAAGCTACTTTCTGTAACTGCTGCACTGCATGAACTTTGGTGATTGGTGTCACTGACGTTTGGGTGAAGACGTGAAACCATCAGGACAAACACAGAGAGATGAATCATGGGACGTGAACAAAGAAGGTGTTTGATCGTCATGCTGTGTACTGTAAATGAGTTCACTCACTCTGCTTTGTTTGGGGGGGGGGGGGGGGGGGGGGGGGTCTTTGAAGATAAACTAACGCATGCTGGTGACTTTAC